>NC_084626.1:6020951-6369284 GCF_033978795.1 Nerophis ophidion | reverse complement strand
CAAAAAACACCACTCGGTGACTCAGTGTGTAAATGTCATCAATTTACACCCAATTTGTATGATGAATCACCAAATGCTTAATTTTTCTGTGTTTTCAGTTAGTATCAAAAACTATAAAATATAATCCTTTTTTCTTATTTTTATGCTTGTGTTCAATTGCAACACATTTTAGGAATGCTGTTCCTTAAGCCAGTGGTTCTCAATCTTTTTTCAGTGATGTACCCCCTGTGAACATGTTTTTAATTCAAGTACCCCCTAATACACGGGTGTGAAACTCTGGCCCGCGGGCCAAATTTGGCCCGCCGTGTAATTTCATTTGGCCCTTGAGGCAATATCAAATCAAGATCAGAGTTGGCCCGCCGGTACTATACAGCGGCGGTGCCGCTACTCTGAAAAAAGTGACTTTTTGGAGCTGTAAACTCTATTAGAGTAACTGTCATAATTTATACCCAATATTTTTAACATTCAGTAAGAGCTACAGTTTCTTAAGTAAAATTAAACATTTTATTAACGTAATACATGAATTATGGGGGAAGAGTAAGTTTTACTTATGTAACAGGCTCTGGCCGACTGGCTCTGCTCCGGCCGTTAGGATCACTTCACAGAGCACTGCAAGGTGGCATTATGGGTAATTCTTATCTTGCGTTTATAATGTGTTACAGAGTCGATGTTTATCAGAAATGTATTTGGTGTGGGTTCACAGAGTGTGGCACATATTAGTAAAAATGTTCAAGTTGTTTATATCACAACCGTCAGTGTAAAAGGTATGGCTGTTGACCAAGTATGCATTAAAATCTCCTGTTATAAATAGCAAAATGCAAGCGTCCTTCCATCATGTAGACTCTAGCCAAAATGGTGTAAAAGTGGGCGCGGTTACATGCTGAAGAGCATTGATCCCCAACCATATTGCAACGTCCGCATAATATTATCTATCAAAGTCTATTTAATCACACTCGTTATTTTACTGCGCACCATTAATCAGCGCAGGAGTGAGAAGAGGTTTTAAAGTAATTAGCGCTCCGACGGCTAATCGAGAAAATATAGTATATAAAATGTACTTAATATTTTGAGTAAAATTATGTTCCTGCCGATGAAAAACAAGTAGACTTTACTTAATTTGTTTAAATAAATATTACTTAAAACTTGGATGTAATTAAGTAACTGTTACTTAATATCTTCACAACTGTTATATATGGTAAGTTGAATTTACTTGATACTGGCAAGTGAGTGTTACTTGTTATTGCAGCATTAAATTTTACTTAAATAATTTGCGTGCAAATACTTACACATTTTTTTTAAAGTAAATATTATGAGTTATTTTTTCAGCGTATAACACCGCATTCACCGCTAATACTCATACATGCCAACCCTCCCGATTTTCCCGGGAGACTCCCGAAGTACAGTGCCCCTCCCGAAAATCTCCCGGGACAACCATTCTCCGGAATTCCTCCCGCTTTCCACTTGGACAACAATATTGGGGGTGTCACGTCCACTTTTCCTCCATACAAACAGCGTGCCGACCCAGTCACATAATGTAAGCGGCTCGTAAGCACACGTAAGTGAATGCAAGGCATACTGTGGTAAACTGTATTTTTCATGTTTTTCTGTGTTGTTTTGCACATCATGTTTTTACTCTCACTCTCGCCCACAGTCTGGAGTGCAGCTGACGCTGGGCAATCATGCACACCTGAAAGCTGATTAGGTGGGCTATTTAGTCTGGGTGCTGACGGCCTGTCAGGGCCGGAACTTTGTATCCACTGCAAGTACTCTCACACGTGTCTTGGCATCCTACAAACCTACAGTCTTTCAAGTCTGTTTTTGTGCTCCTCTCAGGTTTGCTTATTTTATATCCTAGCTTCGTCTAGCGTTTTCTGTTCAAATTTTGATTGTTTGATATAGTTATTTATTCATGGTGTGTTTTGTATTTCCACCATCGCTTTTTGTTTATTTTGGCTACGTTCCACTTCCACCTAAATAAAGGAAGAATTTACTATATCATTCTACGTCTCTGCATCCTTGGGATCCACTCTCCAAGTTACGTAACAGAAAAGTTCCGGCCAAATATATGGAACCCGCAGAGACCGATCCCTGGAAAAGGGTTTTTCAAGGCCAGGCCCAACGCATCAGTCAGCAGGGGGACCAGCTAGACCACCTGGGCCGGGGCCTACAGAGTCTGTCGGAGCGGCAAGACGCCATGTTGGAGCGTATGAACGAACTACTAGCCGCCGTCGTTCCCACTTCGACCACTGGACAAGACCCGGCACCCGCTCAGCCCATGCCACCCGCTACAACCACCAATATGCGGCTATCCCGTCCTGAACGTTTTTCCGGAGATGGGGATGACGTAAGACACTTCCTGACACAATGCGAACTACACTTTGAGCTTAACTCTTCCGCTTTCACTTCTGAGCGAGCTAAAGTTGCTTTTGTCATCACTCACCTGTCTGGCCGGGCAGGCACCTGGGCTACTGCTGAGTGGAACCGTCAGACCACCACCATTTCCTCATATGCAAGCTTCTCCAAAACTTTGAAACAAATATTCCAACAACGGCTCCCAGGCAGAGAAGCAGCGAGATCCCTCTTCCGGCTGCAGCAGGGGTCACGACGGGTCGCGGAGTACGCGATCGAGTTCCGAACCTTGGCCGCCGATTGTGACTGGGGTCCTTCGGCGCTGTTAGACGCTTTCTTCATGGGGCTTGCGGACGAAATTCGGCATTTATTAATCCCGATGTCACTGCCGACGGACTTGGACTCACTCATCGAGCTGGCTGTGCAGATCGACTTCCGCCTACGGGAAGAGAGAAGGGACCGACGAGGGAGACAAGCCCTGCCTAACAGCCACTCAGCGTCTGCCAGACCAAACGTCTACAAGACGGAGCAATTCATCCCCGAAGACACCTTCCCCCCGTGGCAGAGAGACGAACCGATGCAATTGGGTGGTCGCCGACTCTCCACCGCCGAAAGGGAGCGCCGTCTTCGGCTTCATCTCTGCCTATACTGCGGGGATCCTGGTCATCAAATCTCCCGCTGCAAGGTACTACCTCATCCTACCACACGGCCACGATTGCGCACGCAATCACCCGATGAAACGTCCACCAGAGGTCGCCGTTCTCCTCCATTGGCCGCAGGCAGAATGCAACTAAAAGGTACTTTGTATTGGTCTAACCAACAAATAGACATTTCTGCTCTTATTGACTCTGGGGCAGATGACAATTTTTTGGACTTTGAATTTATGAAACGTCATTTGATTCCTGTTATAAAATTGCATGAACCCAAAGAGGTGTATTCTCTCGATGGGCGCCTGTTAGCCAGTATTACCCACCAGACCCACCCACTCAACTTGCACTTGTCTGGTAATCATAGTGAAAAAATAATTTTTTATATTGTGCCTTCACGGTCCGCGCCCGTCATTTTGGGAATAACCTGGCTACAGAAACACAATCCGCACATAGACTGGTCTCGTGCTGCTATTATTAATTGGAGTGTTACTTGCCACACACATTGCCTCCGTTCTGCCACAGGTTCTCACACACCGCCACCTATCGCTATCATAGAGAACATAGACCTGACAAACGTGCCTAAGAACTATCATGACTTGAGAGCGGTGTTTAGCAAGGATAGTGCATTTTCACTTCCTCCCCACCGACCATACGATTGTGGCATCGATTTGCTAGCCGGTGCGGCGTTACCATCAACCCGCTTATACCAAGTATCGAACACTGAACGTAAAGCGTTGGAGGAGTACATCAATACGTCTATTGCCGCGGGTCTCATTCGTCCTTCGACCTCACCTGTTGCCGCGGGGTTTTTCTTTGTCGAAAAGAAGGATAAGTCCCTACGGCCGTGTATTGACTACCGCGCCCTTAATCAGATTACAATCAAGAATAAATACCCTCTTCCACTTCTTGATTCGGCCTTTACTCCCTTACAGACTGCTAGATTTTTTACTAAACTCGATCTCCGTAACGCTTACCATCTCGTTCGCATCCGAGAGGGGGATGAATGGAAGACCGCATTCAACACTCCACTCGGACATTTTGAGTATCTTGTCATGCCTTTTGGACTCACTAATGCTCCCGGCGTGTTTCAGGGTCTTATTAATGACATTTTTCGGGACATGACAGGTCAGTTTCTTTTCGTTTACCTGGACGATATATTAATTTATTCATCTACTTTTGACGAACATGTGCAGCAGGTGCGGTTGGTTCTTCAAAGATTACTTGAGAATAAATTGTTCGTCAAAGCGGAAAAATGCGAGTTCCACTCTTCCTCCATTCCCTTCCTAGGGTTTATCATTGAGGAGGGTAGACTCAAACCTGATCCCTCTAAAATAAGTGCAGTTGTAGACTGGCCCATTCCGGTGTCCAGGAAGCATCTTCAGAGATTTTTAGGATTTTCAAATTTTTATCGGCGATTTATTCGAAACTTTAGTCGCGTCGCGGACCCACTTACGAGGCTTACGTCTACTAAGGTCCCATTTGAGTGGACACCCGAAGCCAATTCCGCGTTCTTGAGGTTAAAGGGATTGTTTACCTCGGCTCCTGTTCTCTGTTACCCTGACCGTTCTCTCCAGTTTTTTGTTGAAGTAGACGCTTCTGATTCAGGTGTAGGGGCCGTACTCTCCCAGCAATCCGTCCTCGACCAGAAGTTGCATCCCTGTGCTTTCTTTTCTCGTCGCCTATCCCCTGCTGAGAGGAACTATGACATTGGCAACAGGGAGCTTTTGGCAGTCATCCTGGCTCTTCAAGAGTGGAGACACTGGCTGGAGGGGGCGGAGCTTCCATTCATGATCTACACGGACCACAAGAACTTGGCCTACTTAAGGACCGCACAAAGACTGAACCCACGCCAAGCCAGGTGGTCGCTATTCCTGAACCGTTTTAATTTTGTCATCACTTTCCGACCTGGTTCTCAGAATGGGAAACCTGACGCCTTGTCCCGTCTATACTCTTCGTCATCTGAGAACTCCTCACCTCAACCTATCATCCCACAAAGACACATCATCGGGGGACTTCAGTGGAACATCGAGCAGCAAGTCCTAGAGGCCCTAAGGTCGGACACATCACCTCGGAGCTGTCCACAAGGTCGGCTATTTGTGGTTCCTCGGCTCCGCCCCAGCGTTCTGGATTGGGCACATGGGTCCAAGATTGCTTGCCACCCAGGTATTCGTCGCACTGGCTTCGTCCTCTCCCAGCGCTTTTGGTGGCCATCCATTTTGGCGGACACTAAGGCTTTTGTGGCAGCATGTCGGATCTGCGCCCGGAACAAAGCATCCCACCAGGCCCCGGCAGGACTATTACATCCATTACCCATCCCTTCCCGCCCATGGTCTCACATTGCTGTGGACTTTGTCACAGGACTGCCTCCCTCTGAAGGTAACGACACCATTTTGACCATTGTGGACCGGTTCTCAAAGATGGCCCATTTTGTGGGTCTCCCCAAACTACCCTCAGCCCTCGAAACAGCCCAACTATTAGTACTTCATGCTTTCCGGCTGCACGGCATCCCCTCTGATGTGGTATCTGACAGAGGGCCACAGTTTTCCTCGGCCGTCTGGAAGGCATTCTGCGAATCACTGGGGGCCTCTCCTAGCCTATCCTCCGGCTACCACCCACAGAGCAATGGTCAGACTGAACGGACCAACCAAGACCTGGAGGCGGCAATTCGGTGTACTTGTCATCAACAACCCTCAACTTGGTCTGAGACCCTTCCATGGATCGAATACGCTCACAATTCCCTCATCAGTTCTGCCACAGGCTTGTCGCCATTCCACGTCACCTACGGTTTCCAACCACCTCTTTTTCCTTCTAACCAGTCTAAGGCCGACGTTCCATCCGTTACGGCACACCTGCGTCGAGCTCACCAGGCTTGGCGCAACACCAGGGCAGCACTACAGAAGACATCAGCCAGGAACCAACTTTTAGCCAACCGACATCGCACTCCAGCCCCAAACTACCAGCTGGGACAGGAGGTCTGGCTATCATCTCGGGACTTACCACTTGCCACCGACTCTAGGAAACTGGCTCCCAGGTTCGTTGGACCATATCAAATCGTCAAGATTATTAACCGTGTTGCAGTCAAGCTCCGCCTCCCAAGGTCTCTCAAGTGCCATCCAGTGTTTCACGTTTCCCGCATCAAGCCTGTCTCATCCAGCCCGCTCAGTCCTCCCGAGGTACCACCCCCTCCACCCAGGTTGATCGAGGGTCACCCAGCTTTCACAGTTAACACAATCTTGGATGTGAAAAGAAGAGGTAGAGGTTTCCAATACCTGGTAGACTGGGAGGGGTACGGTCCAGAGGAACGGTCATGGGTTTCAAAGTCTCTTATTTTAGATAAAGATTTGATTAAGGATTTTTATATTCGATTTCCAGACAAGCCAGGTAGGCCGCCAGGTGGCGTCCGTTGAGGGGAGGGGTACTGTGGTAAACTGTATTTTTCATGTTTTTCTGTGTTGTTTTGCACATCATGTTTTTACTCTCACTCTCGCCCACAGTCTGGAGTGCAGCTGACGCTGGGCAATCATGCACACCTGAAAGCTGATTAGGTGGGCTATTTAGTCTGGGTGCTGACGGCCTGTCAGGGCCGGAACTTTGTATCCACTGCAAGTACTCTCACACGTGTCTTGGCATCCTACAAACCTACAGTCTTTCAAGTCTGTTTTTGTGCTCCTCTCAGGTTTGCTTATTTTATATCCTAGCTTCGTCTAGCGTTTTCTGTTCAAATTTTGATTGTTTGATATAGTTATTTATTCATGGTGTGTTTTGTATTTCCACCATCGCTTTTTGTTTATTTTGGCTACGTTCCACTTCCACCTAAATAAAGGAAGAATTTACTATATCATTCTACGTCTCTGCATCCTTGGGATCCACTCTCCAAGTTACGTAACACATACTTGGTCAACAGCCATACGGGTCACACTGAGGGTGGCGGTATAAACAACTTTAACACTGTTACAAATGTGCGTCACACTGTGAACCCACACCAAACAAGAATGACAGACACATTTCAGGAGAACATCAGCACCGTAACACAACATAAACACAACAGAACAAATACACAGAATCCTTTGCAGCACTAACTCTTCCAAGACGCTACAATATACACACCTGCTACCACTAACACCGCCCACCTCATTGTTATTTAATTTTCAAATTTATTAGCCTGTGGAAAAGTTAATGTTGATATTTACTTTAGAAGGCTGCAAAAAGAAAAGAGGCATTACATTTTTATTTTATTTAATATACCATTGATGTTCTATCGTTTGTTTTTTGAAAGTTGATTTTGCACTATTAAGTTATATAAGCGTTGCTTGTTCCATATTCAGTGTTAAAGCAAATCAGTGTAGCAAACTGAGCAATAATTAACTTTTTATTCATGCACTTTCTCTTGCTACTTCAAGGCTTGAATGTTTGATTCATTCATTATTGTTAATTTATTTTCCGCTGTATTATTAGCCTGTGGAAAAAAGTTTGTGTTCATATTTAACTCAGAAGGCTGCAAAATAGAAAAGAGGCATTCAATGTTTATTAAAATTTTATTTGATATGCCATTTATATTTTTTCATTATTATTTGAAACTGTATGATTTTGCACATCAATATAAAGTTATATAAGCCTTGCTTGTTCAATATTCAATGCAAAACTTGGTTGGGTCCCTATTAAAAGGTTAATTTGTTCAACCTTGGCCCGCGGCTTTGTTCAGTTTAAAATTTTGGCCCACTCCGTATTTAAGTTTGACACCCCTGCCGTAATACATAATGTTGAAAGAGCCATATTGGACCAAAAATACAAAAACAAATCCGTCTGGAGCCGCAAAAAATTAAAAGCCATATTACATACACATAGTGTGTCATGGGATATAAATCTAATTATGAGGACTTAAAGGAAACTAAATGAGCTCAAATATACCTACAAATGAGGCAAAATGTGAAAAAAAATCCAGGAATTCACATTGTAGGAATTTTAAAGAATTTATTTGTAAATTATGGTGGAAAATAAGTATTTGGTCAACCATTCAAAGCTCTCACTGATGGAAGGAGGTTTTGACTCAAAATCTCACGATACATTGCCCCATTTATTCTTTCCTTAACACGGATCAATCGTCCTGTCCCCTTAGCAGAAAAGCAGCCCCAAAGCATGATGTTTCCACCCCCATGCTTTACAGTAGTTATGGTGTTCTTGGGATGCAACTCAGTATTCTTCTTCCTCCAAACACGACGAGTTGGGTTTATACCAAAATGGATACATGGATGATACAGCGGAGGATTGGGAGAATGACATGTGGTCAGATGAAACCAAAATATAACTTTTTGGTATAAACTCAATTCGTCGTGTTTGGAGGAAGAAAAATACAGAGTTGCATCCCAAGAACACCATACCTACTGTGAAGCATGGGGGTGGAAACATCATGTTTTGGGGCAGTTTTTCTGCTAAGGCAGGGGTGTCAAACTCAAATACCGAGTGGGCCAAAATTTAAAACTAAACAAAGCCGCGGGCCAAGGGTTGAACAAATGAACCTTTTAATAGGGACCCAAACAAGTTTTGCATTGAATATTGAACAAGCAAAGGCTTATACAACTATATAGTGACATGCAATATTGAGTTTCAAATAATATTAATAATAATAAAAAAATATCAATGGCATATCAAATAAAATTTAAATAAAGATTGAGTGTCTCTTTTCTATTTGCAGCCCTCTGAGGTAAATATCAAAATCAACTTTTTCCACAGGCTAATAATACATTTGAAAATAAAATAACAATAATGAATGAATCAAACATTCAAGCCTTGAAGTTGCAAGAAAAAAGGGCATGAATAAAACGTTCATTATTGCTCAGTTTGCTACACTGATTTGCTTTACCACTGACTATGGAACAAGCAACACTTATATAACTTAATAGTGCAAAAGCAACTTTCAAAAAACAAACGAAAAAACATCAATGGTAAAATAAATACAATTTAAATAAAAAATTGAATGCCTCTTATCTATTTGCAGCCTTCTGAGGTAAATATCAACATTACATTTTTCCACAGGCTAATAAATCTTAAAATAAATTAATAATGAGATGGGTGTGGTCTGGGGGTGGAGGGCGGAGTTTGGTGGTAGCGGGGGGTGTACATTGTAGCGTCCCGAAAGAGTTAGTGCTGCAAGGGATTCTGGGTATTTTTTACTGTTGTGTTTATGTTGTGTTACGGTGCGGATGTTCTCCCGAAATGTGTTTGTCTTTCTTGTTTGGTGTGGGTTCACAGTCTGGCAAATATTTGTAACAGTGTTAAAGTTGTTTATACAGCCACCCTCAGTCTGACCTGTATGGTTGTTGAGCAAGTATGCGTGGCACTACTTAAGTGTGTGTATAAGTCGCATATAATATGTGACTTGGCCGGCACGCTGTTTGTATGGCGGAAAAGCGGACGTGATAACATATTGTAGACAACGCTAAAGGAAGTGCCTTTTATGCACCCCTCCAATATTGTTGTCCGGGTGGAAATCTGGAGAAATTCAGGAGAATGGTTGGAAAATCGGGTGGGTTGGCAAGTATGAGTATTAGCGGCGAATACAGCGTTACAGCGGCTCTGTCGCTGTATAGTACCGACGGGCCAGTTCTAATGTTAATTTGATATTGCCTCAAGGGCATAATCAAATTGCACGGCGAGCAAAATTTGGCCCGCGGTCCAGAGTTTGACACCCATGCTTTAGAATGTTTCGCGGGCTAATAAAAAACAAGCTACGGGCCAAAGTGGTCTCCGGTTCGCACTTTGGACACCACTGCTCTAACCCAAAAATGGGTTACTCTCTGAAAAATAACCCATAATTTGTGCATAACCTTGAAAACCCAGAAATTGGGTTAAAATGGCTGCCCTGTAACCCAGAAAATTTATTTCTCTTTATAAAATAACCCACAAATGTAACTTAACAGTAGGAACACATACATTGGGTTACCAAAATAAGTCAAATTTTTTTAATGCGTGGTTATTCAAAAAAACAAACTACGAAGGTTATGGCTAGCATGTTTTTGCTAAAGTACGCATTGAGACTATAGGGTGTTTTTTCCAATTACTACAATAATCGAACAAAATAAATTAATAATTTTTTCCATTACTAAAATAATCGACAGCCGCAGGGAATATGTCGATGGATGTTCACAATTATCCAGGTGGTATTCTCAGGGCAATCATTTGGTATATTCTAAGTCTAAAACTAGATGTGACCAGTCTAAGACTAGATGTGACCAGTCTAAGACTAGATGTGACCAATCTAAGTCTAAGACTAGATGTGACCAATCTAGGTCTGAGACTAGATTTGACTAATCTAGGTCTGAGACTAGATGTGACAAATCTAGGTCTGAGACTAGATGTGACCAATCTAGGTCTGAGACTAGATGTGACCAATCTAGGTCTGAGACTAGATGTGACCAATCTAGGTCTGAGACTCGATATGACCAATCTAAGTCTGAGACTCGATTCGACCAATCTTAGTCTGAGACTCGGTGTGACCAACCTAAGGCTGAGACTCGATGTGACCAACCTAAGTCTGAGACTCGGTGTGACCAATCTAAGTCTGAGACTCGGTGTGACCAATCTAAATCTGAGACTCTGTGTGACCAATCTAAGTCTGAGACTCGGTGTGACCAATCTTAGTCTGAGACTCGGTGTGACCAATCTAAGTCTGAGACTCTGTGTGACCAATATAAGTCTGAGACTCGGTGTGACCAATCTCAGTCTGAGCCTCGGTGTGACCAATCTAAGTCTGGGACTCGGTGTGACCAATCTAAGTCTGAGGCTAGATGTGACCAATCTAAGTCCAAGATTTTAGTAGTACGCCAAAAGAATCACTTAATTATATATTCAGAGTGTTACTGTTCAAACTGTGTGTAATGTTACAGTGGGCAAACTATTAAATATACTTGTTAAATAAAGCCTCTAACTTGTTTGTAATGAATACTTAGGCCCACAACGCTACTGTATTTTAATGTTGGACATTATGGTGGTACTTGGAAGTGTTTCTCAGGTGGTACTTGGTGAAAAAAATGTAGACCACAAGGAAGTGTTTTAAATGTAGAAAAACAATCATATTATGACCCTTTTTTTAAATGTGAGCAGAGGTGTTCTTAGAATATCATCCCACATTTTGCAAAGTACAGCTGTAGTTAACAACTTGAACTTCTTTGGAAACAAAGCTGGTTGGGTGACTTTTCTGACGGGAAAGGATTCATTAGAACTTCTGTATGTTCCTTACTGACTCAGAGTCTGGCAATGTGCCACCATTGTCTGCTCAAATATGAAATAATATGACAAATATTTGCACAGGTTACACCACAAATATCCGCTATGTAAATGTTTGGCGTGTATGTCTGTGATGTAATAATGTTTGCAGTCAAACAGCGCACACGTCATTGTGTTATTGTGTGTGTGTGTGTGTGTGTGTGTGTGTCTTCTGTCCACTGCTCGTCACAGGAATGGGAAACCAGTGAGTACAGTCACTCTTTACGTGTCCACCTCCAGCTAGGTTGTGTGTTGCATGTGTTTGCCATGTTGGACGTCTTCTGACCCCGAGCCTTCCCCGATTGCGAGCAGCTTTGCTTCACCAGAGGACGCCAACGGTGCTCTGATGACACCCGCATGTGACTTTTCCTATTTTTTTCCCCCCACAATATATTTAACCACTTTTCAGTCCCAGCTAATTATTCTGTTGCCAGAAATTCAAAAATAAATATATTTAAACGAGTGCTTTCAAACAATCCACATTTTAATTTAATTTAGATTATCACATTAAAAAAAAAAAAATTGTAAAAAAAAAATCCCGCCCGGGGAGTATTAAACTATCTACTTTATTCCCATGCTTTGAACCTTGAGGCTTATAAAACGGTGCAGCTAATTTATGGATTTTTCTTCCCCAACAGCCATAATATTTTGTTGACACTAAAGATGTGTGTTATTGTTTGTGCTGTGGCGCGCACATCAGGTGCTGGGGGTTGAACATTTGTATTTCTTGTTTTATTCCTTGAACCGGAAGTTTAACCGTCAATAGTGTTTCTGCTCAAAATATTTTGTCATTCATCACTCCAAGCTATACAATATAACGAAAACAAATGATACTGACTAAACTGTTCCACGTGTGATGTCTGTAGGGGTGTTTTTGTACGTGCCGTCCTAATTTGAATTAAGCTTGCGTTATTGGCATTAGCGAATATGTTAACACGTTTACAAGTGTGTTAGTATTATTACATTCCAACAGCATTCTTTTTGTATTATTTCAGTTTTGTAAACTCACCAAAACGTCACAGTGGAATTATGAGGTCTGTTTAGCTGATTAGAGAGCTAGCATGAACAACTATTGGGTCCATGACGATGACTTCTGTTTTGTTCGATCAGCCGTTTTACTGCCGTGTGACAGACCCAGTTTGGAAACAATTTAGCTATATAAATAACATTTAAAAAATATTTCATACCTATTAGCCGCTATTTAAAAAAAAAATTGTAAAAAAAAAATCCCGCCCGGGAATTAATAAACTATCTACTTTTTTCCCATACTTTGAACATTGAGGCTTATAAAACGGTGCAGCCAATTTATGGATTTTTCTCCCTGAACAGCCATAATGTTTTGTATAGACACTGAAAAGGTGTGTTATTGTTTGTGCTGTGGCGCTATCTTTTGAACGAGTTTGCTCACAGCAGGTGCTGTGGGTTGAAAATATGTATTTCTTGTTTTGTTCCTTGAACCGGAAGTATAACAGTCGATGGTGTTTCTGCCAAAAATAATCTGTCATTCATCACTCCAAGCAATACAATATAACGAAAACAAATTATACTGACTAAACTGTTCCATGTGTGACGTCTGTAGGGGGGTTTTTGTACGTGCCAAAGTAATTTTAATTAAGTTAGCGTTATTGGCATTAGCGAATATGCTAACGCGTTTACAAGTATGTTAGTATTATTACATTTAGATAGCATTCTTTTTTTGTATTGTTTCCGTTTTGTAAACTCACCGAAACGTCACAGTGGAATTATTGAGTCTGTTTAGCTGATTGGAGAGCGAGCTTCCACAGCTCGTGGGTCCATGACGATGACTTCTGTTTTGTTCGATCAGCTGTTTTACTGCCGTGTGACAGACACAGTTTGGAAACAATTAAGCTATGTACAAAACATTTTAAAAATATTTCATACCGGACCTTAAACCGCTATTTAGAAATTAAAAAAAAAAAATCCCGCCCAGGGATTAATAAACTAAGTACTTTTCCCCCATGCTTTGAACCTTGTGGCTTATAAAACGGTGCAGCTAAAGGTGTGCTATTGTTTGTTCTTTGGCGCTATCTTTTGGACGAGTTTGCTCACAGCAGGTGCTGGGTGTTGAAAATATATATGTCTTGTTTTGTTCCTTGAACTGGAAGTATAACCGTCGATAGCGTTTCTTCTCAAAATAATTTGTTAATAAAGTGTAACAAAATAGTGTAAAGTATGAAAATATAAACGTAGACAAACCTGAGATTTTTTTTTTTCCAGTTTTACTGCTAATAAGTTAAGTGGTCTGTGTAACATTTATTTGGTCTATTATTGGTTTTTGGTATTATTGGTGGTTATTATTTAAGTTTGGAAATTAATTTGTTCTGCAGTAATTAATATTTACATATTAATGGATCAAATTGTTATATTTAAGTACCATACTTAATATATTAAACCACGTTTTTAGTTGACTACACTCATTTTAAAGATAGTAAAGTCAAGTTTTAAGGCGGCCGTTCATTTGGATGTTATTTCCTCTTTCCCCGTATTTTCTGTCTCACAACTTTCAGCCAAGTCTAAAAATGTGCTTTCAAAAAGTGAACTGACTTGCAATGACTTGAAAAAGAGAAGTGAAGCAAAAACGGAGTTACTCAATCATTCAGTTAGTTTTACTGCAGGACTTCAAACCCGTGACGTGTTTGATGTAGGTTTCAAAAATGGACCCTGCACACTTTACTATGAGGTAGTAAATGTGAGTTCTCCTGGAGGAAAACAGCTTCTTCCCCATGCACTGTAAAAAGTCAGTGTTCAAAAACAACAACAAAAAATACAAAAGTTAGGGGTATTTTGAACGAAGCAAAATTATCTGCCAATAGAACAAGACAATTTGGCTGGCCAAGACTTTCCAAAAAAAGTAAAATTAGCTAACCTCAATGAACCCCAAAATACCTTTAAAATAAGTATATTCTCACTAATAACAAGTGCACCTTTCTTGGAAGAAAAAAAAGAGACCTTTTAAATATTCTTAAATTAAGTAAATGCTAGTGCCATTATCTCGACATAATGATATGCGCTCGGCATGATGATTTTTTTTTCAGCGGTGAAGTAAGAAATTATTACTTTAAAAAGTATTTTTATACTTCTGAGTGTTGATGACACACCTTTGCATCAGTTGATATTCTCGTTTCAAGCATGTTTTACTCAATATAGGTCATAAAATCTCAACTACAAGCTGTAAGATCTTACTGAAATAATTAAGGACCAAACCCGTAAAACAAGTAAAACACTCAAACATAAAATCTGCTTTGTGAGAAGAATTATCCTATCAGTGAGAAAATAAGCAAATATCACCGTTATTTGAGATATTTAATCTTACTTAGATTTCAGTTTTTGCAGCGTTGACGTACAAACCCAGTTTCCATATGAATTGGGAAATTGTATTAGATGTAAATGTAAACGGAATACAATGATTTGCAAATCGTTTTCAACCCACATTTAGTTGAATATGCTACAAAGACAACCTATTTGATGATCAAACTGATAAACATGTTTTTTTTCTGCAAATAATCATTAATTTTAGACTTTGATGCAAGCAACACGTGACAAAGAATTTCGGAAAGGTGCCAATAAATACTGTTAAAGTTGAGGAATGCTCATCGAACACTTATTTGGAACATCCCATTGGTGTGCAGACTAATAGGGAACATGTGGGTGCCATAATTGGGTATAAAAACAGCTTCCCAAAAAATGCTAAGTCTTTCACAAGAAAGGATGGGGCAAGGTACACCCCTTTGTTCACAACTGCGTGACCAAATAGTCAAACAGTTTAAGAACAAAAATCCATCCATACATTTTCTACCGCTTACGTTTCTCAAAGTGCAATTGCATGAAATTTAGGGATTTCAACGTCTACGGTCCATAATATAATCAAAAGGTTTCAGAGAATCTGGAGAAATCACTCCACTTAAGCGGCATTGCCGGAAACCAACATTGAAGGACTGTGACCTGCGATCCTTCAGACGGCACTGTATCTAAAACCGACATTAATCTCTGAAGGATATAACAAAATGGGCGCAGGAACACTTCAGAAAACCACTGTCTCTAAATACAGTTTGTCGCTACATCTGTAAGTGCAAGTTAAAGCTCTACTATGTAAAGAGAAAGCCATTTATCAACAACATCCAGAAACGCCATCGATATATAAGCCGCACCCACAAAACTTTAGAAGAAAAAAAAATGTTCTTCCATATATTAGCCGCAGCAGACTATAAATCACAGATATATACCAATACGAAATATTTAGTAAATATTCTTCTACATACCTTAATTGTTTCCCAATTAAGATATATATGTATACTGTATATATGTATGTATATATATATATATATATATATATATATATATATGTGTATATATATATATATATATGTGTATATATGTATATGTGTGTCTATATATATATATATATATATATATATATATATATATATATATATATATATATATATATATATATAGACACACATATACATACATACACATATATACATACATATATATATATATATGAGTTGGGAAATTGTGTTAGATGTAAATATCAACGGAATGCAATGATTTGCAAATCATTTTCAACCCATATTCAGTTGAATATGCTACAAAGACAACATATTTGATGTTCAAACTGATAAACATTTTTTTTTTGACAATAATCATTAACTGTAGAATTTGATGCCAGCAACACGTGACAAAGAAGTTGGGAAAGTTGGCAATAAATACTGATAAACTTGAGGAATGCTCATCAAACACTTATTTGGAACATCCCACAGGTGTGCAGGCTAATTGGGAAAAGGTGGGTGACATGATTGGGTATAAAAGCAGCTTCCATGAAATGCTAAGTAATTCACAAACAAGGATGGGGCGAGGGTCACCACTTTGTAAGCAAATTGTCGAACAGTTTTAGAACAACATTTCTCAACGAGCTATTGCAAGGAATTTAGGAATTTTACCATCTACAGTCCGTAAAATTATCAAAAGGTTCAGAGAATCTGGAGAAATCACTGCACGTAAGCGATGATATTACGGACCATTGATCCCTCAGGCTGTACTGCATCAAAAACCGACATCAGTGTGTAAAGGATACCACCACATGGGCTCAGGAACACTTCAGAAAACCACTGTCAGTAACTAAAGTTGGTCGCTACATCTGTAAATGCAAGTTAAACTCTACTATGCAAATCGAATGCCAACACAAAAGAACGCCGCCAGCTTCGCAGGGCCCGAGCTCATCTAAGAGGGACTGATGCAAAGTGAAAAAGTGTTCTGTGGTCTGACGAGTCCACATTTCAAATTATATTTGGAAACTGTGGACGTGGTGTCCTCCGGAACAAAGAGGAAAATAAGCATCCGGATTGTTATAGGCGCAAAGTTCAAAAGCCAGCATCTGTGATGGTATGGGGGTGTATTAGTGCCCAAGGCATGGGTAACTTACACATCTGTGAAGGCACCATTAATGCTGAATGGTCCATACAGGTTTTGGAGCAACATATGTTGTCATCCAAGCAACGTTATCATGGACGTCTATGCTTATTTCAGCAAAACAATGCCAAGCCACGTGTTACAATGTCTCACATTGAAAATGTGTGGCGCATTATGAAGCGTAAAATACCACAACAAGACCCCGGACTGTTGGACAACTTAAGCTGTACATCAAGCACGAATGGTAAAGAATTCCACTTTCAAAGCTTCAACAATTAGTTTCCTCAGTTCCCAAACGTTTATTGAGTGTTGTTAAAAGAAAATGTGTTGTAACACAGTGGTAACAATGCCCTTTCCCAACTACTTTGGCACGTGTTGCAGCCATGAAATTCAAAGTTAATTATTATTTGCAAAAAAAAAAGTTTATGAGATTGAACATCAAATATCTTGTCTTTGTAGTGCATTCAACTGAATATGAGTTGAAAAGGATTTGCAAATCATTGTATTCCATTTATATTCACATCTAACACAATTTCCCAACTCATATGGAAACAGGGTTTGTATATATATATATATATATATATCCAACCATCCATTTTCTGCCGCTTTTTCCGTTTGGGGTCGCGGGGGGCGCTGGTGCCTATATCAGCTACAATCGGGCGGAAGGCGGCGTACACCCTGGACAAGTCGCCACCTCATCGCAGGGCCAACACATATAGACAAACAACATTCACACTCACATTCACACACTAGGGCCAATTTTTGTGTTGCCAATCAACCTATCCCCAGGTGCATGTCTTTAGAAGTGGGAGGAAGCCGGAGTACCCGGAGGGAACACAAGCATTTACGGGGAGAACATGCAAACTCCAGCCCGGGATTGAACCCACGACTACTCAGGACCTTCGTATTGTGAAGCAGACACACTAAGTTCTCTGTCATATATAAATGGGTTATACTTGTATAGCGCTTTTCTACCTTCGAAGTACTCAAAGCCCTTTGACACTACTTCCACATTCACCCATTCACACACTGATAGCGGGAGCTGCCATGCAAGGCCCTAACCACAACCCATCAGGAGGGAGCAAGGGTGAAGTATCTTGCTCAAGGACACAACGTACGTGACGAAGTTGGTAGTAGGTGGGGATCGAACCAGGAGCCCTCAGGTTGCTGGCACGGCCACTCTCCCAACATCGCCTCGCCGTCCCTAGCGTCATTTATTGAGCGACATGCATCAACATGCAGTCTCCGCCTATCTCTTATGTGTGACTGCTATCTGCTGGTGTCACTTTTACACCGTGTACCACATACAATTGGTTCAAGGTCAGTAAGCACAACCAGAATTAATACATAAATAAGGGTTATAAGGCGTACGGTCAATTTTTGAGAAAATTAAAGGAATGCAAGTGCACCTTAGGTTCTGAAAAATACGGTAACGTGTGTAGCTAATCTTGCTATTCCCAAATTTGTATCCAATAGGATTGCATAATCTTATGTAATAACTTTCTCACAATTGAATTTATACATATACACTACCGTTCAAAAGTTTGGGGTCACATTGAAATGTCCTTATTTTTTAAGGAAAAGCACTGTACTTTAAACTAGTCTTAACTTTAAAGAAATACACTGTATACATTGCTAATGTGGTAAATGACTATTCTAGCTGCAAATGTCTGGTTTTTGGTGCAATATCTACATAGGTGTATAGAGGCCCATTTCCAGCAACTATCACTCCGGTGTTCTAATGGTACCATGTGTTTGTTCATTGGCTCAGAAGGCTAATTGATGGTTAGAAAACCCTTGTGCAATCATGTTCACACATCTGAAAACAGCTTAGCTCGTTACAGAAGCTACAAAACTGACCTTCCTTTGAGCAGATTGAGTTTCTGGAGCATCACATTTGTGGGGTCAATTAAACGCTCAAAATGGCCAGAAAAAGAGAACTTTCATCTGAAACTCGACAGTCTTGTCTTGTTCTTAAAACGGAAGGCTATTCCATTCGAGAAATTGCTAAGAAATCGAAGATTTCCTACAACAGTGTGTACTACTCCCTTCAGAGGACAGCACAAACAGGCTCTAACCAGAGTAGAAAAAGAAGTGGGAGGCCGCGTTGCACAACTGAGCAAGAAGATAAGTACATTAGAGTCTCTAGTTAGAGAAACAGACGCCTCACAGGTCCCCAACTGGTATCTTCATTAAATAGTACCCGCAAAACACCAGTGTCAACATCTACAGTGAAGAGGCGGCTGCGGGATTCTGGGCTTCAGGGCAGAGTGGCAAAGAAAAAGCCATATCTGAAACTGGCCAATAAAAGAAAAAGATTAAGATGGGCAAAAGAACACAGACATTGGGCAGAGAAAGACTGGAAAAAAGTGTTGTGGACGGATGAATCCAAGTTTGAGGTGTTTGGATCACAAAGAAGAACGTCTGTGAGATGCAGAACAACTGAAAAGATGCTGGAAGAATGCCTGGCGACATCTGTTAAGCATGGTGGAGGTAATGTGATGGTCTGGGGTTGCTTTGGTGCTGGTAAGGTGGGAGATTTGTACAGGGTAAAATTTGCAACGCCATGCCATACCCAGTGGACAGCGCTTTATTGGAGCCAATTTCATCCTACAACAGGACAATGATCCAAAACACACCTCCAAATTGTGCAAGAACTATTTAGAGAAGAAGCAGGGAGCTGGTATTCTATCGGTAATGGAGTGGCCAGAGCAGTCACCAGATCTGAACCCCATTGAGCTGTTGTGGGAGCAGCTTGACCATATGATACGCAAGAAGTGCCCATCCAACCAATCCAACTTGTGGGAGCGGCCTCTAGAAGCACGCGTGGGGTGCAATTTCTCCAGATTACCTCAAGAAATTAACAGCTAGAACGCCAAAGGTCCGCAATGCTGTAATTGCTGCAAATGGAGGATTCTTTGACGAAAGCAAAGTTTGATGAAAAAAAATCTTACTTCAAATACGAATCATTATTTCTAACCTTGTCAATGTCTTGACTCTATTTTCTATTCATTTCACAACGTATGGTGGTGAATAAGTGTGACTTTTCATGGAAAACACAAAATTGTTTGGGTGACCCCAAACTTTTGAACGGTAGTGTATATGTATATATATATATACATATATATATATATATATATATATATATATATATATATATATACATATATATGTCTATATATATATATATATATATATATAGACATATATATGTCTATATATATAAAATATATATATATAAATATATATGTATATATATATAAATAAATATAAATATATATATAAATAAATATATATATATATATATATATATATATATATATATTTATTTATATATATATATTTATATTTATTTATATATATATATATACATATATATTTATATATATATATTTTATATATATAGACATATATATGTATATATACGTATATATATGTACATATACATATATATGTATATATATGTATATATACGTATATATATGTATATATACATATATATGTATATATATTTGTATATATGTGTATATTTATATGTATGTGTGTATGTATATGTGTATATATATACACATATATATAAATATATATGTATATACATATATGTATATATATGTACATATATGTATATATGTATATATATATGTATATATATGTATATATGTACATATATACATACAGTGTATATGTATGTATATATATATATATATGTATATATATGTATATATATATATATTCATATATATATACTGTATATATATATACTGTATATATATATATTCATATATATATATATATGTATATATATATATATTCATATATATATACTGTATATATATATACTGTATATATATATATTCATATATATATATATATATATATATATATATATATATATATATATATATATATATATATATATATATATATATATATATATATATATATATATATGTATGTATGTAAAAGGTAAAAAGGGGGAGGTTGTCTGTTCTGGTATTTGGTAAAGATTAAAGTGTGGTGCCAGATTTTGTGTCACACTTGACGTACTTCCTGCTGTGCGTATGAGTTCTGTTAACCCAACACATGTGTCGCCATTGTGTGCGAGTTAGCTCCGAAAGTCACCCAATGATTTGCATCCCTAGCCGCACACATCCTCTAAAACAATTTGCACTCTTAAATACAATTGCAGTGCCTTTTGCGTTTCCATGACGATACCTATCAAGCTGCGGCGGGTGAGGGCGTTACAGTATGTGTGACACATGTGATGTGGAACCGATGAACCTCTGCTAGAACACGCTCTATTAACGGTCGAATAATACAAGACAGCCTGCAAATGAGTACTAAATTCTTTATGTACACAAAAGGGACTCATTGGGAGATGATTACCAGTGATGTTGTTATGGTCTAGGAACAAACCGAATGTGTCATCGTCTTGGACGGACTGAGAAGTACCATAGTTGCCAGGCAAGCAGCAAGAACGGAGGAGGAGTGAGGCACACTGATACAAAACAGCCTATTTTAGTCGCCAAAGATGATGATGTGACGATTCTCTACTGGTTGAGGACAGACGTCTGAGTCCTAGATTTAACTCTGCGTGCGCATCATCCTTGGAAATACAACAACTTCAAAATCCCTGAACTAAAGTTGACTTATGATACCAGCTTGGGACTTCTCCATTGTCAAATTCCACTCGAAGGGATCATAAATACCTGAACGAAGATAAGAAATTCTCTAGGATCGGGTGCAAATTACAAGAACACAAGCTTACAGACCTTAGATAAGAGATGTTTCATGTCAAGTTACAGGATCAAAGTATAAAAAAAAATCAATGCTTTAGCGCACAGCTAGCCTATTTTTTTTTACCCTGAATATCAACAATAACAACTTCAATGGTTCATCATAAAATCATTTGATCACACCCTCACTGTAAAATCCAAATTAGTTTTAACCTTACCTAAAAACGTTGCTTAAAAAGAGGTGCTTTGAAACGTGGCTGGCTAGCTAGCGGCTAACGTCCATCCGGGTGTTTTAGCTACTCCTAAATCACTAATCCTCACCTCCATGGCGACAAATAAAGTACGTTTCTTACAAGTATCATCCCTGCAGGACGAGGAATAGCTAAACATGCTTCACTACACACCGTAGGAGGTTACAATAGCTCACCGTCTCCGCTAACAAAAGCTGACGCTCCTCAATGTAAAGAAACGCCATGGGTGGATCTACACCTGACATCCACTGTAATTACGTCGAGTATCTAGTCAATACTACAATAATCATATTGATATTTTTTATGGTCGCCAAATATTTTTTGTTATTTTAAAATTTATACTATGTGTATGAACTCAGAAAGTACATCCATGGATACATGAGGACTTTGAATATGACCAATTTTTTAATACTGTAACTACTTGGTATTGGATCGATACCTAAATTTGTGGTATCATCCAAAACTAATGTAAAGTATCCAAACAACAGAAGAATAAGTGATTATTACATTTTAACAGAAGTGTAGATAGAACCATTTGAAACGGAAAATAACCAGATATTAACAGTAAATGTTCAAGTAGTTCATAATTCATAATTTTGACAAACTAATAGAATGAGAAATGACATAATATGTTACTGTATATGTCAGCAGACAAATTAGGAGCCTTTGTTTGTTTACTTACTAACAAAAGAAAAGTTGTCTTGTATGTTTACTATTTTATTTTGGGACAAACTTACAATAGGAAAAATTTGTATACCTTACAATATTTTTTAAAAATTAAAATAAAGCCAATAATGCCAGTTTTTGTGGTCCCTTTTATTTAGAAAAGTTTTAAAGTATTGAAATACATTTTGGTAAAATATTGGTATTGGGACACCCCTATGTTGTATTAACAAATCATTTTCATGTTAAGTACTATTTCACTTTAATTCAAGTAACTAAAATATTGTTTGTTTAGAATACTTAAGAAATTTAATTAGGAGGACTCATGATTAAGTACTGGTGACAAGCAATGGTAAGTTTACACAACATAATGATTTCAAGTGCTATAAACTATGTCTTTATTCAAGGTTACTTACTTATTTAATTTAGCTTGAACTCAAATTAAAGTACCTAAAGTTTAGGATTTTTTAGTTATTTCTCCCAAAATCAACAATCTGATTTACTAGACAAAACCATGCAAACCTTGAAAATATTAAAGGGGAACATTATCACAATTTCAGAAGGGTTAAAACCAATAAAAATCAGTTCCCAGTGGCTTATTTTATTTTTTGAAGTTTTTTAAACATTTTTACCCATCCCGGAATATCCTTAAAAAAAGCTTTAAAGTGCCTGATTTTCCGTATCTGTGAAGCCATCGTCCATTTTCCTGTGACGTCATCCAGTGATGCCAATATGGATAGCACAGCAAGATATAGCGACATTAGCTCGGATTCAGACTCGGATTTCAGCGGCTTAAGCGATTCAACAGATTACGCATGTATTGAAACGGATGGTTGGAGTATGGAGGCAGATAGCGAAAATGAAATTGAAGAAGAAACTGAAGCTATTGAGCCAATAGCTATTGATGCTATTCGGCCATGTTTGCCTTAGCATCGCCGGTAAAATGTGCAGACCAACGATCGGAGGTTTTGCATCTTGTGACACTGGATCAACTTAAATCCATCGATTGGTAAGTGTTTGTTTGGCATTAAATGTGGGTAGAGGGAAATGCTGGATGTAAATATAGTTTCAAATGTACATACAGCTAGCCTAAATAGCATGTTAGCATCGATTAGCTGGCAGTCATGCCGCGACGAAATATGTCTGATTAGCACATATGTCAACAACATCAACAAAACTCACTGTTGTGATTTCGTTGACTTTATCGTTGGAAATTAATCTGCAGATTATCCATACATCTCTGTGCCATGTCTGCCTTAGCATCGCCGGTAAAATGTGCAGACACTACGGCACATTCAATGGGGGTCTGGCGGCAGATTTATTTGACTTTATCTGCTTTGAGTGTCGCAGGATATCCACACAATCTTGCCATCTCTTTAGTAGCATAGCTTTCGTTGGTAAAGTGTGCGGAACAAACGACTGACCATTTCGTCAGCTTTCCCCACACCCTCGTGTTTTGAACAAATTTCGTCCAATTTCTTGCCACTTTCGCATCTTTGGGCCAGTAGTGCAACTTGAATCCCTCCCTGTTAGTGTTGTTACACCCTCCGACAACACACCGACGAGGCATGATGTCTCTAAGGTTCTAGAAAATAGTCGAAAAAACGGAAAACAACAGAGCTGTGACGCGGTGTTTGTAATGTGTTTGAGAAAATGGCGGCTTTATTACCTAGGTTACGTCACTTTCTGACGTCATCGCTTCGATAGCGATAAATAGAAAGGCGTTTAATTCGCCAGAATTCACCCATTTAGAGTTCGGAAATCGGTTAAAAAAATATATGGTCTTTTTTCTGCAACATCAAGGTATATATTGACGCTTACATAGGTCTGATGATAATGTTCCCCTTTAAGTAAACCATACTAGCATAACTGCCAACTGGCATTACTGAAAACTGATCAAAAAAGGTGGAAAAACAGTCAGTTACTGGTAGGGATGGGTACCTTTCACATTTGAACCAAGCACGGTATCTGGTCATCTGGTACACATTCTTGGTACTCTAGTTTGTTATATGTATTGTGTGGTTATAATTATATGCTTTTACTTGTGATTGTATTGAGTTTGTGGACCCCAGGAAGACTAGTGGGTTGTTGTGGCAACCTGCTAATGGGGAACCTTAATAAAAATCTAAAAAATCTAAATCAAATGTGGTAAAAATGTTCTTTTGCATATTATTAAAAAAATCTCAGTTTTTCATTTGCCTGTGAACTGATACGGATATTTGTGATGTCTAGTTGTATCTTGATTTCTTACACACCTGAGTGTCATTTGCAAATACAGTGGATTCTCGATTTACAAACTTAATTGGTCCTTGAACATTGTTCACAAATCAAAAAGTTCATCTAGTGAAGCAGAGTTCCCCATCCATCCATCTATTTTCTACCGCTCATTCCCTTTTTTGGGATCGTGGGGGGCGCTGGCGCCTATCTCAGCTACAATCGGGCGGAAGGCGGGGTACGCCCTGAACAAGTCGCCACCTCATCGCAGGCAGAGTTCCCCATAAGAATCAATGTAAACTTGAATAATGGGTTCTAGCCCTGACAAAAGTCTCTATTTTATACCCTATTTCTGTTGTGTTATTTTTAATCCAAATAACACAACAACATTACAGCACTCTTAAATGTCAACACACACGCACATGCTCGCACACAAAAGTCCCTTTGCCTTTGGTACTGTCCAAAACGTTAGCAACCATGTTGCTACAAAAAAAATAAATAAAAAAAGTTTACTTTTTGTTCCCTTTTTCAATATTTGCGGCAATTTTTTGAATAGTCTGGGAGTTTCCGAGTTTTAAACAGCAATCCTTCATTGGCATGTGTCACGGTTGCGTCTTCTCCTAAACCAGGGGTCTCAAACTCAATTTACCTGGGGGCCACTGCACTGGATGCAGTGTGGGTGAGGCTGGGCCGCAAGAAAATATTTCTTAAAAAAAATATTCCTTAAAAAAAATATTTTACAATTTCTTTATTTTTATTTTCAACATAAAATAAAATCAAAATATAAATGAACAAAATGAGAATTGTGCACCGCGGCTTTCTCTCTGTAAATAAGACTGGGTGCCCCTGTGCTCAACAAAAAAATATTGCATCTCCCACTTTTCCTGAAATTTTCTTCGCTCATCACTTACCGTTCTCTTCACTGCAGGCTTTGAAAAAGACATGTTGGGGTTGTGGAATATATTTGTATTTAGCCGACACATGGAGAATAATGTTATTGCCGCAATGTGTGTTGTTACGCTTTTCCTCCCTATAGCAACACGGTCGTCGGTTAATAATAGCCGGGAAAGTACCGGGATAGCGAGCGCACAAAAAGTGGAATTCTTTCCCATTCTTGTTTTATGTAAGCTTCATTCGTTCAATTTTATGCTTCATAATGCGCCACACATTTTCGATGGGAAACAGGTCTGGACTGCGGGCGGGTCAGGAAAGTACCCGCACTTTTTTACTACGAAGCCACTCTGTTGTAAAACGTGCTGAATGTGGCTTGGTATTGTCTTGCTGAAATAAGCAGGAGCCTCCATGAAAAAGACGGCGCTTAGATGGCAACATATGTTGTTCCAAAACCTGTATGTACCTTTCAGCATTAATGGTGCCTTCACAGATGTGTAAGTTATCCATGCCTTAGACACTGATGCACCCCAATTCCATCACAGATGCTGGCTTTTGAACTTTGCGTCGATAACAGTCTGGATGGTTCGCTTCCTCTTTGGTCCGGATGACACAATGTCGAATATTTCCAAAAACAATTTGAAATGTGGACTCGTCAGACCACAGAACACTTTTGCACTTTGCATCAGTCCAACTTAGATGATCTCGGGCCCAGAGAAGCCGGCAGCGGATGTTGTTGATAAATGGCTTTTGCTTTGCATAGTAGAGCTTTAACTTGCACTTACAGATGTAGCGACAAACTGTATTTAGTGACAGTGGTTTTCTGAAGTGTTCCTGAGCCCAGGTGGTGATATTCTTTAGAGATTGACGTCGGTTTTTGGTACAGTGCCGTCTGAGGGATCGAAGGTCACGGTCATTAAATGTTGGTTTCCGGCCACTGTTTATGTTGAGTGATTTCTCCAGATTCTCTGAACCTTTTGATGATATTATGGACCGAAGATGTTGAAATCCCTAAATTTCTTGAGAAACGTTGTTCTTAAACTGTTCGACTATTTGCTCATGCAGTTGTGGACAAATGGGTGTACCTCGTCCCATCCTTTCTTGTGAAAGGCTGAGCATTTTTTGGAAAGCTGTTTTTATACCCAATCATGGCACCCACCTGTTCCCAATTAGCCTGCACACATGTGGGATGTTCCAAATAAGTGTTTGATGAGCATTCCTCAACTTTATCAAAAATTTTTTTATCAGTTTGAACTTCAAATATGTTGTCTTTGTAGCATATTCAACTGAATATGGGTTGAAAATGATTTCCAATTCATTGTATTCGGTTTATATTTACATCCAACACAGTTTCCCAACTCATATGGAAACGGGGTTTGTCGAAATATATGTAGTGTTCATCGTGTGAGGCAATGCAAATTAAACAATGCATAAACTAATAACGGTTTGAATTGGCCCATGTTATCGGGGACTGTTATTACTGACGGACAGGTGTCGCGGTGTGACTGCGGCCAGGCACGTAAGAAAACCCCTGTCTTCATGGCAACGTTTTCTGTGGCTTTCACTCATTTGCCGCTTTTCCACTAACGCAGGTGTAGGCAACCCAGACACTGAAAGAGCCATTTTGGAGGGGGCAGAGAGGGAGTGGTAGCACAAATAAGCCCCAAACTGGCTAACATCACGACTAACGTGTTACATGTCCGATTTCGCCCAGCGACTCCCTGTCGGAGTATCAGCGCTGGGGTTCAGTTCACCACAGTTTTGTATTGTTGCGCGGTCCTTTGACGGAGTTCTTCGGAAGCTACCCAGACCGCTCGTCTCCCTGGCCCGGACTGTTTACAGCCGGGGTGTCAAACTCAAATACAGAGTTGGCCGAAAATTAAAACTGAACAAAGCCACGGGCCAAGGTTGAACAAATTAACCTTTTAATAGGGACCCAAACAAGTTTTGGATAGAATATTGAACAAGCAAGGCTTATATAACTTTAGTGACATACAAAATCCAGTTTCAAATAACAATAATAATTATAATAATACAAAAAATATCAATGGTATATCAAATAAAAAAAAATTAAAAAATTGAATTACTCTTTTCTATTTGCAGCCTTCTGAGGTAAATAACAAAATAAACTTTTTCCGCAGGCTAATAATACATTTGAAAATAAAATAACAATAATGAATGAATCAAACATTCAAGCCTTGAAGTAGCAAGAGAAAGTGCATTAATAAATTGTTAATTATTGCTCAGTTTGCTACACTGATTTGCTTTACCACTGAATATGGAACAAGCAATAATTATATAACTTAATAGTGCAAAATCAACTATCAAAAAAAAACCCGGAAAAACATCAATGGTAAAATGAATAAAATTTAAATAAAACATTTAATGCCTCTTTTCTATTTGCAGCCTTCTGAGGTAACAACATTAAATTTTTCCACAGGCTAATAAATCTTAAAATAAAATAACAATGAGATGGGTGGGGTTGGGGGTCTGGGTTAGGTGGTAGCGGGGGGGGTGCATATTGTAGTGTCCCGAAAGAGTTAGTGCTGCAGGAGATTGTGGGTATTTGTTCTGGTGTGTCTATGTTGTATTACGGTGCAGATGTTCTCCCGAAATGTGTTTGTCATTCTTGTTTGGTGTGGGTTCACAGTGCGGCGCGTATTTGTAACAGTGTTAAAGTTGTTTATACGGCCACCCTCATTTTGACCTGTATTGCTGTTGAGCAAGTATGCTGGCATTCAGTTAAGTGTGTGTATAAGTCGCATACATCATGTGACTTGGCCGGCACGCTGTTTGTATGGTGGAAAAGCGGACGTGACAACATATTGTAGACAAAGCTAAAGGCAGTGCCTTATAGGCACGCCCCCAATATCTGGAGAAATTCAGGAGAATGGTCGGAAAATCGGGAGAGTTGGCGAGTATGAGTATTAGCGGCGAATGCAGTGTTACAGCGGCTCTGCCGCTGTATAGTACCGGCGGGCCAGCTCTAATGTTAATTTGATATTGCCTCAAGGGCCAAATGAAATTGCATGGCGGGCCAAATTCGGCCCGCGGGCCAGAGTTTGACGCCCTTGGTTTACAGCGTCGCTGGGGGAGGGAGCGAGAGAGAGACGCACACACATAGAGAAATGGAGAGAGAGAGAGAGAGTGCGGGTCAAGTGGAAAAGTGGTAAAACGTTTCTCTGCTTGCATCACACAAGTGACGTGAATGTTCGGCCCTCGAGAGCCATATACCACACCGTGATTGGTAGATTCCTTCAGCTCCGCACACAACGCTGTCAAGCGCCATTCATATAAAACTTGCGGGCCGCACTAATATTAAACTTTCATATTAAGGTGGGGCCGCAAAATAACGCGTGTCTGAGACCCCTGTCCTAAACTGTATGATACGACCGCTTTAGGATTTTATTAAAAAATAATAATCCTGGTCTCATCCATGGCTGGACAATTAATCAGATTTTGATTTCGATTATGTTTTTTTATAATTATGTAAATATAATATTAATAATAAATAATAACAACAAAAATAATAAAAATGGGCGATGCACATTTCTGCGCTCGAGATGGTGAAACAGATGAGGAGAAAATGAGTAAAAAAAAAAGACCATGTCTACTAGAAATTTGGGGTTTTGATTTTTAGATTAATCAAAATTTTTATTTGTAGCAATCCTTAATCAATAAAAAAATGTAAACATTCTTTTTTAATTGTTTTTAAATTTCCAATCTGTCCTGTCCAGCCACTCTTACAAATCATGATGTAGATGTTGTTAATGTAGATCAGAGGTATCAAAGTCGTTTTCACTGAGGGCCACATTGCAGTTATGTTTGGCCCCAGAGGGGCGGTGAATAATATATTACACAGTGAATAATATTATTTATATTATTATATTAATTGCATTTTATTGGTCGATTTTTTTCAAACTAAAATGTAAAAAAATATGGTAAGTTGCATAATTTCACCTCAAAATGTAGCGTATATTACTGTATATACAAAAACAGTACTGCTGTTTTTATGGTAAAAAAAGGCCGCTGAGTTGCCAGAATTTTACTGTAGTATGTACATTTGTTTTTGTTTTTTTACTGTAAATGAAAAGAAATTGCAATTTTACAGTAACATTTTGTCACCTGAGCAGCCAGTTTGTTTGTTTTTTTAATACCGCAAATTAACAACTGTAGATTTTTCGGTATATTACTTTAAATTCCAAAACGACACCACAGTTTATTACAGTAAGAGAAAAAGGCTGTAAAAAACACTGTAAATTTCACAATTTTACCATAAAATCTATTGCTTCTTTTACATTTCACAATTTGATGGATAATTTGCTTTGAAATCATTATTACTAGTATTCATTTCTATTTTAAAAAATGGTTTGAATGTTTGATCACATATTTTTGCACAATTAGACAACATTTAAGTTAACATCATTTGCGATTACATGGAGTACATATTTTTTTACCCCCTCCCAACATAGAAAGAAAGAATACATTTAGTAAGAAAAGTTACGGTACTTTATTGATCCATATTATTTCCAGGCTTTTGAGGGCCAAAAAAAATGAAGTAACGGGCCACATCTGGCCCCTGGGTCTTGATTTTGACACCTGTTTGGATCTACATCTGTTGTACAGATTTACTTAAGATGGATAATTCTCCTGTTGCTTTATATGTATTTGACTTTATTAAATGTTTGGGTAGAATTTTATTAAACAAAACCAGTTTTCTTTTAAGTAATACAGTAATTTATCAGAACTGTTGATGTATTTTATGGAGGAATGTAGTTACTCATAGAACTGGCACCCAATGTTATAAAAAAAAGTATAGATTTTGAATCGAGAATCCAACCAAAGATTCACAGCCCTACTAATCCATAGCATGTAAATGGCAAAACCCATATAGATTAGCATCAAGCTAGGACGTTAAGAAAAGTGGAGCCCGCTCTATCAGGCATGCTTTGCTTGTCGGCATGCACAATTGCAACATTCATTAGAGACAGGCTTTGTCGCTTGTTTCCCCGCCAAGCGTTTAAGCCAGTGCTGAGTCTACAACGTCACATGCAACAAAGGTAACGAAATACGGCACCGTTTGATTTGACGTGATTTGATACCCAATTGTACCAATGGTATTCGGCCAGTACTTAAAAACATGTACAGTATTTGGTAGCCATCCCGAGGGTATAACAGTCACAATTGTAAAACGGTCAAAGTGTTGCTCTAAGCAGCCAGAGCAGATATGTGCATGCCACTTTAGCAACGTTCAAGTAACATTTCCAATTATTTTGTTGTTATCAAAGGTTTTGCCCTCGTCCTGTTATGGTGACACCACACAGACAACTTCTAAAACCAACAGAAAAGAAAACCACACATTTGGCGGTAATCATTTAGGTTGCAGGTGCAAAACTCCAGGCCCGGGGGCCAGATCTGGCCCACAAACACCTGGAAATGATCCATCAATAAATTACTTTTTTTCTCACTTATTTTCATTTTGACAGAAAAAAAATGTACTGCTTGAAATTTCATACCTTTTTAAACTTTAATAGTATACAGTATTGCAACAAATATTACAGTATATTATCCATCCATCCATCCATCTTCTTCCGCTTATCCGAGGTCGGGTCGCGGGGGCAACAGCCTAAGCAGGGAAACCCAGACTTCCCTTTCCCCAGCCACTTCGTCTAGCTCTTCCCGGGGGATCCCGAGGCGTTCCCCGGCCAGCCGAGAGACATAGTCTTCCCAACGTGTCCTGGGTCTTCCCCGTGGCCTCCTACCGGTTGGACGTGCCCTAAACACCTCCCTAGGGAGGCGTTCGGGTGGCATCCTGACCAGATGCCCGAACCACCTCATCTGGCTCCTCTCGATGTGGAGGAGCAGCGGCTTTAATTTGAGCTCCTCCCGGATGGCAGAGCTTCTCACCCTATCTCTAAGGGAGAGCCCCGCCACACGGCGGAGGAAACTCATTTCAGTCATGACCCAAAGCTCATGACCATAGGTGAGGATGGAAACGTAGATCGACCGGTAAATTGAGAGCTTTGCCTTCCGGCTCAGCTATATTATCATACTTTTCTAACATTAATAAAGATACTTAAATGTCTGCTTGAGTTAAGAATTTCCAGCAAACTATCCATCAAATGGGTAGTGACAATATATTTTATGGTGTTCTTACAGCATATGACTGTAAATTGAAAAAAAATAACATTTTTGCGTTGAAATTAGGGCTGGGCGATACGGCTTTTTAAAAAAAAATATTTCCATTTTTAGGCCATGTCACGATACACGATGTATATCTGGAGGTTTTGCCATTAACACTTGATGCATATAATCACAGCAGTAAGATGATTCTATGTGTCTACATTAAAACATTCTCGTTCATACTTAATAATGAAATCCAGAGGAAAATTCAATCAATAAACCAATCAATGTTTATTTATACGGCCCTAAATTACAAGTGTCTCAAAGGGCTGCACAAGCCACAACGACATTCTCTGTTCAGATCCCACATAAGGGCAAGGAAAAACTCAACCCAGTGGGATGTCAATGAGAATGACTATGAGAAACCTCGGAGAGGACTCCAGATGTGGGTGACCCCCCAGTATAATATAGTGGACCCACAGTGAGAGTCCAGTCCATAGTGGGGCCAGCAGGAAACCATCCCAAGTGGAGACGGGTCAGCAGCGCAGAGATGTCCCCAACCGATGCACAGGTCCACCCCGGGTCCCAACTCTGGACGGCCAGCATGTCATCCATGGCCACCGGACCTGTGCCCCCCCTTCCACAAGGGAAAGGGGGGCAGAGCAGAAAAGATAAGAAACGGCAGATCAACTAGTCTAAAAAGAGGCTCTATTTAAAGGCTAGAGTATACAAATGAGTTTTAAAATGGGACTTAAATGCTTCTATTGAGGTAGCATCTGTAAATGTTACCGGGAGGGCATTCCAGAGTACTGGAGCCCCAATAGAAAAATCTCTATAGCCCGCAAACTTTTTTTGGGCTCTGGGAATCACTAATAAGCCGGAGTTCTTTGAACGCAGATTTGTTGCCGGGACATATGGTACAATACAATCGGCAAAATAGGAAGGAGCTAGACCGTGTAGTATTTTATACGTAAGTAGTAAAACCTTAAAGTCACATCTTAAGTGCAGGTGAGCCAGTATAAGCGTAATATGATCAAACTTTACTGTTCTTGTCAAAAGTCCAGCAGCCACATTTTATTTTCATTATTCATTATTCATACATTATTCACTGTTACAAGCTGATTGCAGCCGTAACTGCGATGTAGCCCTCAATGAAAACAAGTTTGGTAGCCATCAATTGTAGGTCAATGGTGTTCAAATCCAATTTAAAGAAGAATTTAATCAAATTTGAATTGCAATACTTCACCGAGCCTGCGATGAGGTGGCGACTTGTCCAGGGTGTACTCCGCCTTCCGCCCGATTGTAGCTGAGATAGGCCCAGCGCCCCCCGCGACCTCAAAAGGGAATAAGCGGTAGGAAATGGATGGATGGATACTTCACCGAGCTGAAAGGCTTGCGAAACATGTACATGGAAACACCTTGCTTTAAATCATGCATAACCCTTGAGAAATAGCATTAGAACTCAAATGTCCACTGCGAAGGACACTGGTTCTCATGGTAATATTATGCAGATTAAAGGCAATTATTTTCCCTGAACATTTTGGTCCAGGTTTCTGTATACGACTGAGAGGATATTGTTGTTCCAGTGTGCATTCACTCACTAATGCACTTCATTAGGAAGAGTGTCCTCAAATATACACCAAGTGGGCTAATGCAAACCGGGGCCACAAAAAATCAAACTATTGACAGAACAACAGCCTTCCAGCTTATGGAACATGTTTCTGTCCAAAGGCAAAGTGTAAAGGTCATTTCCGTATCGCTTGTATTCCCTCACGTGACTTCTTCCCGGATGTGAAAATCACTGGTGATCAACCAAGCCAAGATGGCTGTTGTACACCAAAGCAGTGCGCAAACTCTCTTGAGTACAAAATAAGCTTAAATCTTCCTGCAAAAAGCGGATACCAGCAAAACAATCTAACTTTGCAATGAAATAGATCCCTATACTTTTATCCCAAAAATATTTTTGTGGAGTGATATCAAGGATTATTTGTCGGTAGCGTTCCCAGACATATGGAACTATTGTGCTCCAGACACGACAAAGCAGATGAAAACTTGGGATAGATGCATGTCTACAACTTCTTCGTGTGTGGCTGGGTCAAGAACTTTGGTATCAATACTCTCCCGGTTAAATTGCATCGTTTTTGCTCGGCTAAGTTTGCATTTCGTGATTTAACTTCACGTCTAACTGCCATGTTTGTTGCTGTGGTTGCAAATGGTGACTTGCATTATTATTGTATATGGCTTCACGGTGGCAGAGGGGTTAGTGCGTCTGCCTCACAATACGAAGTACCTGCAGTCCTGGGTTCAAATCCAGGCTCGGGATCTTTCTGTGTGGAGTTTGCATGTTCTCCCCGTGAATGCGTGGGTTCCCTCCGGGTACTCCGGCTTCCTCCCACTTCCAAAGACATGCACCTGGGGATAGGTTGATTGGCAACACTAAATTGGCCCTAGTGTGTGAATGTGAGTGTGAAAGTTGTCTGTCTATCTGTGTCGCCACCTGCGATGAGGTGGCGACTTGTCCAGGGTGTACCCCGCCTTCCACCCGATTGTAGCTGAGATAGGCGCCAGCGCCCCCCGCGACCCCAAAAGGGAATAAGCGGTAGAAAATGGATGGATGGATAGATTATAAACACTGTATGTTTTTTATCAGTTATTTTTTCCGTTTAAGAGCATGATGTAGACCACATGTGTCAAACTCAAGGCCCGGGGGCCAGATCTGACCCTTTGCATCATTTTATATGGCTCTTGAAAGCTTTGAAATAATAGGTGTCAAAAAATAACTTTATATGTTCCTTATTAAATGTATTATTTTTTTCCTTTTTGACAGAAAAAAATACATGGACTTAATGCAATTACCATATTTTTCGGATTATAAATCGCAGTTTTTTTAATAGTTTGGTCGAAGGTGCGACTTATATTAAGGAGCAACTTTTGTGTGAAATTATTAACACCTTACCGTAAAATATCAAATAATATTATTTATCTCATTCACGTAAGAGACTAGACGTATATCAGCAATTCTCACACGCATGTCAACCAATAAAAATTTGGCGGTGGCGGGTCATGGCAGAAGTGCATTGTCTACCTTTTGGAGTTGGCAGAGTTGTTTAGAAGCGACACCGAGGAAGAAGATTTCATGGGATTTAGCGATTAAGAGTGACAGATTGTTTGGTAGACGTATAGCATGTTTTATATGTTATAGTTATTTGAGAGACTCTTACCATAATTTGTTACGTTAACATACCATGCATGTTCTCAGTTTGTTATTTATGCCTCATATAACGTATCATCCTGTTGTTCACTATTCTTTATTTATTTTAAATTGCCTTTCAAATGTCTGTTCTTGGTGTTGGATTTTATCAAATAAATTTCCCCCCAAAATGCGACTTATATATGTTTTTTTCCTTCTTATGCGTTTTCGGATGGTGCGGCTTATACTCCGGAGCGATTTATAATCCGAAAATACGGTATATATTTTTAAAACTTTAATATGATCTAATAACGCAACATATATTCCATTATCATACATTCCAAGTAAACCTGTAAATATACGCTTGACTTGAAGTTATCCTTTAAATTGTACGGTGTAGAAAAATAGTTTTTGATGTTACGCTTACGGTTTTACAGCTCAGTTGTAAGAATTTTATTGTTAAAAAACCCCCACAGGTACTGTTTTTCCATGCACAATATTTTTTGGTGTAAAAGCACCAAAAGGTTTTGCGGCTAAAGGTTTTTTACGATAAAATCCTAAAATATTTTTTACACAATACATAATAAATTATACAATACTCTAAATGGGGTGGCATAGCTCGGTTGGTAGAGTGGCCGTGCCAGCAACTTGAGTGTTGCAGGTCCGATTCCTGCTTGTGCCATCCTATTTACTGCTGTTGTGTCCTTGGGCAAGACACTTTACCCACCTGCTCCCAGTGCCACCCACACTGGTTTAAATGTAACTTAGATATTGGGTTTCACTATGTAAAGTATACAATATTGCAACAAATATTACAGTATATTATCCATCCATCTATCCATCCATCTTCTTCCGCTTATCCGAGGTCGGGTCGCGTGGGCAACAGCCTAAGCAGGGAAACCCAGACTTCCCTTTCCCCAGCTTAATGCATAGTCAGTAATATTACTATCAATATCATGTTATAAATTTATAATATTTTTTATATTATACACTTATGATATTCTTACATATTGTTCTGATGTGTGGCACCTTGAGAAAATAATATATTGATTTACAGTCTAAAAGTAACATGTCTTCCTTCACTCCTTATTTTCAGAGTTTTATGCATTTTCCTGTATGGAATGTAAAAAAAAAAAAATCTAAGAATCGCAATTTTGGAGAGAAAAATGGCAACAACAAAAAAAAATCTAAAAAATCGTACAGCCCTAATATGTACTTTACAGTATATTAAAAAATTTGGTTGAAGGTTAGGGAAGATTACTGGTAGTCCCTATGGATGCACAATATTTGACTAATGTTGCATCGCTCCATCATTTTCATGAGACTGAAACGATGTCACATGAATAAAATGTGTTGATTTCATCCGTCAAACGTGAGTCACGCTCACATGATCCCAAGCTGCTACTCAACCGCAAAAAACTACTTGCCAGTTTTTTGGGAAATATTAATGACAAAAACATAGTTTGGGTGATAATCGATTCTGTTGTCCTCACTTCGGTCATGTTGTCCTTCTCTAGTATCGTCTCTGACCGTAACAACAAAAAGATGCCGCTGGGCGAAGACTGCCGTAGCTGGAAGAAGAAGACGTCGGATGTGAAGGAGCATTACGACTTCAAGGACATCCTGGGAACGTGAGTGTGGACAACCTTGCGGTTTTGCAAGCTGTGTATCTTTCCATACGTGCTCAGTGTTTCTACTGTACCTTGTATATTATCATAGATTGGTCGCCAGCCGAACACAGGACACATACACTGAAAAAAGTGACTTTTTGGAGGTGTAAACTATATTAGAGTAACTGTCATAATTTATACCTAGTATTTTTAACATTCAGTAAGAACTAGAGTTTCTTAAGTAAAATTAAACATTTTATTAATACATGAATTATGGGGGAAGAGTAAGTTTTACTTATATTTCCTCATACTATTTAAATGTTTAATAGTTGTACGTACATAAACCTAAAAATATTACATAAACTTTACTCTGAAAATCTAGTGTTTTGAAACGCATGCACAGCGACGCGTGCGCACAGCACAACAGGCTCTGGCCGACTGGCTCTGCTCCGGCCGTTAAGATCACTTCACAGAGCACTGCAAGGTGGCATTATGGGTAATTCCTATCTTGCGTTTATGATGTGTTACAGAGCCGATGTTCTCCAGAAATGTGTTTGGTGTGGGTTCACAGAGTTTGGCGCATATTAGTAAGAATGTTAAAGTTGTTTATATCACAACCGTCAGTGTAAAATGTATGGCTGTTGACCAAGTATGCATTGCAATCTCCTATGAAAAGCAGCGAAATGCATGTGTCCTTCCAGCACGCAGACAGCATGGTGTAAAAGTGTACGCGATGACATGTAGAGCAGTGGTCCCCGTCCACCGGATTGCGGCCGCAGAATAATTTTTTAATAACTTTTTTTTTTATCACTTTCAGATTTTAACTGCATGCCATTGATAAGCGCAGGAGTGAGAAGAGGTTTTAAATTAATTAGCGCCACGGCGGTTATTCAAGGAAATACGGTAATTAAAATGTAATTAATATTTTGAGTAAAATGATGTTCCTGCCGATGAAAAACAAGTACACTTTACTTAATTTGTTTGTATAAATATAACTTAAAACTTGGATGTAATTAAGTAACTGTTACTTAATATCTTCACAACTGTTATATATGGTAAGTTGAATTTACTTGATACTGGCAAGTGAGTGTTACTTGTTATTGCAGCATTAAATTTTCCTTAAATCATTTGCGTGCAAATACTTACAAAAAATTTTTCAAGTAAATCTTCTGAGTTATTTTTTTCAGTGTATATACAAAAAACAAGCATTCACAGTTGCTCACATTCGCATTGACATCTGTGGACAATTCATATATAGATATGTGTGTGTGCGTGCGTGTGCGTGTGTGCGCGCATGTATATGTATGTATGTATGTATGTGTGTGTGTTTGTATATATATATATATATATATACAGTATATATATATATATATATATATATATGTATATATATATATATATATATAATTGTATATGATAATGTGAACAATTCATATATATGTATATATATATATATATATATATATATATATAAATATGTGTATGTATATATATATGTATTTATGTATATGTGTATATGTATGTATGTATGTATGTATGTATATATTTCTACATATTATAATAATACAATGGATATATAATTGGATATTCAGAGTGAAAGTTCGACTTCTACCTTGTTTACTTCCGTGACGACATCCTTAAAGTTTTATATCAAGCAGCTTAAATGCGCCAAACGTGGACAAGTGTGGAGAGTGTTTTGCATTTTTCCCATCTTGCTTTGTGATGGATTGAAAGGGGTGTCATTTGACATTTTTTTGAAGCATGGATGTTTTTTTTTATAATGTTTACACCGTTCAGTGAGCAGGTTGTGTTATGTGTGACGATGTGTGTTGACATTTTGTGTTGGTTGGAATCTGTATTTGTTTTTTTGCACCATTACTAGGGAAGGTCGTTTGCATTGGGTCATATAAGTGAATGCTGCGCACACAATTTAAGATTCTTGACCAGAGTTTCTAAAGTTGTCCATAGATGACGACATATAAGCAACATCAAAATGTCAGACTATGAAAATGAATTAAATGTTCCCCTTTTTAAACTCAGAGTCTGGCTGCATTTGGACCGCGGGTCGTAGTTTGGACACCCCTCATATAGGTTTATGGAATGTGGGAAAAAGTACCTTTGGAACATGGAGAGACGAATCGAATTCCACAAACTCAGACCTCCTGGCTACATACTAACCACTAATCCACCATGCAATATTAGAATAAAACACACCACTGGTAGTAGTAAATTCAGTGCCTATTAAATGCAATAGAATTTTACAATTTCCCACTAAAAATCTAGTATGAAATTGTCATGAATGGAATTATTGACTATTTACTGTGATTGTTTGCCCTGTAAGTCATGTTTATGTCAGTTTGAGTTTGTTGTCCATTAAGGGCCCTAAGTAAATTAAGTTTGTGATGCCTTGTGTGTGATGACACGGTGTCGACAAACCCTCCACGGAAAATTACACGCACACACCAACGTCCTGCTCCGGGCCTGTAAATAACTCTGGATGGAACTTTAAAAAGCCTCTTAAGCAAATGCAGTTACTTTTAAACTGTTATGAAACAGCCATGACAGCTCTACAGCCTGGAGCGCAGGCAATAAAAAAAAAGAAAAGAAAAAAAGCGAACACTTCACTTAGATAAGAGTTATGGTTGGCCTGCTTCATTCAATTATGTTGGATTGTTCAGGTAAGCAATCAAATGTTGTTTTTACGCACACCACACAGAGCATGAGAAAAAACCCCGCACATAACTAGAATTTGCAATTCCGCTAGGTTCAAATTGGTTGAGAAATGTGGGATATGGAGAGGTTTGTATATTCATTCCCATTCATTTTCAATGGCAAAACAATTCCTGGTATTTCCAAGGAATCAGGGAATTTTCTGAATGCATCTTGGCTTGAATGTTCAGGGTGAGTGGAGTGTGTGTGGATGTTGAAATGGTTCAATTTGGATGAGAAATGTGGAATATGCAGTACATTGTATATTGCCCATTCATTGTCAATGGGGAGACAATTCCTGCAAATTCCAGGAATTTTTGGAAAGGGAAAAAATGTTTTACGATCGATATATATGGGATGCTTGAATGGTAGAAATTGGGTAAAAAATGGCGCAACCTTTTGAGACTTTCGAGCATTGTAGAATTATGAATATGTTGAACAGATCCTGTTCTGTCTCCCTGTAATGTTTGTCTGATCTTGAATGGGATTGTGCTGAAAATTGTAATTTCCCCTCGGGGATTAATAAAGTATTTCTGTTTCTGATGTCCATTTATTTGAAAGGGCAACTAGCAACGACAGTGAAACCTGGAGAGGCGTGATTGGGAAGAATGGCCTCCCGGATCTGAACCCGAGTGGTGTTTTGTTATTGGACTTTTGTGCTCGTCACGGATTGTCTATAACAAACACCATGTTCAAACATAAGGGTGTCCATATGTGCACTTGGCACCAGGACACTCTAGGCCACAGTTCCATGATCGACTTTGTAGTTGTGTCATCGGATTTGCGGTCTAATGTTTTGGACCATCGGTGAAGAGACGGGCGGAGCTTTCTACCTGGTAGTGAGTTGGCTGCGATGGTGGGGGAGGATGCCGGACAGACCTGGCAGGCCCACACGCACTGTGAGGGTCTGCTGGGAACGTCTAGCAGAGTCTTCAGTCAGAGAGAGTTTAAATTCCCACCTCCGGAATAACTTTGAACATGTCTTGAGGGAGGCACTGGACATTGAGTCCGAGTGGACCATGTTGTGTGCCTCTATTGTCGAGGCGGTCAATTGGAGCTGTGGTCGCAAGCTTGCCTGTCGTGGTGGTAATCCTAGAACCCGCTGGTAACAGCGGTGAGGGATGCCGTCAATCTGAAAAAAAAGTCCTATAGGGTCCTTTTAGCTCACGGGACTATGAACGCAGCGGACAGTTAGCGACAGGCCAAGCAATGTGAGGTTTCAGCAGTCGCGGAGTTAAAAACTTGGACTTGGGAGGAGTTTGGAGAAGCCATGGAAAACAACTTTCAGACGGCTTCGGAGCGATTCTGGACCACCATCCGCCGCCTCAGGAAGGGGAAGCAGTGCACTGTCAATACAGTGTGTGGTGGGCGAATGTTGTGGATCGGTGGAGGAAATATTTCAAAGACCTCCTCAATCCCACCAACACATCTTCCTATGAGGAAGCAGTGCCTGGGGAATCTGTGGTGGGCTCTCCTATTTCTGGGGCTGAGGTTGCCGAGGTACTTTAAAAGCTCCTCGGTGGCGAGGCCACGGGGGTGGATGAGATCTGCCTGGAGTTCAAGGCTCTGGATGATGTGGGGCTGTCTTGGTTGACAAGACTCTCCAATATCGCGTGGACATCGGGGGCGGAACCTCTGGATTGGTAGACCCGGGTGGTGGTTCTTCTCTTTAAGAAGGGGAACCAGAGGGTGTGTTTCTATTGATGTGGGATCACACTCCTCAGCCTTCCCGGTAAGGTCTTATTAGGTGTACTGGAGAGGAGGCTACGCCAGATAGTCAAACCTCGGGGAACAAGCTGTAGGAAATGGATGGATGGATGGATGGTGTGGAATAGCATTTGTGTGAATGTTTGGACATCCACACAACAAAATGCAATAATACAAACCCCGTTTCCACATGAGTTGGGAAATTGTGTTGGATGTAAATATTAACAGAATACAATGATTTGCAAATCCTTTTCAACCCATATTCAATTGAATGCACTACAAAGACAAGATATTTGATGTTCAAACTCATAAACTTTTTTTTTTTTTGCACATAATAATGGCTTTTTAACTGTGCGTCAATAACAGTCTGGGTGGTTCGCTTCCCCTTTGGTCCGGATGACACAATCTCGAATATTTCCAAAAACAATTTGAAATGTGGACTCGTCAGACCACATAACACTTTTCCACTTTGCATCAGTCCATCTTAGATGATCTCGGGCCCAGAGAAGCCGGCGGCGTTTCTGGATGTTGTTGATAAATGGCTTTTGCTTTGCATAGTAGAGCTTTAACTTGCACTTCCAGATGGAGCGACCAACTGACAGTGGTTTTCTGAAGTGTTCCTGAGCCCATGTGGTGATATCCTTTAGAGATTGATGTCGTTTTTTGGTACACTGCCGTCTGAGGGATCGAAGGTCACGGTCATTCAATGTTGGTTTCCGGCCATGCCGCTTACGTGGAGTGATTTCTCCAAATTCTCTGAACCTTTTGATGATATAATGGATCGTAGATGTTGAAATCCCTAAATTTCTTGCAATTGCACTTTGAGAAATGTTGTTCTTAAACTGTTTGACTATTTGCTCACGCAGTTGTGGACAAAAGGGTGTACCTCGCCCCATCCTTTCTTATGAAAGACTGAGCATTTTTTGGGAAGCTGTTTTTATACCCAATCGTGGCACCCACCTGTTCCCAATTAGCCTGCACACCTGTGGGATGTTCCAAATAAGTGTTTGATGAGCATTCCTCAACTTGATCAAAAAAGTTTATCAGTTTGAACATCAAATATGTTGTATTTGTAGCATATTCAACTGAATATGGGTTGAAAATGATTTGCAAATCATTGTCTTCCGTGTATATTTGCATCTAACACAATTTCCCAACTCATATGGAAACGGGGTTTGTACATTTTGCACAAATTCAACCCTGAGTATTTTCCTGCTGCTTGAGAGACATGGGGTGAAGGCGAGGCCGCTTGGTGTATGTTGTGACATTTATTTTAATAAGCCTTTTAATCAGTCTCCTTTTAGCGCTTGACACTGCACGACATCGTTTTCCACAGACACGGGAAGGTTAAAGACTGCGTAAGAGGAGCACTTGGCCGTGGATTACCAAAGGGAAATGTGCGTGTCTGCCTCTTTTGCTTCTCCAGGGGCCTTTGTGTGCTTTTTTTGCCCTGGCGTGCTGGTGTTGTGTTTGCGCTGGACGCAAGTCACTGTCAGTGTCTGAGCGGCTAATATTGCAGCCTCGTGAAAATGTGAGCAGGGGAGGCCTTCTGCAAGCGATGAAGCTCAATTTTCCGATGCTAAAATGCAATTTGGCTCACCCGGCAGAGGAGAAAAAAAAATCCATCGCTAACACTGTTTGACTGTCGGTCTCCGTCCATGTTTCCAAATAATACTGGTTTCCATCTCACGCCGAGGCGCTGGCACAGCATGTTGGCAATGGTAATTCTTAAACTGGTGCAGGAACTGTTGTTTGAGTTTAAACCTGTTTTTTCACCCCCCCCAAATCATGTGTGCTGATTGTTACATACCAGGATGTTTATCCAAGGTGTGTGCCGAAGGTAATTTCTTTATACACACCCACACCCCTGTTAAAGGGGATCTGCAATTTTTTTTTGTAATTTTGTGTACTGTTTGCAATCATGAGACACACACAATTATTTTTTTTTTTAATAAGGATGTTAAAGGCCTACTGAAATGAGATTTTCTTATTTAAACGGGGATAGCAGGTCTATATTATGTGTCATACTTGATCATTTCGCGATATCGCCATATTTTTGCTGAAAGGATTTAGTAGGGAACATCACGAAAAAGTTTGCAACTTTTGGTCGCTAACAGAAAAGCCCTGCCTTTACCGGAAGTAACAGACAATGACGTCACCCGTTGAGGCCTCCTCACATCCTCACATTGTTTTTAATGGGAGCATCCAACAAAAAGAGCTATTCGGACCAAGAAAACGACAATTTCCCTATTAATTTGAGCGAAGATGAAAGATTCATGTTTGAGGATATTGATAGCGATGGATTAGAAAAAATAAATAAATACAAATAAATCAAGTTAAAAAAAAAACAACTCGATTGCATTGGGACGGATTCCGATGTTTTTAGACACATTTACTAGGATAATTCTGGGAAATCCCTTATCTTTCTATTGTGTTGCTAGTGTTTTAGCAAACCCATCCGACCTGATAGTCGGAGGGGTTTGTCCACGGGTGTCTTGAGGCCAGTGTCTGATGGAAGTCAACGGCAGCAGTATGGACTGCACAAGCTCAGCTGATCTCTGGTAAGTGGCGACTTTTTACCACAATTTTCTCACTGAAAACTGCTGGTTCACATTTGGTCGGGATCCTTGTTCGCTTGACCGCTCTGATCCATAGGAAAGCTTCACCTCTGGGAATTTAAAAAAAGAAATCACTGTGTGTTTGTGTGGCTAAAGGCTAAAGGTTCTCAACTCCATCTTTGTACTTTGACTTCTCCATTATTATTTGAACAAATTGCAAAAGATTCAGCAACACAGATGTCCAAAATACTGTGTAATTATGCGGTTAACAGACAACTTCATAACAATATGTAATATGTTTTTACACACACTGAAAGTATATATATATATATATATATTGTAGTAACAAAACACCTTTATAACAATATGTAATATGTACAATATACACACTGCACGTATACATATAATCTAGTAACAGACACCTTCATAACAATATGTAATATGTACAATATACACACTGCAAGTTTGTATGTGTATATATATATATATATATATATATATATATATATATATATATATATATATATATATATATATATATAGTAATATGTATAATATTTACCGTATTTTGATCATTTTAATCAATGGCGGATCTATCTATTCGGCACATTTTTTCATTTATTTTGTTTCCGTAGCAGCGCACGTCCGACAATGTGTGTTCTTGATTCTGGATACAAAATACTAGTGCATCTGCTAATCATGGCAGACTAGGTAACAAACAATAAAGATGTCTATTTTTGGACAAATGAGGATTCACAACTTTATCTTTTTGAATCTGAATATGCTGAAGATGAACTACTGCTTATAGAAGCGAGCACAAAGGAAGTGTGAAGACTTTGGAGCAGACGGAAGCCGATAGAGTGAGGTGGAAGTGAATCGAAGCTGCAAAATGCGGAATTTGAAGCCATGCTATGTTGACATAAATGGAGCGCTTACCGAAATAAACCAGGAAAAATGTCCCCGGCCAGCTAGACCAAACAAATAGTCCATCGAGTTTGTCACACTTTATATTGATCATGATACATGCAGCACATCATGCGTGTTAGTACAACTACAGTACATACACTGTTTGGCTAGCTGTGTACAAACCAAACATGCAATAATTTAGAGATACTGTAATATGATTGTTCATGTTTTTCAGTCAGTACAAATTAATGTCCTATCACATTGTGTTGTACATTACAAACTCAAACGCGTTCGTATTGACATAGAAGCTAGCTTATCTTTTTCCGTAGATGGCTTTTACGGCAAATACCGAAGCACGTTGATGTGTTACTACCCTAGAAAAACAGTGCCTCAGTTTTTACTCTTACAATAACAATATTGCTACAGTTTGGTTATTAAAAAGTTCAAGTTAAAGTGCCACTGATAGTCACACACACACTAGGTGTGGTGAAATTATCCTCTCCATTTGACCCATTCCCTTGTTCCAACCCCTGGGAGGTGAGTGGAGCAGTGAGCAGCAGCGGTGGCCGCGCTCGGGAATCATTTTGGTGACTTAACCCCCAATTCGAACCCTTGATGCTGAGCGCCAAGCAGGGAGGTAATGGGTCCGGGACCTTTTTCTAGTCTTTGGTATGCCTCGACCTAACGATCTCAGGGCGGACACTCTAACCACAGGGCAATACAGAACCTGTATTAAGTATTATGGACATTTTTTGAATGTATCTTTAAAGTGATTTAGAGGTAGATTTAATTGCTCCCATTAGCTGCCTTGCTAGCCATCAAGAATGACACGATTTGTATGTCTTAGAATTTCGAAAAAAAAGCCAACTTCTATCTTTTTGTCTCTCATAATGATTGTAAACGATAGGCAAAATTGCCCGAAAAAACAGTTTTTCCTAAAGCCAGTATTATTTTGTGTTATTAGTATGTGACACCAAGATGAAACCCAATTGTGGGTTTCTAGAGATGTCCGATAATGGCTTTTTTGCAGAAATCCGATATTCAGATATTGTCCAACTCTCAATTACCGATTCCGATATCAACCGATACCGATATACAGTATACAGTCGTTATTATGCCTAATTTTGTAGTTTATATTTTTTTAACATGTCTCAAAACAGCAGCTTGGAATTTGGGACATGCTCTCCCTGAGACCCACTACAACTTTGGGAAGTTGACCTTCACAAAGTGCATAATTTTTATTTTATTTTTTAAACATGCCTAAAAACAACAGCTACAAAAACAATTAAGGCGCACAGCTTCAGTCCAGAGTATACTAGAGTCATAAAGTAAACAATCCTCCAATCTGCCCTGCTCTAACGTATGAGTATGAGTAACACATATGTGCTGCAAGCTAGTGGTGAGTGCTTGAAGTGGCCTAGCAGTCAGCCAGAGCTTCTGAAATGCTCCATTGAGACAGGGCACCTCTGTTCACTGCAAGCTGCAAAGTGTGTGCCATGCAGGGCAGACTATCCACACCAAACTCCACCGTAGCTTTTGCCATACTGCGTGCGTTGCCTCTGGCCACAACGTGGGCTTTCGGCTTGGGGTGTTTTTTGTTATATTTTTGTTTTTTCTCGGCTGACTCTTTAAGCGACAACTGTGTGGTACTACTTTTTTTCGCTGTTTGCTTTACATCCATCTTCTGTTTGTATTCATCGTGTATCTCTTTATGATTCTTGAAGTGGTGGGGGATCAAATTGCTCATATTAAAGGAAGACGTCTTGGTTCCTCCTTGCATAACCAACTTTTTGCAGTCATTGCAAATTGCCAGTTTTTTATCCGTCGGACACATTTTAAAATAATCCCAAACCATGTTGTTAGTCAGTCACCGAGCGAGCTGGCTTGTTAGCCAGGCTACAGCACCGGCAACAACACACCCTTGTGTTGTTATGCTCCGCTCGCGGCGGTTTGATGAGGGCATTAATCGTCGCCAGTAAATCTCCCATGCTGCAGTCATCAACTCCTGTGTTGTGTGTGGGAAAAGGGAAGGGGGGAGAAGTGAGGGGCTGCTGACTTGGAGAAGCAACTGCTCTGTACTTCTCCCTACGCTCGTGTACTGCTCCGTACAGCGGCGTTTTAAAAAGTCATACGTTTTACATTTTGAAATCGATACCGATAATTTCCGATATTACATTTTAAAGCATTTATCGGCCGATTAATATCGGCAGTCCGATAATATCATACATCTCTATAGGTTTAAATAAACACAAATCAATAAAAAACAGTAACTTCAAATAGGCACCACTTGAAATACTGTCTTAAAGCAGGGGTGTCAAACTCAAATACAGAGTGGGCCAAAATTTTAAACGGAACAAAGGCGCGGGCCAAGGTTGAACAAATTAACCTTTTAATAGGGACCCAAACAAGTTTTGCAATAAATATTGAACAAGCAAGGCTTTTATAAATTTAGTGACATGCAAAATCCAGTTTCAAACAATAATAATAATGATAAAAAAAATATCAATGGCATATCAAATAAAATTGAAATACAAATTGTATGCCTTTTTTTCTATTTACAATCTTCTGAGGTAAATATCACATTTTTTCCACAGGCTAATAATACATTTGAAAAAAAATAACAATAATGAATTAACCAAACATTTAAGCCTTGAAGTAGCAAAAGAAAATGCATGAATAAAACGTTAATTGTCTGTCAGTTTGCTGGAAGTTTCCCAGAAGAGTTAGTGCTGCAAGGGGGAAGGGGTTCTGGGTATTTTTTCTGTTGTGTTACGGTGCGGATGTTCACCCGAAATGTGTTTGTCATTCTTGTTTGGTGTGGGTTCACAGTGTTGCGCATATTTGTAACAGTGCTAAAGTTGTTTATACGGCCACCCTCAGTGTGACCTGTATGGCTGTTGACCAAGTATGCCTTTCATTCACTTGTGTGTGTGTGTGTGTGTGTGTGTGTGTGTGTGCGTGTGTGTGTGTGTGTGTGTGTGTGTATGTAAAAGCCACAAATATTATGTGACACACTGTTAGTATGGAGGAAAAGCGGATGTGACGACAGGTTGTAGAGAACGCTAAAGCTAGTGCCTTAAATGCACGCCCCCAATATAGTTGTCCAGGTGGAAATCGGTAGAAATTCGGGAGAATGGTTGCCCCGGGAGATTTTCGGGAGGGGCACTGAACTTCGGGAGTCTACCGGGAAAACTAGGAGGGTTGGCAAGTATGAGTATTAGCATTGAATGCGGTCTTACAGCGGCACCGTTGCTGTATGACACCGTCGGGCCAGCTCTAATGCTAAATTGATATTGCCTCAAGGGCCAAATTAAATTACACGGCGGGCCAGGTTTGGTCCGCGGGCCAGAGTTTGACACCCATGTCTTAAAGTGACAGTTTTCATAAACAGTAAAAAATACTATGTTTTTCAGACTATTAAGCCAGCCTTATAATCCTTTAATTTAGTCAAAATTCGACAAAAAAAAACAAAAAAAACTTTTTATATTAATTCTGGTCGTGCTTACCGACCTCGAAGCTATTTTTTTTTTGTACGTGGTGTAATAAGTGTGACCAGTAGATGGCAGTTGATTTTTTTGTTTTTTAATCTTTCCTGTCCTGCCACTCCATATCAAATCATAGTTATATTGTAGATGATCTATCCCTGCTGTACAACGTTGGATACTTCTCTTGGTGCCTTATTTGTCAATCCATCCATCCATTTTCCGACTTAATAAAATTTTTGGGTAGAATTTTATCCAACAGAACCAGTTTTCCTTTAAGTAATGTAGAAATTAATCACAGCTTTTTATGTATTTCATGGAGGAACAGAGTTAATCATAGAACTGGCATCTGATGTTAAAAATATTGATTTTGAATCGGGATTCGATTCTGAATTGAATCATAACCCCCAAGAATTAAATCGAATTGTGTGGTTCCCAAAAATTCACAGCCCCACTATCTTTGTAGCTCTTGCTTGGCCCCTTTATAAACAGTTTGCTTGCCTAACAGAATTGATTTTGCGACATCCAGTGGACACATTTAGAACAGCAGTTTTTAATTTTTTTTCATTAAAAAAAATTGCAGCTCGTTTTTATACTTAGCAAATTTACCTCGCAAGCTGCGGGGCGGATTAAACTCGTTCGTTTGACACCCCTGGTGTAGATCAAATAAACCACTAGTGACGATTATGTGCACATGTTGGTGCAGACAGAACTGCTCAAAACATGCACATGCTAACGTGTCCTTTGTACTCATGATTTAGTGATACGTGTTCTTTAAACACTTGCTTGGAAAACGCTCCGCCGAGCTTCTCGCCGTTGCGCCCCCCCCCCAGCTCCGCACCTGCGCCAGGCTTGGTGCGAGGAGCTTGTTTATGGAGCGATCCCTGGCTCACCGCATCACTCAGCTGTGTGCCACCTTCATTTGCTATTGCTGGATTGTTGTCTTGGTAACAACAGGAGAGACTTTCCACAATGGACTCAAACAGTCACTATGGAAACAAAGTTTTTCGATTCCCTATTAATAATCCAGCACAGGGTGTGTGTGTGTGTGTGTGTGTGTGTGTGTGTGCGCGATGGGACGGAGCGAGGCTGGCGTGCACAGGGGCAAAACAAGAACAAATAAACGGCATGCTTGTGGTTTTATAAACATGACCGATGTGGCACGGAACAGAGCCTCCCTTGCAGATGTTTTTGGAGCAAACAGTAGTCGCATTCGATACCTAAACACATGCACACCGCTTTATCACACACAAAGAGCTATCTAGTTCAGGGGTGTCAAACTAATTTTAGCTCAGGGCTTGTAAAATCATGGCAGAATAACTCCAAAATAAAGACAACACCAGATTGTTTTCTGTGTTTTACTTAGAACCGGCACATTCTGAAAATGTACATATGACAAATGATCCTCTAGACAAAACACTTCAATTCAAAGGAAAAAAATCGGCGCTGTTTCAAAAACACCATGAAGAACACAATGAACTTAGACTTTGTCTCACTCACTACGTTTCCATTCTCTAAATTAGTCTGATTTCTCAAATAGTTTTTGTTGTTGTTGTATTTTTTGTTTTTTCTTACCTACTATGTCAGTGTTCATTTTGATAGCAGTTTTAATTTAGTTTTAGTCATATTGCGTGTTCCATTTGTACTGGGAAGTCGGAATATTAAGTGTAGAAACACACAGTTTTACAATGGAGTTCAGGGTGCGCATTGCGCAATCAACCAATTGCGAGCGCTGCACGGAACTCTAACGACAAAGATGATGGTCATGTTGACTTAGTTTTTGCATCTTAATGTTTCGTTATTGTACGGCTAAAGTCGATAATTAACAATGAAAGAAGGTATTGTCCGCCACCATCTGCGGCCTGCTACAACAGGAGCAGCTCATTGTTTGCACCTGCGCTGATTGGAGTCGCAGCAGCCAAAACATTGTCATGTGTGACGTGGGTCACACTTGAATTGCTATTGCGACACCCAGTGGACACATTTAGAACTGCAATTTATTTCATTAAAAAACAGCAGCTCATTTTTTTCTGTGTTTTACTTTGACCTAAAATAGAACTGGCACATTTTCAAATTGTACCCATTACAACTAATCCTCTGGACAAAACATTTCGAGTTTGTTGAAATTTCAAAGAAAACAATTGGTGCAGTTGCAAAAACACCATGAAGAACACAATGAACTTAGACTTTGTCTCACTCACTATGTTTCCATGCCCTAAATTAGTCTGATTTCTCAAATAGTTTTTCCGTTTTTTTGTAATTTTTTGTATTTTCATACCTACCATGTCAGTGTTATTTTTGATAGCAGTTTTAATTTGGTTTTAGACATATGGCGTGTTCCCTTTGTACTGGGAAGTCGGAATATTAAGTGTAGAAAAACACACAGTTTTACAATGGAATTCAGGGTGCGCATTGCACATTCAACCAATTGCGAGTGCTTCAAGGAACTCTAACGACAAAGATGATGGTCATGTTGACTTAAGTCTTTGCATCTTAACGTTTCGCTATTTTACGGCTAGAGTTGATACTTAACAATGAAAGAAGGTACTGTGCGTCGCTACTGCATCAGTCTGCCACCATCTGCTGCCAGCTACAACGGGAGCAGCTCATTGTTTGCACCTGCGCTGATCGTAGTCGCGGGAGCCAAAACGGTGTCATGTGTGACGTGGGAGACACATGGATTGCTATTGCAACACCCAGTGGACACATTTACAACAGCAATTTATTTCATTAAAAAACTGCAGCTCATTTTTTTCTGTCTTACTTTGGCCAAAAATAGAACTGGCACATTTTGAAATTGTACCCATTACAACTAATCCTCTGGACAAAACACTTCGAGTTTGTTGAAATTTCAAAGAAAGCCATGGGTACAGTTGCAAAAACACCATGAAGAACACAAAGAACTCAGACTTTGTCTCACTCACTATGTTTCCATGCACTAAATTACTCTGATTTCTCAAATTGTTGTTCTTTTGTAGTTGTATGTTTTGTATTTTCTTACCTACCATGTCCGTGCTAATTTTGATAGCAGTTTTAATTTGGTTTTAGTCATATGTTGCGTTCCATTTGTACTGGGAAGTCGGAATAATAAGTGTGGAAACACACAGTTTTACAATGGAGTTCAGGGTGCGCATTGCGCATTCAACCAATTGCGAGTGCTTCAAGGAACTCTAACGACAAATATGATGGTCATGTTCACTTAAGTCTTTGCATCTAAATGTTTCGTTATTTTGCGGCCAGGGTCGACAATTAACAATGAAAGAAGGTATTGAGCGTCGCTACTGCATCAGTCTGCCGCCATCTGCTGCCAGCTACAACAGGAGCAACTCAATGTTTGCACCTGTGCTGATTGGCGTTGCGGCAGCCAAAACAGTGCCATGTGTGATGTGGGCTACACATGAATTGCTATTGCGACTCCCAGTGGACACATTTAGAACAGCAATTTATTTCATTAAAAATTGCAGCTCATTTTTATACCTAGCAAATTCATCTTCCGGGCCCTGGGCCGGACATTTTACACCCCTGTACTCGTTCATCACATACACTACAACGAGATATCTCTATCAGTCTTTCTTAGATCTACATTTTCTTCGACTATGACGATGGTGAGGCGGACGCCTCTCTTGGGAAGACTTCAAGGGTTGCACAGCAGCTTGAGAGAAAAATGTAATTTAAAGCATATATTTCAAAGCTGGTTAGCTTACTCTCATTATGTCAAAGGCAAAACAAATGTCTTTTTAGTTCCTTCAGTGAGCAGGGCAGAGCAGGAAATATTCAGGGAGTAGGGGATGACTCACATTTTGAAAAATCCCAAAATAATTAATTTGTTTTTACTTTTCAAAACATATTCTAGACAGATTGGTGGAATCTCTGTGAATCTTCTTAAGATCCTAATTTTAAAGCCAGGGTTGCATTGATCAGAATAATGCCGATTGGAAAAGTTGGAATGGATGTTTGGATGTCTTCTTGTTCTTCTTTAGACCACAGACAAGTTGGGACTAAGTCAACAGTAGCTATGTGCACATGGACACAGTTAATCGGATTAAAAGCCTAACCGGAATATAAATGCTTCATGTTAAGTAGGCCTATGTTGACCTACAAATTATTGCAAATGAAAAATATTGTTGCCATTATTTTTATGAGACCAAATTAACCTCTGATGTAACGACAGCACATAACAACTAGAAAATTCCCGCAAAAATGTTGATGGTTCTGCTATCCGTGCTCTGGACCTTTGGAAGCCGCTGTACTTTTAAAAAGGTGCAGCTTGTCTGAATCCGTGAGTTTTAGGTGTAACTGTACAAAATAAGCCACAGAGCTAGCCTAAAGCAGTAGCATGTTAACATTAAAATGCTAACACTTAGCATGTGTGCTAACGATGGCATGATAACAGTCAGCATGTTTCATATACCAAGTTATTTGACTCAAAAGTGTATGCTTTGAAAGTAGAAAAAAAAAGGAAAATTAGATGAAAAATTTAGCAAGTGTAAGTTAGCTTGCTAACATGCTATCATTTGCATGCTAACAGTTAACAAGTGTCACATACCAAGTTATATGACTCTGGGCTAATTTGTTGTATAATTAGCTCAAAAAGCTAGCATGCTAATGTTAGCATGCAAGCAAGCTAACGTGAGCATGATAATAGTTAGTTTGTGTCACATACCTAGTCATATGACTCTAAGGTGTATAGCTGGGGATTTAGAGAAAAAAAAAGATTACAATTAGCTAAAAAACTTAACATTTTAATGTTAGCATGCTAGCAGTATACAAGTATCACATGCCAAGTTATATGACTCTAAGGTAAACTGTTGCAAAATTAGCTCAAAAAGATAGCACTTTTATGCATGCTAACGTAAACATGCATACAGTTAGCATGTTTCAAATACCAAGTTATATGACTGTAAGGTGTATGGTGTATGCCGCGGAATTAGAGAAAAAAGTGTAAAATTTGAAAAAAGAAGTTAGCACTTTATTGTTAGCGTGCTAGCATGCTAACGTTAGCACACCACGATAATACACAACAATAATGCATGTAATCCTTTCAAATGCAATAAGCTTGTATTTCTCGTGTGTTTTAACACTGTGATAGGAATGGAAAGGTTTAAAATATCCCAAGTTAAATAAAACTAACAAATAACAATAAAATATGCTTTGTCTGTTAGCACAATTTTGCACTTGAACAAAAATTACAACCAAATGCCATATCTTAAGGAGGGATTATAGAGGGTTGGGGAAGGGTAAAAATATAACAATAACAAAAAACAAAATAGCTAAATAAAGTATTGACAAACAAAGTTAAATTTTTCATAGAACATGTAGGCCAGAGCTATACGAATACGGCCTCTGACGTTCAAAGCTTGTTAAAAACATGTAACGCTCAATTCGACCAACAGAGGGCGATTAAGCTACACCTTAAGTTTATTTGTGTTAAACCACCTGTGTGCAATGTTTGCTGTGTGTATTACCATATTAACACTAAACCTTTTATTTTCATCTATGTAACATACACAATGGACAATATACTTTTAAAATATTTATTTTCAATCCTACAAACCTAAATAATGGAAGAAGTGTAAAGAAATAAAACCGAGGAAGGAAAAAAAATTCAAAAGGATGAAAATTCATCCGTAACTAAACTTCTGGAGCTTCTGTTTCTTCGTACTGTTATCTATCTGTCCAGCTGCACGCGCTGGAAACGAGTAGCGAGGGCAGAATAATGGATTTGTTGACAGTGCAGTGTGAAAGCTGATGTGTTTACCTTTTTGTAAATAAGTAAGCACAGTCTCAAAGGAATAAATATAACCTGGGGAGGCATTTTCGAAAGAAACATCCACATTTTTGATGTGTGAAAGTAGCAATATACACACTACAGTTGAAACGGATGTATTGACAGCTCATATGCGAAACGAAATTTAGTTTGGCATGTGTGCAATGTTTGCTGTATGAATTAACACTAAACCTTCTTTTTTATGTATATGTAACATACACAATGGACGTTATATTTTTGTATTGTTTATATTTTAAATGACGAATGCTAACTGTTAGCCTCAGGCATGTACACAGAATATCCTTACATGAAGACGCGCGGCCACTCGTACATATCACAGCATGGAGGGCAAAAAACGACTCCATTTCAAAAAGACAGGTAAAACAAAAGTAGTGAACAGAAGGAACCATTGATAAAAAAAACAAAAAAAAACGTGACAAAACGTTGGGCGAACAGAAATTCACAGAGCCATGTTTGTTTCAGGGTTGTACCAATAACAATGTTTTAGTACCGGTTCCTGTATCAAAATATATTTTGATACTTTTTGATACTTTTCTAAATAAAGGAGACCACAAAACAATGCATTATTGGCTTTATTTGAACAAAAAAGGACGCCAGCTCTTTTGAATCTATTCACCGTGTTGTGTTACAAAGATTTAATCATACTTGCCAACCCTCCCGATTTTCCGGGGAGACTCGAATTTCAGTGCCCCTCCCGAAAATCTCCCAAGGAAACCATTCTCCCGAATTTCTCCCGATTTCCACCCGGACAACAATATTGGGGGCGTGCCTTTAAGGCATTACCTTTAGCGTCCTCTACAACCGTCCTCTACGTCACGCCCGCTTTTCTTCCATACAAACAACGTGCCGGCATAGTCACATGATACAGGCGGTTTTTACACACACATAAGTGAATGCAATGCACACTTGGTCAACAGCCATACAGGTGACACTGAGGGTGGCCGTAGAAACAACTTTAACACTGTTACAAATATGGGGCACACTGTGAACCCACACCAAACAAAAATAACAAACACATTTCGGGAGAACATCTGCACCGTAACACAACATAAACACAACAGAACAAATACCCAGCACTAACTCTTCCAGGACGCTACAATATACACCCCCGCTACCACCAAATGCCACCCCCCCAACCCCACCATCCCCGAACTCAAAGGTCTCAAGATTGGCAAGTATGGATTTAATATGCTTCCATGTCAACAAACGGGGTATTGTTTGGATGGCAAATTTGTCACTCCAATCATTGATTCGTTGTTCAATAATACTATCGTGTACACGTGCGTATGTTGTTGTGTGCTGTGTCACAATATGATGGTGCCTCTTCCTGTTTGATATCAAGTTCATTTTAGTGCGATACTGCATGTTACTTTCACCAGTAAAAAGATATCTCTGCTTTGTCTTGTTGTCGACGTAAAACACTAGGGCTGTGAATCTTTGGGTGTCCCACGATTCGATTCATATCGATTCTTGGGGTCACGATTCGATAATATATAGATTTTTTTGATCCGATTCTTGATTCAAAAACGATATTTTTTTGATTCAAAACGATTCTGTATTCATTCAATACATAGGACTTCAGCAGGATCTACCCCAGTCTGCTGACATACTAGCAGAGTAGTAGATTAAAAAAAAAAAAAAGCTTTCATAATTGTAAAGGACAATGTTTTATCAACTGATTGCAATAATGTAAATTTGTTTTAACTATTAAACAAACCAAAAATATGACTTATTTTATCTTTGTGAAAACATTGGACACAGTGTGTTGTCAAGCTTATGAGATGCGATGCAAGTGTGACACTTTTATTTTTATTTTTATAGATGTCTAATGATAATGTCAATGAGGGATTTGTAATCACTGCTATGCTGAAATTATAACTAATATTGATACTGTTGTTGATAATATCAATTTTTTGTTTCACCAATTTTGGTTTGTTCTGTGCCATGTTTGTGTCTCCTCTCAATTGCTCTGTTTATTGCAGTTCTGAGTGTTGCTGGGTCAGGTTTGGTTTTGGAATTAGGTTGCATTGTTATGGTATTGCTGTGAAGTCGTTTGTTGGATTGATTAAAAAAAAAAAAAAATCGATTTAAAAAAAATGAGAATCGATTCTGAATCGCACCAACAAATGATTCGATTCGTATTCAAATAGATTTTCCCCCACACTCCTATAAAACACCATCAAAAATGCCACCGCTAACAGGGTTGTTAAAGGACCTAAACGTTATTAGATTGTGAATGTTGTCTGTCTATATGTGTTGGCCAGGCGATGAGGTGGCGACTTGTCCAGGGTATACCCTGCCTTCCGCCCGATTGTAGCTGAGATAGGCGCCAGCGCCCCCCGCGACCCCAAAAGGGAATAAGCGGTAGAAAATGGATGGATGGGATGGACGTTATTAGATTACTCGTTACTAGTAAAAGTAAAGGCGGATACTGTTTATTATTAATATGCATTTCTTTACCCGTTTGATGAAACGTGTAAGAAGGATGCGTGGAAGTGCAGCCGGCGTCAGTGGAGTTTGTACCACAACTCCCAAGTTGCCACCTCATGGTTTTGTAATCAAAACAGATGGGGATTAATAATGCACACAGACAACAGCACTTTCACCGCAATCAACTCAAATCCTCTTAGGCCTCCTTGCTGTTATTTATGGTAATCTATTCCGCTCCAGTCTAGCTCTCTTGTGTGTGTGTGTGTGTGTGTGTTCTGGCAATGCTTACTTAATGGGGACACCGCTCTGTTTACACAGTCACCTTTAGGGGACCTCTGACGGTATGGGGACCAAAAAAAACTGGTCCCCTGAAGGGAAACCTTTGTTCTGAGGATCATGTCATATTTAATCTGAACTTTTTTTTTTCTTTCTTAAATGGTTCTCAGTAGTCATGTACAATTGTGTGTGAATTATGCAAAATGATTTAAATTTGGTCCCCATGAACCATATCAACTCTTTTTTCCCCAGGGTCCCCGGTAAGAATAATCCGCACTTTACTTCATGAATTCAGAGATTTAAAGACGTGTATGAGCTAACTGGGCAGTGGCATTTTACCAAATTTTTTTTATTTCTCTACAACCTGTAGAAAGGGTGGTCCCCACAAGTCATGATCAAAAACTCGGTCCCCATTCTAAATGATAACCTGTGTGTGTGTGTGTGTGTGTGTGTGTGTGTGTGTGTGTGTGTGTGTGTGTGTGTGTTCGCGCGTGCCGTGCCCTGGGACTGTTTCCTGCTTTCACACAGTGTGCACTGTGGAGGCGGCTTCCTAGTGTGTCCTACCGTCCTTTGATATGGCCTGGAAAATAATGTAATTCTCTGTCCTGGAATTTAACCAAACCATTGACTCTGGTCAGCGTTAAAGAGTGCTGCAATCCACACTGACACAAAGCAACATTTAAACATCATTTTTGAATAGGAATCAAGTACACATTAAGACAGCCACGCAGTTCCTCTTGTTTTTCCACTTTGACTTTCCTTTGGCTGCGTTTCATGTGTCAACTGGCGCTGTTGTGTACGGTATCCTTCGAATCCGTGCAATTATGGATTCACAGTTACCGTGTGGACAACGGACATTTATTGATAAAACTGTGGCAAAATCTATTGTGTGTGTTGAGCGTAGGAGTTAGAATGAGATTCGAAATGCTAATTTGTAAACCTGCTTTACCTGTAAGCGTGCTACATTGGAACGTTCCAACAGTTTTGTCATTGTTTTTTAACTATTTCCCCAAGCGTAAAGGGTTCGTACTGTCATGAAAAACCTGTAAAAGTCCTTCAATTTTGAAATGCAATATCAAGGCCCTGTAAAAGTTAAGGAAAATGATATTTTATTAGACGTTTTAGAAAAGTCATGGATATATATATATATATATATATATATATATATATATATATATATATATATATATATATATATATATATATATATATATATATATATATGTATATGTGTGTGTGTGTGTATATATGTATGTATGTGTATATGTGTATATATATATATGAATGTGTATATATATATGTATATACATATATGTGTATATATATGTATATATATATATATGTGTGTATATATATATATAAAAATGTGTATATATATATGTGTATATATATGTATATATATGTGTGTATGTATATATGTATAGATATAAATATATGTGTGCATATATAAATATATATATATATATATACATATGTATACATATAAATATATATGTGTGTATATATATATATATTAATATATATATATATATATATTATATATATATATGTATACATATATATATATATATATATATATATATATGTATACATATAAATATATATGTATATATATATATATATATATATATATATATATATATATATATATATATATATATATATATATATATATATACAAACCCCATTTCCATGTGAGTTGGGAAATTGTGTTAGATGTAAATATAAACAGAATGCAATGATTTGCAAATAATTTTCAACCCATATTCAGTTGAATATGCTCCAAAGACAACAACATATGTGATGTTAGGATAGGGTAGGTCTTTATTGTCATTGCACAAGTACAACGAAACTTTGTTTTCAGCACAAACCTGTTCAAGATTAGACAAACAAACAGTGTACAGGGTTTCAATACAAGAACGCTGATGGGTCGCCATAAGGCGCCCCTAAAAGATGGGAAAAAGGTAAACGGTGGGGAAGGATGAGTAAAAAAAAATACAATCCAGACTGGGCTCCTAAGGAGGCCCAGTCTGAAGTGGGGAAAATACTTCCATAGCAAAGCACATATAGATATTACAACATGCATCTCGAGATATCTAGCAACAGAGGGAATGTAGTTCAAGGTCATGGTGGTTGGTCGCAGCTCTCAGGCGCTGACCATCCATTCATCACTCCTATGGGATTTGCGTCGAGGGCGTTGGGTTGGGGAGGATGGGGTGTGTATGTGTGGCGTATATCTTTGTGGATATGTGTATGTGTGTGTGTATGTGTAAGCCCTTAGTGTGTCTCTGTTCCGCGGCCTTGATGTATTGCAGTCGCTAGTCCAAAGTCAACAACAACAGGTGTGTGTCCATGAGAGAAAAGAAAGGAGTTTTTTGTGTCTTCGCTGCGCTGTCCTTCGGGAGAGTCTCAAAGCCAGTGAAACAATCCAAGTTACAATGATTTGTTTATGCGGGTGAAAGTAACATTTGCTTTTCACTCTAAATTGTCTATGACTGGTCCTCAAAACTGTGGGGTAGACAGTCCGATATAATCCACAGTTTTTCCCGCATCCTCCAATCATTTGTGGCAGCTTTGGGGTACTTTGAAGACTGCCAGCAACTTCCAATTTGTCAACAAACCAGAGCAACCCTTACTCCAATCAGCAGATGTCCTGTTGTCATAATTCCGAATAGGTGGATATCTTCACGTCCTCGACGGAAAAAGGTCGCCAGGCACGCAGCCCTCCTTCTTCTCCCAAGAGTCCGTCGTGTATCCAGCAACAACCGCTTCGTCACGACAGCAGGTTCGCCCAAACCCAAGATCTTGTCAATTTTGTTGAGGCCAGTTAAATAGTTCCAATGTTTAGATTTGGAGAGCAGTGCAAAAAGATGAAACAAGAAAGTTAAGACAAGACAAAACAAAGAAGCAAGCAGGAGAGATAGGGGAGAGGAAAGGGGAGCGTCCACCCTCGTTGTGTGCCAGAGAGAAAGGTTCAAACTAATAAACATTTTTTTTTTTTTGCAAATAATCATTAACTTTAGAATTTGATGCCAGCAACACATGACAAAGAAGTTGGGAAAGGTGGCAATAAACACTGATAAAGTTGAGGAATGGTCATCAAACACTTATTTGGAACATCCCACAGGTGTGCAGGCTAATAGGGAACAGATGGGTGCCATGATTGGGTATAAAAGCAGCTTCCATGAAATGCTAAGTAATTCACAAACAAAAATGGGGCGAGGGTCACCAATTTGTAAGCAAATTGTCGAACAGTTTTAGAACAACATTTTTCAATGAGCTGTTGCAAGGAATTTAGGGATTTTATCATCTACGGTCCGTAAAATCATCAAAAGGTTCAGAGAATCTGAAGAAATCACTGCATCTAAGCGATGATATTATGGACCGTTGACCACTCAGGCGATACTGCTTCAAAAACAGACATCAGTGTGTAAAGGATATCACCACATGGGCCCAGGAACACTTCATAAAACCACTGTCAGTAACTACAGTTGGTCGCTACATCTGTAAGTGCAAGTTAAAACCCTGCTATGCAAAGCCAAACCCATTTATCAACAACACCAAGGAACGCCGCCGGCTTGGCTGGGCCCGGGCTCCCTTAAGATGGGCTGATGCAAAGCGGAAAGGTGTTCTTTGGTCTGAGGAGTCCACATTTCAAAATATATTTGGAAACAGAGGACGTGGTGTCCTCCAGAACAAAGAGGAAAATAACCATCCGGATTGTTATAGGCGCAAAGTTCAAAAGCCAGCATCTGTGATGGTATGGGGGTGTATTAGTGCCCAAGGCATGGGTAACTTACACATCTGTGAAGGCACCATTAATGCTGAAAGGTCCATACAGGTTTTGGAGCAACATATTTTGTCAATCAAGCAACGTTATCATGGACACTCCTGCTTATTTCAGCAAGACAAGTGTTACAACAGCGTGGCTTCGTAAAAAAAAAGTGCCGGTACTTTCCTGGCCCGCCTGCAGTCAAGACCTGTCTCCCATCGAAAATGTGTGGCACATTATGAAGCGTAAAATACGACTGTTGAACGACTGAAGCTCTACATAAAACAAGAATGGGAAAGAATTCCACTTTCAAAGCTTCAACAATTAGTTTCCTCAGTTCCCAAACGTTTATTGAGTGTTGTTAAAAGAAAAGGTGATGTAACACAGTGGTGTCCTTTCCCAACTACTTTGGCACGTGTTGCAGCCATGAAATTCTAAGTAAATTATTATTTGCAAAAACAAATAAAGTTTATGAGTTTGAACATCTAATAGCTTGTCTTTGTAGTGCATTCAATTGAATATGGTTTGAAAAGGATTTGCAAATCATTGTATTCCGTCGAACACAATTTACCAACTCATATGGAAACGGGGTTTGTATACAGTATATATATGTATATGTATATATGTATGTGTATATATATGTACATATATGTGTGTATATATACTGTATGTATGTACGTATGTATATATATGTGTATATGTGTATATATATATATATATATATATATATATATATATATAGATGTGTTTGTATGTATATATATATGTGTATGTGTATATATATATATATATATATATATATATATATATATATATATATATATATATATGTCGTGATCAAAAGTTTACATACACTTGTAAAGAATATAATGTCATGGCCGTTTTGAGTTTCCAATAATTTCTACAACTGTTATTTTTTTTGTGATAGAGTGATTGGAGCACATTGGTCACAAAAAAACATTCATGAAGTTTGGTTCTTTTATGAATTTATTATGGGTCTACTGAAAATGTGACCAAATCTGCTGGGTCAGAAGTATACATACAGCAATGCTGATATTTAGCAACATGTCCTATGGCAAGTTTCACTGCGATAAGGTGCTGTTGGTAGCCATCCACAATTTTCTGCTTGAAAAAAAATATTTATTGACCAACCATCATCATACCAGTCTTTGTTCTTGGAAAAAGCAGGGTTTGGAGACATCTTGAAAGGGCTCCAAAATGCTTTAGCCATAGGTGTTTCATTGTAGTACAAAAGACAGACCAATGTAGTGAAGACAAAGCCACAAACAAAAACTCTTATACTCAAATTGTGGTTTTAGGAAAAAGATTACTCAAATAATAATTTTGAAATTACAACATTTTCCAAGACTGGTGATTCCATATTTTTTTCCAGGGTTTGAATGTACGTAATAATTGTGTGAATGCTTAGGAGCATTCACATATATGGTTTTCTACACCAAAATTCATCAATTTATTTTTATTCTCCATGTTTTGGCGCGCTCTACCTTCCACATTTTTAGTCCGATTCAAACCATTCCACTTTTCAATCAATCAATCAATCAATGTTTACTTATATAACCCTAAATCACTAGTGTCTCAAAGGGCTGCACAAACCACTACGACATCCTCGGTTTTAACATATTTTACTAATCTCGGACATTCAAACTGTCATTTTGCATGTTAAAAAACATTTCCAGGAATTCCTAGAATTCCGTTTTTTTCAAACCCTTTTTTGACCCTTTATTCTGGCGACTACTCCATCCACATTTTTAGCCCATTTTAATTGTTCCACCGTCCAAACATTCCTCTTGATTAGGATAAAAACAAAGTTGTATTTTGAACTGCAAAAAATTCCCGGTTTTCACGAAATTCCTGGAATTCCTTAATACCATTTTATCAATGAAAAATTTTACTACTTTAACACTACTTCGACCGATTTGAAAACTACCTAAACACCAACCAGTTCAAGTCATTCAGAACATTTAATTCTATTAACATTTTCCCCAAAAATTCCCACTTTTCCCAAAATGTCCGTGAAATTCCCATAGAAGTGAATGGGGAATTTTTCAAAGTTCCACAATTACCACATTTTTCATTCAATTCCACCCGTCTTCTCCTTCAACAATTAAAAAAAGTATTCCGGATTTCCAAGAATTTTTCAGTTTTCGTGGACATTTTCCCCATTCAAAAGGAATTGTTAGCGGGGGTGGATATTGTAGCGTCCCGGAAGAGTTAGTGCTGCAAGGGGTTCTAGGTATTTGTTCTGTTGTGTTTATGTTGTGTAACGATGCAGTTGTTTTCCTGAAATGTGTTTGTCATTCTTGTTTGTTGTGGTTACTCTAACAGTGTTAAAGTTGTTCATACGACATGTATGGCTGTTGACCAAGTATGCCTTGCATTTACTTAAATGTGTCTGTACAAGCCGCATATATTATGTGACTAGGTCAGCACGCTGTTCGAATGGAGGAAAAGTGGACATGACTACAGGTTGTTGAGGACGCTAAAGGCAGTCCCTTTAAGGTACGTTCCCGATATTGTTGACCGGGTGGAAATCGGGAGAAATTCGGGAGAATGGTTTCCAGGGGGAGATATTCGTGAGGGGCATTGAAATTCGGAGGTCTCCTGGAAAAATCGGGAGGGTTGGCAAGTAAGGGGGGGGAGGGTTAAGGGTTAGTGGCAGTGTATGTTGTAGCGTCCTGGAAGCGTTAGTGCTGCAAGGGGTTCTGGGTATTTGTTCTGTTGTGTTAATGTTGTGTTACGGTGCGGATGTTCTCCCGAAATGTGTTTGTCATTCTTGTTTGGTGTTGGTTCACAGTGTGGCGAATATTTGTAACTGTTGCATTCACTTGTTTGTGTGAAAAGCCGTAGATATGTGATTGGGCCGGCAAGCGAAGGCAGTGCCCTCAAGGTATATTGGCGCTCTGTACTTCGCCATACGTCCGTGTACCACTCCGTACTTCGGCGTTTTAAAAAGTCACAAATTTTACTTTTTTTTAAAACGATACTGATAATTTCCGATATTTCATTTTGAAGCATTTATCGGCCGATAATATGGGCATTATTATCGAATATTATTGGACATCTTTAGTTTCGGTGGTCCCGTTGAGAGAAACTCTTTTCTTTTGGTCTTGAAAATTCAGTAAAAAGTTTTGAAAAAAAAGTCAATAATGGAAAAGTGTATGTAGTGGACGAACAAAACGTTGACCAATCAAACATGAGCTTCGGCTTTTTCGGGAATTATTTGAGCCCATGTGGAGGGGGCGTGGTCCAGGCGTCGCCTGTGTGCAGAGCATGTGCAGAAGCCGGCTACGAAGCAACTGCAGGTAAGTGGATAACCCAGCTGGAACAGGTTGTCTAATCACCTGCAGCTGCTTCGTAGCCGGCTTCCGCACATACTCCGCCCACAGGCGACGCCTGGACCACGCCCCCTCCACAGCCCGCAATACTTAGCAAATTGCAGGGCACTGGAGCAACAGGGGTTAATGGTTGGGAGGGGCCTAACAGTAGGGAGGCGGGATGTAATCGTCTAAAATCATTAGCCTTAATAGATCGCCCACCCTGACTGTCTGCGGTACTTTGGTGGAATGGTGACCCAGTGGCCTTGGCCCTTGCTGTTGCTGTGATCAGCGTTTGGCCTCAATTGATTTGGAAAGTGTGTGTGTGTGTTTGCGTGTGCGTGTGCGTGTGTGTGAGAGCAAATTCTCAACACCAATCAGTGCAATTATAACCGAGTACAGGGGTCGGCAACCCAAAATGTTGAAAGAACCATATTGGACCAAAAATACAAAAACAAATCCGTCTGGAGCTGCAAAAAATTAAAAGCCATATTCCATACAGATAGTGTGTCATGAGATATAAATTTAATTATGAGGACTTAAAGGAAACTAAATGAGCTCAAATATACCTACAAATGAGGCATAATGATGCAATATGTACATACAGCTAGCCTAAATAGCATGTTAGCATCGATTAGCTTGCAGTCATGCAGTGACCAAATATGTCTGATTAGCACTCCACATAAGTCAATAACATCAACAAAACTCACCTTTGTGCATTCATGCACAACGTTAAAAGTTTATTGGACAAAATGAGACAGAAAAAGAAGTGGCATAAAACACGTCTTAGAAAGTCGGAGAAAGTTATACATGTAAACAAACTACGGTGAGTTTAAGGACAGCCAAAATTAGGACAAAACGGCGCTCACCAAATACTCGAATCAATAAAGCATGTATAATATAAACAGTGTGCTTTATAACAAATAGGATGGTTTGTGTTTGTCCTCCTCCAGAAACCATATTTAAACATTTTTTTTTTTTTTTTCCCTTCATCTTTTTCCATTTTCATATATTTTTTAAAAAGCTCCAGAGAGCCACTAGGGCGGCGCTAAAGCAGAGCCGCGGGTTGCCGGCCCCTGACCTAGTAGAATCACAAAATGCTAACACCCTGAAGGTCCCTCAGAAAACTGCAGCCAATCTTCCGTTGCCTCATTCGGATATGAACAGATTGACTACATTCAAATTTTAGGATGTGTCGCAAAGCCTGTTTTTTGTCTGTCTTAAACAGGCGCTACGGCAGGGGTCGGCAACCTGCGGCTCTTTAGCGCTGCGCTTGTGGTATGAAAGTGGAAAAAGATTTGTTTTAATATTGTATCTGTAGGAGGACAAACATGACACACAAAAAAAATCCACTGTTTAATATGTTTGTGTTTACGCTTTACTGATCAGAGTATTTAGCGAGCGCCGCTATTTCCTACTAATCCCGACGGTCCTTGAATTCATCCTAGTTGTGTGGACTGGGACGTAGTGTGTTTACATGCACAACTTTGTCCAGCGCTGCCACAGAAAGACATGCTTCATGCCACTCCTTCTTTGTCTCATTTTGTCCACCAAACGTTTTGTTCTGTGCGTGGAAGCACAAAGGTGAGCTTTGTTGATGTCATTGACTTGTGTGGATTGCTGATCCGGCATATTTGGTCAGTGCATGACTGCAAGATAATCAAAGCTAACATGCTATTTAGGCTAGCTGTATGTACATCATTATGCCTCGTTTGTTGGTATATTTGAGGTCATTTAATTTCCTTTACTTATGTAATCTGTGTATTTAATTTATAGCTGCATATTTCATGACACATTATCTGGATGTAGTATTGGCTGCATTTATGATAGTTGTTTGTGTGTCATGTTGTTCCAGACCACAGTAAACGTTACCCAATTAGCAAAGTTTGTAAAAAAAATCCATTAGAAGAAGACAGCCGTTCACAGCGGAGCCAGCAGGAAACCATCCCAAGCGTAGGCGGACCAGCAGCGCAGAGATGTCCCCAGCCGATACACAGGCGAGCAGTACATGGCCACCAGATCGGACCGGACCCCCCTCCACACGGGAGAGTGGGACATAGAAGAAAAAGAAAAGAAACGGCAGATCAACTGGTCTAAAAAGGGAGTCTATTTAAAGGCTAGAGTATACAAATGAGTTTTAAGGTGAGACTTAAATGCTTCTACTGAGGTGGCATCGCGAACTGTTACCGGGAGGGTATTCCAGAGTACTGGAGCCCGAACGGAAAATGCTCTATAGCCCGCAGACTTTTTTTGGGCTTTGGGAATCACTAATAAGCCGGAGTCCTTTGAACGCAGATTTCTTGCCGGGACATATGGTACAATACAATCGGCAAGATAAGATGGAGCTAGACCGTGTAGTATTTTATACGTAAGTAGTAAAACCTTAAAGTCACATCTTAAGTGCACAGGAAGCCAGTGCAGGTGAGCCAGTACAGGCGTAATGTGATCAAACTTTCTTGTTCTTGTTAAAAGTCTATCAGCCGCATTTTGTACCAACTGTAATCTTTTAATGCTAGACATGGGGAGACCCGAAAATAATACGTTACAGTAGTCGAGGCGAGACGTAACAAACGCATGGATAATGATCTCAGCGTCTTTAGTGGACAGAATGGAGCGAATTTTAGCGATGTTACGGAGATGAAAGAAGGCCGTTTTAGTAACGCTTTTAATGTGTGCCTCAAAGGAGAGAGTTGGGTCGAAGATAATACCCAGATTCTTTACCGTGTCGCCTTGTTTAATTGTTTGGTTGTCAAATGTTAGAGTTGTATTATTAAATAGAGTTCGGTGTCTAGCAGGACCGATAATCAGCATTTCCGTTTTTTTGGCGTTGAGTTGCAAAAAGTTAGCGGACATCCATTGTTTAATTTCATTAAGACACGCCTCCAGCTGACTACAATCCGGCGTGTTGGTCAGCTTTAGGGGCATGTAGAGTTGGGTGTCATCAGCATAACAGTGAAAGCTAATACCGTATTTGCGTATGATGTCACCTAGCGGCAGCATGTAGATGCTGAAGAGTGCAGGGCCAAGGACCGAACCCTGGGGAACTCCACACGTTACCTTAACGTAGTCCGAGGTCACATTGTTATGGGAGACACACTGCATCCTATCAGTAAGATAAGAGTTAAACCAAGACAGGGCTAAGTCTGACATACCAATTCGTGTTTTGATACGTTCTAATAAAATATTATGATCGACGGTATCGAAAGCAGCGCTAAGATCGAGGAGCAGCAACATAGATGACGCATCAGAATCCATCGTTAGCAATAGATCATTAGTCATTTTTGCGAGGGCTGTCTCCGTGGAGTGATTTGCCCTGAAACCGGATTGAAAGGTTTCACATAGATTGTTAGACGCTAAGTGTTCATTTAACTGCTCCGCAACAATTTTTTCAAGGATTTTTGAAATAAAGGGAAGGTGAGACACCGGTCGGTAATTTACCATGAGGTCAGGATCGAGGTTAGGTCTTTTAAGAAGAGGATGAATAACCGCTTTTTTGAATGCTAGGGGAACAGTGCCCGAGGAGAGTGATAAGTTTATAATATTTAGCACTGATGGACCTAATAATACAAAGAGCTCCTTGATCAGTTTCCCAGGAAGAGGGTCAAGTAAACATGTTGTCTGTTTTATTCCATTTACACGTTGTAACAATTCCTCTAATGTTATTTCCTCAAAACGAGAGAAACTATTTTGGAGGGCAGTATCCGCCGTATATACAATCGTGTCAGTGTTAATAGAACCCCGTTGTAGCTGGGACGCATTGTCTTTAATCTCCTTTCTAATGACTTCAATTTTCTTACTAAAGAATTGCATAAAGTCATCAGCTGAGTGGGTTGAGCTACTGGAAGGAGTCCCTTGTTGGGTTAGCGATGCTACCGTACTAAACAAAAATTTAGGATCGTTTTTATTACGGTGGATGAGATTTGAGTAATATTTAGCTTTAGCTAAGGTAAGCATGCGTTTATAAGTTATTAAACCATCACTCCATGCTTGATGGTGCACCTCAAGTTTAGTCGTGCGCCATTTGCGTTCCAGCTTTCTACATAATAATTTCTGAGCTCTAGTTTCTTCTGTAAACCACGGGGTGCGCTTTTTTGGAGCCTTTTTTAACTTTAGCGGTGCTATGTTATCAATGGTTTCGCGCAGGGCGTCGTTAAAGTTGTTAGTGAGGTTATCAATAGAGCCCACATACTTTGGGAATGGTGCCATTACCGAGGGCAGTAGGTCAGCAAGAGTTGTCGTTGTGGCTGTATTAATGTTGCGGCTGCTATAGCAGTTATTATTATTATTAGTTTGACGAACATGCGTCTGAACCTCGAATTTTATAAGGTAATGATCGGACAATACTTTAGTATACGGGAGTATCGTAACTTTGGAAACGGTGATGCCCCTGACAAGCACTAGGTCTATCGTATTACCGTTGCGATGCGTGGGTTCATTTATTATTTGTGTGAGACCACAGCTATCAATTACAGTCTGGAGCGCTACGCACGGTGGGTCCGATGGGGTATTCATATGGATATTAAAGTCCCCCATTATGATTATATTATCGGCGTGTGTCACTAGATCAGCAACGAACTCTGAGAATTCATTAATAAAGTCCGAATAGGGCCCTGGGGGGCGGTAGATAACAGCCAGGTGTAGAGGCAGCGGTGTGACAGACCTCATAGTAAGCACCTCAAACGATTTATATTTATTATTTATGTTAGGACTAAGGTTAAAGTTTTCGTTGTATATTAGTGCGACCCCCCCACCCCTTTTGAGCGGACGGGCAATATGCGCATGTGTAAAGTTAGGAGGACATGCCTCATTTAGCGCAAAAAAGTCGTTTGGTTTAAGCCAGGTTTCGCTGAGACCGATGACGTTAAGATTGTTGTCTCTGATAATATCATTAACTAACAACGTTTTAGGAGACAATGATCTTATGTTTAAAAAACCTATATTATAGGTAGTGGGCTGTTTTAGGGAGTTTTTGATCAAATTATCCGTAGTAGCAATATTAATAATGTTGTGTTTATTATGCCCAGTGCATTTAGTATAGTTACGACCATATCTAGGAATTGATACGACAGGAATTTTCCGATTGTTTGATTGTTGCTTTGATAAACTGCACGCATCATGGTTAGCCACTTCAGTAACGGGGATTTTCCGATTGTTTGTTTGTTGCTTTGATAAACTGCACGCATCATAGTTAGCCACCTCAGTAAAACACATGTCCAACTCTGAAACACTGAAAGCAGAAAAAACTTGTTCTAATTTAACTGACTCCTTACCCAGACCAGTAGTCTCGCATTTTCCATCTAAATCCGTCTTCGGGATGGAGGAAAGTGGTGTTCTGTGGGGATTAGCCTTCTGCTTTGTTTTTAGCCCCGCTCGGCATCCGCGTTTCCGATCACACCGCTGGCGTCTGCTCCGTAGACGGCCCCCGCTGCTACTAGACTCCCCTGATTCACAGGCCGCTGGATGTAGCCGCCGATGTATTCCCATGCTAGTTAGCAAGTCTAGCACGCAAGTGTCTATCAGTCCAAAACGGCCCGATATGTCCACATCCAGAAGTGTCTGGCGGTCGTACGTGATCACGGAGTGACCACGATGTGAGCCAGCCATAAAGTTTGTGGAATTGTCCGGTATTTCTGCCAAATGTTCCATCTTTAGCAGGAGCTCCTCGAGAGCGCAGCCCGTCCGGGCGCCGCCATCTTCAACATTTAAAGTCATTTTTATAGTAGGCTATATAGCTAATATAGACACTGACACCATGTGTTGCCTTCATTATAACACTTATGTAAGATTTTTAAAGTCATTTTGATAGTAGGCTTATATTGCTAATATAGACACTTACACCATGTGTTGCCTCCATTATAACACTTATGTAAGATTTTTAAAGTCATTTTGATAGTAGGCTTATATTGCTAATATAGACACTTACACCATGTGTTGCCTCCATTATAACACTATATAGGACTTTTAAAGTAATTTGTATAGTAGGCTATACAGCTAATATAGACACTCACATTATGTGTTGCTTTCCTTATAACACTTATACAAGACTTTTAAAGTCATTTTGATAGTAGGCTAATATAGACACTTACATCATGTGTTGTCTTCATTATAACACTTATATAAGACTTTTAATTTTTTGCGGCTCCAGACAGATTAGTTTTTTGTATTTTTGGCTACCCCTGGTCTCGGGTAACACAATATATCACTAAGAGTTTTATTTTGAGAAGGTTAAAACGTCTCCTTAAACATTGACTCCATAGGTAATAAGGCAACAGTTATTTCTCATTATGTTTTGGGGAAAATGTTTCCAAATTTGACCAAATTATAGGTGCACCAGCACTCTTGGAGGTTTATGATCATTTGTCAAATGTCGTGTTTTGAGTGTGTACAAGGACCGTTTGCTCCTCTTGTTCCCCAGCACTGATGCCGCCTCTCAGCCATCTCACTGACTTCAACAACAATTTAGCACTTTGTCTGAGAGCCCTCGGCTTCTGAGTGCAAAGGTTCAATAATTCCATCTGTTTTAGCGAGCGTGTGTGCGCAGAAGTGCAGGAGAGGCGAAGCAAAGATTGCACAGATTTTATGATCGCAGCCTTGCGAAACTTTATTGAACCTGTTATCGCACAAATATATCCGGATATACTCAAAACAAAGCCTGTTGTAAGACGTGCTGAATGTGGCTTGGCATTGTCTTGCTGAAATAAGCAGGAGCGTCCATGAAAAAGACGGCACTTGGATGGCAGCATACTGTATGTTGTTCCAAAACCTGTATGTACCTTTCAGCATTAATGGTGCCTTCACAGGTGTGTAAGTTATCCATGCCTTGGACGCTAATGCACCCCCATACCATCACAGATGCTGGCTTTTGAACTTTGCGTCGATAACAGTCTGGATGGTTCGCTTCCCCTTTGGTCCGAATGACACAATGTCGAATATTTCCCCAAAAATTTTTAAATGTGGTCTCGTCAGACCACAGAACACTTTTCCATTTTGTATCAGTCCATCTTAGATGATCTCGGGCCCAGAGAAACCAGCGGAGTTTCTGGATGTTGTTGATAAATAGCTTTCGCTTTGCATAGTAGAGCTTTAACTTGCACTTACAGATGTAGCGACGGACTGTATTTAGTGACAGTGGTTTTCTGAAGTGTTCCTGAGCCCAGGTGGTGATATCCTTTAGAGATTTATCGAAAGTCACGGTCATTCATTGTTGGTTTCCGGCCATGCCGCTTACGTGGAGTGATTTCTCCAGATTCTCTGAACCTTTTGATGATATTATGGACCATGGATGTTGAAATCCCTAAATTTCTTGCAATTGCACTTTGAGAAACGTTGTTCTTAAACTGTTTGACTATTTGCTCATGCAGTTGTGGACGAAGGGGTGTACCTCGCCCCATCCTGTGTGATGTTCCAAATAAGTGTTTGATGAAGATTCCTCAACTTTATCAGTATTTATTGCCACCTTTCCCAACTTATTTGTCACATGTTGCTGGCAAATAAGATTATTTGCAAAGAAAAAAATGTCTTTGTAGCATATTCAACTGAATATGGGTTGAAAATTATTCGCAAATCATTGTATTCCGTTTATATTTACATCCAACACAATTTCCTTTTTCATATGGAAATGGGGTTTGTGTATATATATGTATATATATATATATATATATATATGTATGTATGTATGTGTATGTATGTGTGTACATATATGTATATGTATGTATATGTAGATATATATATGTATATGTATGTATGTATATATATATGTATATGTATATATGTGTGTATATATATATATATATATACACACACATATATGTATAGACGTATACATATGTACATATACGTATATATACCTATGTATGTATATACATGTATATACATATATATACGAATGTATGAATGTATGTATGTGTATATATATATGTATATATATATATATATATATATATATATATATATATATATATATATATAGTTGCGTTTGGACCAGTTCTTCTGCTGGTCACCCACCCAGGTTTTTTTCATGACACATAAACTGGTTCTAAATTAATCCCAGACAGAGTAGCTTATTTTCACCTTTATTCCAAAGCTTTGGGAGACCAAATCTATGCAAAACACATTCAAATCGCATCGCCCTAGTTGATATGCTAATACTACGTAAGTCCTGCCTTATACACAATTTTACTCCAAAAAAACAAACAATCATGACAAAAACAAAACCTGATCCAATGGGCGTGACAATATGTGTGTGTGTATATTTATATATTAGGACTGGGCAACGATTAAAAATTTTAATCGAAGTTAATCGCACTATTTCTTTGATTAATCGCGATTAACTGCATTGTATACGGAAAGCCCAATAATGAATTCAAAAGTAGTGTGTAGTGCACCTATATTGGAATATTCCCCCACATGAACAAAAGTGCCAAAACATTTGTTGTGCAAACACAATTTAAATCAGTCCTTGTTAAACAGTAGCAGTTAAATAACATATTTTATGAAAATCAACTCAAAAAATGTAAATACAAACATTTAATCTTATTGCTACCACTGCCAGGGTATTTAAGTTATCCTGTTTGTTATGGAAAATAAATATAATCTACATACAAATCTCTGAGCCACAATCATAACATCTAAACAGGCAATTTCTGAGGTAACAGCAGAAACATTTTTTTTTATCAGGGATCTTATGTTTAAAAAACCTATATTATAGGTAGTGGGCTGTTTTAGGGGAATTTTTGATCAAATTATCCGTAGTAGCAATATTAATAATGTTGTGTTTATTATGCGTAGTGCACTTAAAATAATTATGACCATATCTAGGAATTGATATGATGGGAATTTTCCGATTGTTTGCTTGGTGCTTTGATAAACTGAACGCATCATATACATGGTACTATATTGTGATGTCATGAGCCAGGGAATAAAAGAACTACCCTACCCAGCATGCAACATGAGTGAGGAGCAGGTTGTGTCGCCATGACGGCATCTTGTATGTTGTGATATGCACGCTCTGAAAGCAAACGTTAAGAACTCAGCCAACACTCCTCGTCTGCATTATTCATAAATAGACAGACAACACATATACTCCGCTGCTTCACAGGCCGCTGGATGTAGCCGGCAAAGTGTTCCCATGCTAGCTAGCCGGTCTAGCAAGCACGCGTCATTCAGTCCAAAACGGCCCGATCTATCCACATTCAGAATTGTCTGGCGGTCGTAAGTGATCCCGGAGTGACCACGCTGTAAGCCAGCCATGAAATTTGCAGATTGTCCGGTATTTTTGCCAAATGTTCCATCTTTACCAAGAGCCCCTCGACGCCGGGCGACGCCATCTTGTTAAGAAAAGGCGTTAACAAAATAAAAGCATGTAAATAACATACGCAAATGTGCGATAAAATAATTGTCGGCGTTAATAGATTGATGAGTTAACTCCTAATTAACGCATTAATTTGCTCACCCCTAATATATATATATATGTATATATATATATATATATATATATATATATATATATATATATATATATATATATCCATCCATTATCGATCGCTTCAGAGGTCGCGGGGGGCGCTGGCGCCTATCTCAGCTACAGTCGGGCGGAAGGCGGTGTACACCCTGGACAAGTCGCCACCTCGTCGCAGGGCCAACACAGATAGACAGACAACATTCACACTCACATTCACACACTAGGGCCAATTTAGTGTTGCCAATCAAACTATCCCCAGATGCATGTCTTTGGAGGTGGGAGGAAGCCTGAGTACCCGGAGGGAACCCATGCATTCACGCGGAGAACATGCAATCTCCACACAGAAAGATCCCGAGCCTGGATTTGAACCCAGGACTGCAGGACCTTCGTATTGTGAGGCAGACGCACTAACCCCTCTTCCACCGTGAAGCCCTATATATATATATATATCTTGATTGGATTATCCAGAGAATAGTGCTCGATACCGTGGTAGAGCGCAATATGTAGGTGTGGGAAAAATCACAAGACTACTTAATCTCTACAGAACTGTTTCATGAGGGGTTCCCTCAATCATCAGGAGATTTTAATGGAGGCATTCACATACAATGGTTTATATAGAGCACTGGGTGGGTGGGTACAGGCAGGCGTAGGGGCGTGGTGATTGGCTCATGTGTTACCTAGGAGGTGTTTCCGTCTGTGGCGGCATGTTAAAATGATTTCACTGCGCTTGTTGAGGGATGATAAATCTGGATGATATATAATAAACAGTTTCTCTTTTAAGCATAGGTTGCATCTTTTATTACCACTGTTGTAAGGTGTGCTGGATGCAAGAATTTGCCATGTTATTGAATATTCAACATTATTGTCTTTGAGGTTCCAAATGTGTTAGCTGAGTTCTGTAGAATTCCGCAAAGTCTGGTTTCTAAAGGAGGCGTTGTGATTATTCCATCTTGTTTTGAACGCTCCTTCGGTTAATCCTACGTACGTGTCGGATGTGTTAATGTCCTTGCGTGTTACCTTTGCTTGGTAAACGACTGATGTCTGTAAGCACCCTCCGTTGAGAGGGCAATCAGGTTTCTTGCGACAGTTACATTCCTTATTGGTTTCAGAGTCGTTTAGTCTGGGGGTAGGCAGTCCTTTTGCAATTGCTTTGTTGTGGTTTGAAATGATTTGTTGTATGTTATTCATACAGCTGTAGCTCAATTTAATGTTGTTCTTGTTGAATATTTTTCTTAGGGTGTTGCCTTTGGGGAAGTGTTTGTCGATCAGAGTGAGGAACTTGTGGCCGATATTGGTTGAGACGTTTTTGCTGAATGCCGGATTGTACCAGATGATGTTTCGTTTTCTGCTCTTTTTTGGTTGGTTTCCTGGAGTGGGTTCATAGGTGAGGGTGAAGTTGTATCCGCTTTCATCAAGTGCTTTCTGGTACGGGGGGGTTGCTTGGTCGAATTCAGCTTTGCTAGATGACAGCATCGATAGCCTTTTATTAATTCCGGTAGGTATTCTTTTCGTGGTGGTGGGTGGGTGGTTGCTGTCATGGTGCACATATTGGACTGTTGTGTTGGGTTTCGTGAATGGTTGGTAGCTGTTATTTCTCAGGTTGAAATTTCGTGAATGGTTGGTAGCTGTTATTTCTCAGGTTGAAATAACAGCTACCAACCATTCACGAAACCCAACCCCCGTACCGAAACAGTTCAATACAAATACACGTACCGTTCCACCCATAATATATATATATATATATATATGTATGTATATATATATATATATATATATATATATATATATATATATATATATATATATATATATATATGTATGTATATATATATATGTATATGTATATATAGATGTATATATATATGTGTGTATATATATATATATATATATATATATGTATATATATATGTATATATATACATATATATATATATATGTATGTATATATGTATATATAATATGTATATATGTATATTATATATATGTATATATATATATATACACAGTATGTATATATGTGTATATATATATCTGTATATGTACATGCGTGTATATATATATATGTGTATATATATGTATATGCGTATATGTATACATATATATATATATATGTATATGTATATATTTATGTATATATATGTATATATATGTATATGTATATATTTATGTATATATATGTATATACATGTATATATATATATATATATATATATGCCCATATATATATATTTGTATATATATGTGTGTGTGTATATATATATGTGCATATATATATGTGTATATATATATGTATATATATATGTATATATATATGTATATATGTATATATATGTATATATATGTATGTATATATATATATATATATATATATATATATATGTATGTATGTATAGGAACCTACCATATAGCGAAGGACATACACTATTTGATTTCCTAGTTTGCAGGTCATTTTTATTTGACAGACATTGAAATATCTTGTGTGACATCATGCACAAATGTGCACTTTATTTTTTCAAAACTATTGTAGTGGTGTTCTGTACAAAATATGCACTTTAATTTAGTGTTGTTTTGATATGACATCTTAGTGCACTAATACCTTGGTTTAAAATATCTCTGACAATCTTGCACATTCTGTTTTGGAAATGTCATGAATGTTTGTGCCGCTGGTTCATAACTGTTTAATAAATACAGTTTTGGTCAAGTGAATTAGTTTTGGGTAGCATGGTGGTAGAGGGGTTAGTGCATTCGCCTCACAATACTAAGGTCCTGAGTTCAATCCCGAGCCCGGGATATTTCTGTGTGGAGTTTGCATGTTCTCCCCGTGACTGCTTGGGCTCCCTCCGGGTACTTCGGCTTCCTCCCACTTCCAAAATATGCACCTGGGGATAGGTTGATTGGCAACACTAAAATTGGCCCTAGTGTGTGAATGTGAGTGTGAATGTTGTCTGTCTATCTGTGTTGGCCCTGCGATGAGTTGGCGACTTGTCCAGGGTGTACTCCACCTTCTACCCGAATGCAGCTGAATGAGATACGCTCCAGCACCCCCCACGACCCAAAAAGGGACAAGCGGTAGAAAATGGATGGCTGGATGGATGGACTTAGTTGTGATTTCCCTCTCTGCATGAACGTTTAAAATGAGCATACTTTAATGCAGTTATGAAGAAGAATGTTTTAATGTAGACACATAGACTCATCATACTGCTGTGATTATATGCATCAATTGTTAATTCAAGGCTAAGTTAAAATATCGAGATATATATCGTGTATCGTGACATGGCATAAAAATATCGAGATGTTAAAAAAAGGCCATATCGCCAAGCCCTACAAGGAAGTGTTTTAAATGTAGTAGAAGAATCATAACATGACCCCTTCAGTTTGAGTTTAGTTAAACCAATGCATTATAGATGTGTGTCTGAATGATTCACTACTGCCTATAAAATATAATTTATATATCATATCTGCACTCTCTGATTAAGCTTTAATGATTCATTGTTTCAAACCGGCACCCATTCGTCTTCCATCAGCCCGTGAGTGCAATTATTTCCCGACTGTTGATTTGCCGAATTTGCCAGTTTGCGGCATGTTCCTCATTTCCAGGGAGTCTGTGACAATCCTTTGGCTTTCGGCAGGATTTTCACGGCTGCGTGCAAGTCTAAGGTTTATTTGATAGTTGCAGGTGCAGAGGGAGCAGAGAAATTGGGTTTGAGTTTTCTTCCGTGAAGTCTATTTTTGTTGCCGGTTTACGTAACGGGTCAGAATCAATTGAATCCACAATGATCATTAGCATGGTAATGATGACAAAAAAGGAACAACAGACACCTTTTTATGGAGCGAATGAGTCTCCCAGCGTGAGAGCTGTCCCTCTTCATCTATTTTTCATTTCGCTCCCTCTCTATCTCTCTGTCTCTCTCTCTCTCTCTCGTTCTCTTCATGCGATGTTTAAATACTATGTCACGTCTTCAAATGTCCTGAATCCAGCATTAGCTCAGTGGTGTCCCAGATAGACACCGGACCTCACTTACAAAATGGAATACAGTGGTATTTCGGATTTTGTATATTTTCGTATGATTTTGATTCCGGATAAAACGTTCACCCAAATTTTGCCCTGATTTTTGTATACCGACTAGATCCTGATCGTTAGAAGTATTAAACAGTGGCAAAGCAACGATGCTCGGTATAATCCTGCCTATCTCGATATTTTTAGGCCATGTCACGATACACGATATATATCTCGATATTTTGCTTTAGCATTGAATTAACACTTAATGCATATAATCACACCAGTACGATGATTCTACCAATCCTGTTTCCATATGAGTTGGGAAATTGTGTTAGATGTAAATACAAACGGAACACAATGATTTGCAAATCCCTTTCAACCCATATTCAGTTGAATATGCTACAAAGAGAACATATTTGATGGTCAAACTGATAAACCTTTTTTTTTGTGCATATAATCATTAACTTTAGAAATTGATGCCAGCAACACGTGACAAAGAATTTGGGAACGGTGGAAATAAATACTGATAAAGTTGAGGAATGCTCATCAAACACTTATTTGGAACATCCCACAGGTGTGCAGGCTAATTGGGAACAGGTGGGTGCCATGATTGGGTATAAAAACACCTTCCCAAGAAAGGATGGGGCGAGGTACACCCCTTTGTCCACTACTGCGTCAGCAAATAGTCAAACAGTTTAAGAACAACGTTTCTCAAAGTGCAATTGCAAGAAATTTAGGGATTTCAACATCCACGGTCTATAATATCATCAAAAGGTTCAGAGAATCTGGAAAAATCACTCCACGTAAGCGGCATGGCCGGAAAGCAACATTGAATGACCGTGACCTTCGATCCCTCAGACGGCACTGTATCAAAAACCGACATCAATCTCAAAAGGATATCACCACATAGGCTCAGGAACACTTCAGAAAACCACTTTCACTAAATACAGTTGGTCGCTACATCCGTAAGTGCAAGTTAAAGCTTTACTATGCAAAGCAAAAGCCATTTATCAACAACTTTCAGAAACGCTGCCGGCTTCTCCGGGCCTGAGATCATCTAAGAAGGACTGATCAAAGTGGTAAAGTGTTCTATGGTCTGACGAGTCCACATTTCAAATTGTTTTTAAGAAATATTCGACATTGTGTCATCCGGACCAAATGGGAAGCGAACCATCCAGATTGTTATGTGATGGTATGGGGGTGCATTAGTGCCCAAGGCATGGGTAACTTACACTTCTGTGAAGGCACCATTAATGCTGAAAGGTACATGCAGGTTTTGGAACAACTTACGCTGCCATCTAAACATCGTCTTTTTCATGGACACCCCTGCTTATTCCAGCAAGACAATGCCAAGCCACATTAAGCATGTGTTGCAACAGCGTGGCTTCGTGAAAAACTTGTGTAGGCACTTTCCTGGCTCGCCTGCAGTCTAGACCTGTCTTCCATTGAAAATTTGTGGGGCATTATGAAGCGTAAAATACGACAGCGGATACTCCAGACTGTTGAACGACTGAAGCTCTACAAAAAACAAGAATGGGAAAGAATTCCGCTCTCAAAGCTGCAACAATTATTTTCCTCCATTCCCAAATGTTTATCGAGTGCTGTTAAAAGAAAAGGTGATGTAACACAGTGGTGAACATGCCCTTTCCCAACTACTTTGGCACGTGTTGCAGCCATAAAATTCTAAGGTAATTATTATTTGCAAAAATAAAAAATAAAAATTATGAGTTTGAACATCAAATATGTTGTATTTGTACTGCATTCAACTGAATATGGGTTGAAAAGGATTTGCAAATCATTGTATTCTGTTTATACTTACATCTAACACAATTTCCCAACTCATATGGAAACGGGGTTTGTATGTGTCTACATTAAAACATTCTTCTTCATCCTGCATTAATATATCATCTGTCATATCTTTGTGATCATGTTCTGTTTATGTTCTGTTTTGTTTTTGACTCCATTAGTTCCTGATTTTTGCGCACCCTGGTTTGTTTTAGTTTCCATGACAACAATTAGTTTACACCTGTTATGTCACGCACCTGGTTCATTTGGACTCATGCACCTGTCATCACTGCACATATTTATCTATCAAATGGTGTATATCCTTCGCTATGTGGTAGGTTACTGCAGACATTATCTCCGTTTGTTGTTGACTATTTTTTTAATGCGGTGTTGATCTGGAAATGGTTGCCTTGGCATTTTGTGGGTGTGGCACGGAACGGAGATGTTGACATGCGGAGTTTCAAGCACTCTTTATTCTCCTGTGGGTGACTTTTCAAATGATGCTACATATTAGCAGTAATGCTACTTTTTGTAGCAACGCTTTTGCTCCACACTTGACAAATTACGGTTGTCCGTTCAACATATTCCCACTTGGAGCCAAAACACCGCCAGACAATGGACCCCCTGCTGTTTTTTGGGGGAATTAATTCTTCCTTCATTTGTTACCAGATTCACACCTTTTTTCTCTTGTATTACCACTCGCACCACAGCTAATGTTACCCATGGTGCTACCTCTCTGTTCCGCGAGAGCGTATATGTATGTGATGTATGTAAGAAGGTGCGCTTGTTTTAGTCTCTGTGAGGAGAGACAACAAAGAGTGAGAAGAGCCTATAGTGTATGCCCGCAACAAAAAACAACTGCTTGAGAACGTATACTCAAATATCACGATATAGTCCATTTTTATATCGCACAGAGACAAACCCGCGATATATCGCCCAGCCCAAGCCTGGAACAATCAATTTTTTATTGACTGAGATCCTGTGTATCGCATGCGTTTTGATGAGCAGCATTTATTTTGCATATCAATGAAGACAGACGCACATCTTATTCTGCTCACTCAACAGACACAATCCATGTTTAGTAAATCAGCTTTGCGTCTGCTCCTTTTTGGAAATCAGGCCGGGAGTCATGAAAAGTTAGGCAAAATGACAATGAGGCCATTGGAAACCTCTGCACAAACAATCACTCAAAATCCTTGACCGAAAACCACGACACCACCATCACTGTTTAGTTCTTCAAAAATCCATCCATCCATCCATCTTCTTCTGCTTATCCGAGGTCGTGTCGCGGGGGCAGCAGCCTAAGCAGGGAAGCCCAGACTTTCCTCTCACCAGCCACTTCGTCCAGCACTTCCCGGGGGATCCCTAGGTGTTCCTAGGCCTAGACCGTTTAAATGTTGCTAGCATTCAAAGATTAGCATCAATACGAATGGCCCATTGAGTCCTAAACAACACTGCACCAGCGTCACTTAAGCACTTTGTCCAGTTTACATCTGCTGTGACAACTAGAAACACTCAAGCCTCCACCAGGGGGCAATGTAGCGTACCCAGATGAAAAACCTCTATTGTACAATCAGCCTTTTAACCCTTGTGTAATGTTCATATTGTTGTTACTCAGCCAGCTTTGTGGTGTTTACCTTATCCTAATAGACATCTGTTCAGTATTTTAACATAAAAGTGTTTGATTGTGAGGCATTAAAAGCCACAAAATGCAACGGGTCCATCAGACCCACAACAATATGAACGTTGCACGGAAGATTTCTCTGCCAGTTCCTGCATTTTCTAGTGTTTCTGCACCTGTGGTTCCCACACAAGGTTACAACATTGTTTGTCAACACTGTCTGCTCTCATTTTCTTGCACATTTGACCCTCTGATGTTCTGTGTCCGTGTGTGTGTGTGGGGGTGTGGGGGGTGGGGGGTTAGGGCGTTGTGGTACACAGAACATCAATTTCCACACTTCTATTAGCCCCGGGTCGAGTGGACCCGCACACCTTATATGTAAAAGAAATGTGTAGAAGGGGTGTATGGTGTGTGGTCATTAAATATGTATTCTGATACTGTATATGTTCTATGCAGAAAATAAGCCAAAGTCAGTGAGTCTCAGTTTGAAAAATTAATTATTTGTATCATTTTTCTTTTAATAAAAAATGAAAACGGGTCCCACAGACCCGTTCACCATAAAAGGGAAGGAACGACCTTACAACAAACTTGAAAAGTCTAACAGATTGCTCTTCGTTCACAATTGAACTTAAAACAGTGACTTTGGAGCAATTAAAGCTGCTCACATGGTCAATGAGGTGGGCACTGTGTTTGACCCACATGTCAACCTAATGTGTTTTATATTTAAGCATGAGAATTTTTTTTGGTGAGGTGTGTCTGTTAAAATCATGGTTGTTTTTTTTACAAATGATGACAGATGTGAACAAGAGCGTGTATTGTCTATGTGTGATGATGTAAATGACGTGTGGGTGTAATGTATAAGTATGTGTCAAAGAGAGGATATTTTTTGACTTTTTTTAATTTGATTATATGCTATAGTACAATTGTATTGTTTTAAATGTATTGCATGTTTTTGTATATCTTTAATTTAGGTAACTAGGGACTGCAGATGGAAATGAGCTATTTAGCTATAATCTGGTGCAGAACATATGTCTTTGAGTTTACTGTCTATGTGCAATGTCCCTTCAAACAAAGACTAAACTAAACTAAAAACAAACAAGCAGATACACTGAAATGGTGTTATTGTTTGTGCTATGGCGCCATCTTTTGGACGAGTTCGCTCACAGCATGTGCTGCAGTGCTCTTCTTTTTAGAGCATTTACATGGAAGTTCTATCTTCTCCCCGTCATGGATTCTTCAGTCATCACTGCAAGCAACCATTCTAAGTGTTACAATAAAACTCAAACAATTCTTACTTACTAAACCGTCCCATGTTTGATACCAGGGCGTCGAGTGAGGGGCATTGTGTACTCCCTCGTCCCAAGAAGAATGCTTTGCGGAAATCTGTTATTTATAGATCTGTATCGGTCTGGAATAACCTGCCCCGAATTCTCACCGGCATTGAAAGTAAACAGGTTTTTAAAAGGAAAGTAATATTTTATCTGAGTCTGTAAATTAGTTTGCATGTTGATGATTTTTGTTTTATTTATATTTATATAGTAATTATTATTCTGTCACTGTAAATTGTTTGCTTGTTTTCTTATTGATGCTTTGTATTTGTTTCTATATTTGTCAACGCGTGGACTTTGGGGTTTTTCCTCCCGGAAGGCAAAGGAAAGTTGGCGCGGGCAAGGCGTGAAGGTAGGGACATATTTATTAATTAATATAAAAAAACGAACAAAAGGCGCGCACAAGGCGGAAGTACAAAAACTTGGCTAATAAAACAAAAACTTGCACAAAGGCAGAAACTATGAACCTGAAACAAAACTCGATAAACTTACGTGGCTTGGCAAGAAGCATAACTATGAACCGGCATGAGTAACTGAGGTAAAGTCGCCAGGCTGACTTCCTGGCAACTTTCGGTTTAAATAAGTGACATAATTAGTGAAAACAGGTGCATACTCCAAGTGTGACACAGGTGAAACTACTGGTTGCTATGGTGACAAAACAAGAGTGAAAAAGCAGGAACTGAGTGTCCAAAAAACAAATAGCACATGGCCAAACAAAAACATGATCAACAGACATGACAGTATTGTGTAGTTATAATTATCAGAATCAGAATTGTGCTGAAAATTAGAACTTTCAGCACAATCCCATTCAAGGTCAGACAAACATTACAGGGAAACATTATATGCTTTTACTTGTAATTGTATTGAGTTTGTGAAACCCCAAGAAGACTAGTGGGTTGTTGTGGCAACCAGCTAATGGGGATCCTTAATAAAAAATCAAATCAAGCTAGCGTCGTTAGCATTAGCTAATATTCATAACACGCGTGTGTGTTAGTATTATTAATTTACAATGGCATTCTTTTTCCAATGTTTCAGCTTCACAAATTCCTCTGTAAATTCACCAAAACGTCATTTTTATCGAGTCTGTTTAGCTGATTGGAGAGCTAGCTTCCGCAGCTAGTGGGTCCATGACTATGACTTTCGTTTTGTTTGATCAGCCGTTTTACTGCCGCCTTACAGACACCGTTTGGAAACAATTAAGGTGAATTAGTGAAGTGAATTGTATCCATATAGCACTTTTCTCTAGTGACTCAGCGCTTTATATAGTGAAAGCCAATATCTAAGTTACATTTTTAAACCAGTGTGGGTGGCACTGGGAGCAGGTGGGTGAAGTGTCTTGCCCAAGGACACAACGGCACTGACTAGGATGGCAGAAGCGGGGATTAAACCTGCAACCCTCAAGTTGCTGGCACGGCCGCTCGACCAACCGAGCTATACCGCCCTGTATAGGTACGTAAATAAATATTTACATAATCTTTCTGTTTTGATAACTAATTTCACAACGTACATATCTGAGATTTATAGTACGGTGCGGTTAATATGTGGAAAAATATTTTTCCATGGTCCGGAAAATGGGGTTGTGGAAGGACTCTTTCCTCCGGGTTCCTCGGACCACCAATGTGAGACATGACAGGCGTTGAAGTTTTGAGATTCTGTTTATTTTTCGACAAACCTCAGCTTGCTCTCGTCGCTTTTCCGCCCTCCTCATCTCCATCTCCGTCTCGCTTTTCCTCGCGCGTTCTCGTCATCTACCGGCGACTCTCTCCCCTCGGCTCCAATCTTCTCGGCTGCTGCCCTTTTACACAGTGACGTGATGAGCAAAACGCGCTCAGGTGGGCCATCTTCGCGCCTGTCGCCTCTCTGCAGGTCCGCAGGCCACGCCTCCTCACAAAGGTATTTCTTATGGGAAAAAAATCTTTTTTTTTTCGTACGATTCTGAACTGATTACAAATGAAAAAAACGAGTTACCACTATCTCCTTTCTGTCTGTGTTGTGTTCCGTGTTCCTCTTCTCCTGCGTTTTTATTGTTTCTGAGCCCAGCGGAATGAGCCCAGCTAAGAGTTATTTCCTTTTAAAGAGTATGAGACATAAACAATGTGACGGTCTTCAAAGCGCAAACCTGTCATCCCACGTCTCAGTCGGAGCACTAAATTAAGACTCACGGCAACGCTCCTTTCATCTCCTCTGTCTGTGCCAGCCCTGATTAGGCCCCAAAATATTGTTCTTGAAAATGTTTCCCATCCGGCCCCCCCAAACTGTAAAAATCCATTCCTGCTTACGGCAGCCTCGGTCCCTCAGCCGTGCCCTGACCTAATTCACACAGAAGCCTGTATCTCAGCACGGAACAGCTCAGCGTGGCCCTGTGTGCTGTTCCTGGAAAACACAAACACACGACACACTCGCGCACCTCCGTGTGCTCCCGGCAAAATTTCCTTTCAACATTTTAAGCACACTTAAATGGCTGTAGTCTTTCCCTTCATTATTATTTATATCCCTTCTTTCAGGCCGCAAAGGCCCCATGCTCTTAGCCAGCAGACATTAACTGAGTCTCCATGTTCTTTTGTCTCTGCTATGAGACTGTGCCGCTTCATTACTCTGCACTCTACACTGTCTCAGTGGTAGGTCCTCCATAAGAGCTTTGGGCGTCAGAAACCTTTGTTGCACATTTAAAAAAAAAAAAAAAACCTCCCATAAAAATTATTTTAGAAATGTCACCATCATACAAACCCTGTTTCCATATGAGTTGGGAAATTGTGTTAGATGTAAATATAAACGGAATACAATTATTTGCAAATCATTTTCAACCCATATTCAGTTGAATATGCTACAAACTGGCCGGAAACCAACATTGAATGACCGTGACCTTCGATCCCTCAGACGGCACTGTATCAAAAATCGACATTAATCTCTAAGGGATATCACCACATGGGCTCAAGAACACTTCAGAAACCACTGTCACTAAATACAGTTTGTCGCTACATCTGTAAGTGCAAGTTAAAGCTCTATTATGCAAAGCGAAAGCCATTTATCAACAACATCCAGAAACGCCGCCGGCTTCTCTGGGCCAGAGATCATCTAAGAAGACTAATGCAAAGTGGAAAAATTTTATGTGGTCTGACAAGTCCACATTTCAAATTTTTGGGGGAAATATTCCACATCGTGTCATCCGGACCAAAGGGGAAGCGAACAATCCAGACTGTTACTGACACAATGGGGGTGCATTAGTGCCCAAGGCATGGGTAACTTACACATCTGTGACGGCACCATTAATGCTGAAAGGTACATACAGGTTTTGGAACAACATATGCTGCCATCTAAGCGCTGTCTTTTTCACGGACGCCCCTGCTTATTTTAGCAAGACAATGCCAAGCCACATTCAGCACGTGTTACAACAGCGTGGCTTTGTAAAAAAAGAGTGCCGGTATTTTCCTGGCCCGCCTGCAGTCCAGACCTGTCTCCCATCAAAAATGTGTGGCACATTATGAAGCGTAAACTACGACAGCGTAGACCCCAGACTGTTGAACGACTGAAGCTCTGCATAAAACAAGAATGGGAAATAATTTCACTTTCAAAGCTTCAACAAACAGTTTCCTCAGTTCCCAAACGTTTATCGAGTGTTGTTAAAAGAAAAGGTGATGTAACACAGTGGTGAACATGCCCTTTCCCGACTACTTTGGCACGTGTTGCAGCCATGAAACTCTAAGTTAATTATTATTTTAGGAAATTTTAGGAATTTAGAAAATTGAAAAAATAAATAAATTTGAAAGGGAGCAGACAATTCCCGAACAGGCTGAATATTTTGAATTTGGAACGGTTTGAATCGGATAAAAATGTGGAAGTTGTGGAACTTTGAAAAATGTCCCATTCTTTTCAATGGGAATTTCATGGAAATTTAGGAATTTGGAGAAAAGCGGGTATTTTTTTGAAAATGCTAAAAAGAAATTGAATGTTCTGAATGAACATTCGAATTTGTTTTTTAGCATTAAATAGTTATGTTGGAATTTTTCAAAACGGTTGAAAAATGTTGACGTAGTAACATTTTTAATTGAAAAATGGTACTACGTAATTTCGAGAAAACCGTGAATTTTTCAACTTCTTAAACCAACTTGTTTTTTTGTCCTGACTAAGAGGAATTTTGAAATGGGTTGAAAAATGTGAACGGAGTCATCGCACTAAAAAATGTTGGAAATGAGGTTATAAAAAATAGGAATTCTTGGAAATTTGTTGAAAGTGGAAAAATGGTTGTTTGAATTTCCAGGATGAATTGAACGTGTTGAAGGTGGAATGGTTTGGATCTGTTGAAAAATTTAGGGAATTGTGGAAGTTTGAAAAATGTCCCATTCTTTTCAATGGGAATTTCATGGAAATTTAGGAATTTTGAGAAAGGCGGGAATTTTTTTGAAAATGCTAAAAAAAAATTTGAATGTTCTGAATGAAAATTCTAATTTTTTTTTAGCATTAAATGGTTGTGTTGGAATTTTTCAAAACGGTTGAGAAATGTTGAAGTAGTAACATTTTTAATTGACAAAAAAATGTTGGAAATTAGGTTATAAAAAAAGGAATTGGAAATTTGTTGAAAGCGGAAAAATGGTTGTTTGAATTTCCAGGATGAATTGAACATGTTGAAGGTGGAATGGTTTGGATCCGTTGAAAAATGTGGGAATTGTGGAAGTTTGAAAAATGGTTAATTCATTTTGAATGGGGAAATTGTCTTTTAAAACTGTGAATTTTAGGAAATCAGAAAATTCCAAAAATAAATAAATTTGAAAGGTTGCAGACAATTCCCGAACAGGCTGAATAGTTTGAAGTTGTAACAGTTTGAATCAAATGTGGGAGTTGGGGAACTTTGAAAAATGTCCCATTCTTTTCAATGGAAATTTCACGGGAATTTTGGGAAAAAATGGGCGGTATAGCTCGGTTGGTAGAGTGGCCGTGCCAGCAACTTGAGGGTTGCAGGTTGGATTCCCGCTTCCGCCATCCTAGTCACTGCCGTTGTGTCCTTGGGCAAGACACTTCACCCATTTGCTTCCAGTGCCACCCACACTGGTTTAAATGTAACTTAGATATTGGGTTTCACTATGTAAAGCGCTTTGAGTCACTAGAGGAAAGCGCTATTTAAATATAATTCACTATAATTCACTAAAAACGGGAATTTTTCGGAAAATGCTAAAACAAATTTGATTGTTCTGAATGAGTTAAAATGGTTGGTGTTGGAATGTTTACATTTTTAAACTTGGGACCCCTGCTATAGATAATAAAGATTATTGAAAATGTTATTAAAAAATAATGTTTCGTCCTGCGGTTTTTCCAGTGAGTCTTTATGAAGTGTAAAGAATGAGGTCACACAGGCCCGACGTGTGTCGCCCTGGCTTTTACAACCGTCAGAGCAGATTTACACTTGTTTATGTTTACAAATGTGTTCAGCGCGAGTCTTGTCCATGACTCATGGAACTCGAATTTTCACACCAGATGCCCGAATGTAAATTGTCCGTTATTCTCGCGTTCAAGTTTCACAGACGGTGTGAAATGTTTGTGACAGTGGAGGAGTGAGAGTGTGAAGAATGTCTGTATCTCTATCGCCCTGATTAGAATCAAGGCAGTGCTCGTGTTCCAAACAAATATTTAAAGATGGAGGAAGAAGGAGGTAGGATGTAGTTTTCACAGCTTAAAAAATGTTATTAGTTTTTTTTTTGAGGGGAAGGAGAGTTAACGCTAGGCCTGGGCAATTATTTCGACTCTGGGGCTAAATTTCACGGAATATCTGTTTTTAGGAACACTAATACAAAACTTCACAATAATGTCTGATTGAATGCTAAAAAAAAACGTTTTAAAAAAACGGAACAGAATTAAAATTATTTTTACTGAATGAGACACCCAGAATTTACATGTAAATAAAGAATGCAGGATTGACAATATTCACCATGAACGATAAAACACTGAATATTGACAACATACAAACCCTGTTTCCATATGAGTTGGGAAATTGTGTTAGATGTAAATATAAACGGAATACAATGATTTGCAAATCCTTTTCAACCCATATTCAGTTGAATATGCTAAAAAAAAACATATTTGATGTTCAAACTGATAAACATTTTTTCTTTTGCAAATAATCATTAACTTTAGAATTTGATGCCAGCAAAACATGACAAAAAAGTTGGGAAAGGAGGCAATAAATACTGATAAAGTTGAGGAATGCTCATCAAACACGTATTTGGAACATCCCACAGGTGTGCAGGCTAATTGGGAACATGTGGGTGCCATGATTGGGTATAAAAACAGCTTCCCAAAAAATGCTTAGTCTTTCACAACAAAGGATGGGGCGAGGTACATCCCTTTGTCCACAACTGCGTGAGCAAATAGTCAAACAGTTTAAGAACGTTTCCCAAAATGCAATTGCAAGAAATTTGGAGATTTCAACATCTACGGTCCATAATGTCATCAAAAGGTTCAGAGAATCTGGAGAAATCACTCCACGTAAGCGGCATGGCCGGAAACCAACATTGAATGACCGTCACCTTCGATCCCTCAGACAGCACTGTATCAAAAACCAACATCAATCTCTAAAGGATATCACCACATGGGCTCAGGAACACTTCAGAAAGCCAATGTCACTACATACAGTTCGTCGCTACATCTGTAAGTGCAAGTTAAAGCTCTACTATGCAAAGCGAAAGCCATTTATCAACAACATCCAGAAACGCCGCCGGCTTCTATGGGCCCGAGATCATCTAAGATGGACTGATGCAAAGTGGAAAAGTGTTCTGTGGTCTGACGAGTCCACATTTCAAATTGTTTTTGGAAATATTCCACATTGTGTCATTCGGACCAAAGGGGAAGAAAACCACCCAGACTGTTATTGACGCAAAGTTCAAAAGCCAGCATCTGTGATGGCATGGGGGTGCATTACTTACACATATGTGAAGGCGCCATTAATGCTGAAAGTTACATACAGGTTTTGGAACAACCTTTGCTGCCATCTAAGCGCCATATTTTTCATGGACGCCCTTGCTTATTTCAGCAAGACAATGCCAGGCCACATTCAAAACGTGTTACAACAGCGTGGCTTCGTAAAAAAAAGAGTGTGGGTACTTTTCTGGCCCACCTGCAGTCCAGACCTGTCTCCCATCGAAAATATCTGGCGCATTATGAAGCGTAAAATACGACAGTGGAGACCCCGGACTGTTGAATGACTGAAGCTCTACATAAAACAAGAATGGGAAAGAATTCCACTTTCAAAGCTTCAACAATTAGTTTCCTCAGTTCCCAAACGTTTATTGAGTGTTGTTAAAGAAAAGGTGATGTAACACAGTGGGGAACATGCCCTTTCCCAACTACTTTGGCACGTGTTGTAGCCATGAAATTTTAAGTAATTATTATTTGCAAAAAAAAAAATTAAGTTTATGAGTTTGAACATTAAATATCTTGTCTTTGCAGTGCATTCAATTGAATATGGGTTGAAAAGGATTCGCAAATCATTGTATTTCTGTTATATTTACATCCAAGACAATTTCCCAACTCATATGAAAACGGGGTTTGTATTTTGAGAGGTAATCTTTAAAGTCGGACATCACAGAAGGCCTAGGTGGGAAACGCACGGGCCGCTACTACTTTAAATGCATTCTAAATAATAAATACATTAAAGGGAAACACTATCACCAAACCTATGCAAGCGTCAATATATACATGATGGTGCAGAAAAAAGACCATGTATTTTTTTAACCGATTTCCGAACTCTAAATGGGTGAATTTTGGCGAATTAAACGCCTTTCTGTTTATCGGTCTTTTAGCGATGACGTCAGAACGTGACGTCACCGAGGTAACACACCCGCCAATTCATTTTCACATTACGAACACCGGGTCTCAGTTCTGTTATTTTCCGTTTTTTCGACTATTTTTTGGAAACTTGGAGACATCATGCCTCGTCGGTGTGTTGTCGGAGGCTGTAACAACACTAACAGGGAAGCATTCAAGTTGCACCACTGGCAAAAAATCTGCCGCCAGACCCCATTGAATGTGCCGGAGTGTCTGCACATTTTACCGGCGATGCTAAGACAGACATGGCACAGAGATGTATGGATAACCTGCAGATGCATTTGCAACGATTAAGTCAACAAAATCACAAAGGTGAGTTTTGTTGATGTTGTTGACTTATGTGCTAATCAGACATATTTGGTCATGGCATGACTGCCAGCTAATCGATGCTGACAGGCTACACTAATCGATGCTAACATGCTATTTACGCTAGCTGTATGTACATTTGAAACTAAATACCCATATTTAATGCGAAACAAACACTTACCAATCAACGGATTTACGTTGCTCCAGTGTCACAAGATGCGAAAGTCCTGATCGTTTGGTCTGCACATTTTACCGGTGATGCTAATAAGGCAGCCATGCTATGGGTCACTTCATTAGGTACACCCACGCTATGGCCGAATAGCGTCAATAGCTATTCGCCCAATAACTTCAATTTCTTCTTCAATTTCGTTTTCGCTATCTGCCTCCATACTCAGACCATCTGTTTCAATACATGCGTAATCTGTTGAATGGCTTAAGCCGCTGAAATCCGAGTCTGAATCCGAGCTAATGTCGCTATATCTTGCTGTGGTAACCGGCATATTGTTTGTATTGGCAGCACTGTATGACGTCACAGGGAAATGGATAGTGGTTTCGAAGATAGCAAAAATAAGGCACTTTAAAGCTTTATTTAGGGATATTCCGGGACCGGTAAAATTTTGAAAAAACCTTCAAAAAATACAACAAGCCACTGAAAACTGAATTTTATTGTTTTTAACCCTTTTGAAATTGTGACAATGTTCCCCTTTAAGTATTTGCGCTTCTATAGTCAAGCTGCTGTTTATTTTAATCGTATCTTTCACTTGTGTTCCCGGGGTGTTCTCCTACCTTTACTCGATGCCCTGCTGGCTTTTCCCTCTTATTTCATTGTCGCTACCTGAGCAAACAGCAGTAATTACCTGCAAGCTTTTCCAAAAGTGTTTTGTCGACGTCTTTTCTTTAAATTTATGGATTGCAGTGCCCTGAAGTTAATACTTCTACTGTTTGCTCATAAATAATGCAGGCACCGCCTGTTTTTACGTGTCTCTTTTAAATATAAACACATGACATTCTTTCTGACATGACGTAGTTCATTTTCTTTTCACCGTGCAAAGCTTAATTCCGTCTGCAACGAATCGTAATGTTTTAAAAAGTATTTGATGGTGAATTCGTATGAAATCACCTGTTAACTTAGCAATGCACACCCTTAGTTGCAGCGTTATTTAGCGTTGTTTCATTGTTGTGTCCCAGTGACAAGATCATGAAGTATGATAGCGATAAACTGAGCGAGAGTGGTTTAGGTTCACTTGCTGGGATTTTCATTTCAACAGCCAACCGAGCAAAGATGGCGCTTTTTGTTCCGCGGCCAGTATCCCAGTTGGAACTCTCTCTGGGTTCTGATTGGACCAGATGGTCTTTTCGCCATATCTCGGACCTTTTATTTTCCACTGTCAACACTTTGTGGACAGTATGCGCAGCTTCTTGACCAACTTTAAAAGCACAGATGGTACATTTGGATTGTTTCATGCCACGCCCTCACACGCTATGTTGACTTTCCTTTTAATCTCTATATTTACCACATTTGGTATTTTAGTCCACCCTAACGCAGCATGCGTGTGTGCAGAGAGCAGATGGTGAAAGAGGAGTATTACATTTAGCAATAAGAGCATCCGCCAAGCCCTAGCTCCAATACTATTACATGCCTCCTTAAAATTGTCGTTAAAAAAATAGTCTTGGAATCATACGTGAATCTTCTGGAACTTTAACCTAATCACTTTGACAGTATTTGATTGTATTCAGATTGCCCAGATACCTGTGGCTGTGGGGGCGTGGTCACCATGACGCCATTGCATAATTTGCTATGATGATATGAGTTTCCTCAAAAAGGCTCAAAAATAAAGTGATTGGAGTACATCCTTGTTGATCACAAAAAACATTCATGAAGTTTGGTTGTTTTTATGAATTTATTATAGGTGTACTGAAAATGGGAGCAAATCTGCTGGGTCAAAAGTATACATACAGCAATGTTAATATTTGACATCATGGATAAAGATAAGACCTTTTGGAGGAAAATTCTGTGGTCAGATGAAACCAAAAATTAGCTGTTTGGCCACAATACCCAGCAATATGTTTTTAGGAGAAAGATCCCAGGAACACCACCCTACCGTCAAGCATGGTGTTGATGGTATTATGCTCTGGGCCTTTTTTGCTGACAATGGAACTGGTGCTTTACAGAGAGTAAATAGGACAATGAAAAAGGAGGATTACCTCCAAATTCTTCAGGACAAGCTAAAATCAACAGCCCGGAGGTTGGGTCTTGGGCGCAGGTGGGTGTTCCAACAGGACAATGACCCCAAACACATGTCAAATGTGGTAAAGGAATGTCTAAATCCGGCTATAATTAAGGTTTTAAAATGGCCTTCCTAAAAGTCCTGACTTAAATATGTGGACAATGCTGAAGAAACAAGTCCATGTCAGAAAACCAATACATTTAGGTGAACTGCACCAATTTTGTCAAGAGGAGTGGTCAAAAAATTCAACCAAAAGATTGTGGATGGCTACCAAAAGCTCCTTATTGCATTGAAACTTGCCAAGGGACATGTAAGTAAATATTAACATTGCTGTATGTATACTTTTGACCCAGCAGATTTGCTCACATTTTCAGTAGACCCATAATAAATCCATAAAAGAATCAAACTTCATGAATGTTTTTGTGACAAACAAGTAAGTCCTCCAATCACTCTATCACAAAAAAATAAGAGTTGTAGAAATTATTGGAAACTTAAGACAGCCATGACATTATGTTCTTTAAAAGTTTATGTAAACTTTTGACCACAACTGTACATTTAAAAACAAATCTGTTATTATTAATTAGTAGTAACATATACTTTTACATCATTTTGCCGTATTTCCAATAGCTGCCATTTATTGTAGAGAATTTTTCCAGTGTCTACAGCAGGGGTCGGCAACCCAAAATGTTGAAAGAGCCATATTGGACCAAAAATACAAAAAAAAATCCGTCTGGAGCAGCAAAAAATTTAAAGCCATATTACGAGACCAGTGCTTTAAGGCACACCCCCAATACTGTTGTCCGGGTGGAAATCCGAAGAATGGTTGCCTCGGGAGATCTTCGGGAGGGGCAGCGAAATTCGGGAGTCTCCCGGGAAAATCGGGGGGGGGGGGGGGGTTGGCAAGTATTCCGCAAACTGTAAGGCGGAACCAGACCAAGAAAATATTTTTATGCACCGTATTTTTCGGATTATAAATCGCAGTTTTTTTCATAGTTTGACGGGGGGTGCGACATATAGTCCGGAGCAACTTATGTAGAAAGGTTTTGTTAAGAAACCATTCTGAGCCTTATCTTATTTAGTTTTTATTTTATATATGTTGACCACATAAGCCCTGGCAATGGACCCAGTGTGTAAATGTATGTTATGCCATTGTTTAAAAATTTGGTAAATAAATAACCAAAACATTTATATTATGTTGTTTTCTTACTCTACCAAAAATGAACCGAACCGTGACCTCTAAACTGATGTACGTACCAAACCAAAATTTTTGTGTACCGTTACACCCCTACGTGGCGCATATTTGTAACGGTGTTAAAGATGTTTATACGGCCACCCTCAGTGTGACCTGTATGGCTGTTGACCAAGTATGAATTGCATTCACTTATGTGTGTGCATAAGCCGCATATATTATTTTACTGGGCCAGCAAGCTGTTTGTATGGAAGAAAAGCGGATGTGACGACAGGTTGTAGAGAACGCTAAAGGCACTGCCTTTAAGGCAGTGGTCTCCAACTTTTTTGTAGCTGCGGACCGGTCAACGCTTGATAATTTGTCCCGCGGCCCGGCGGAGGGGGGTGGAGGGGATTGATTTTTTTTTTTTGTCATGAAAAAGGAAGGTTTTTTTGAGTTGGTGCACTAATTGTAAGTGTATCTTCTGTTTTTTATGTTGATTTAATAAAAAATAAAAATAAAAAAAATTACAAGAACAATTTTTACAAAAATAAAAAAAAATTATAAAAAAAATTTCTGCGGCCCGGTACCAATAGAGCCATTGGTTGGAGACCACTGCTTTAAGGCACGCCCCCAATATTGTTGTCCGGGTGGAAATCCGAAGAATGGTTGCCTCGGGAGATCTTCGGGAGGGGCACTGAAATTCGTGAGTCTCCCGGGAAAAGCGGGAGGGTTGGCAAGTATTCCGCAAACTGTAAGGCGGAACCAGACCAAGAAGATATTTATATACACCATATTTTTCGGATTATAAGTCGCAGTTTTTTTCATAGTTTGACCGGGGTTGTGACATATACTCCGGAGCAATTTATGTGTGAAATTACTAACACATTACCGTAAAATATTAAATAATATTATTTATCCAATTCGCGGAAGAGATGAAGAAAATGTCAGCAATCGTCACACACACGTCAGCAATCGTCACACACACGTCAACCAATAAGAATTCGGCGGGGGAGGGTCATGGCAGATGTGGATTGTGGGTCATGGGATGCTAACTGCTATATGCTACTGCCGTAGCTATTAAAATGGATCATTTCAACATTGGCGCTAACTTATAAAAACTGAGAAGGGCTGAACAAAAATGGCACCGAAAAGGAAATCGTGTACTGCAGATTACAAGCTGGACGTAGTAAAATATGCAGCAGAAAACGACAGGAGTTAGCGCCGCATACCTTCAGAGTTGGTAGAGTTGTTTAGAAGCGACTTCGAGGAAGAAGATTTAATCGGATTTAGCGATTAAGAGTGACAGATTGTTTGGTAAACGTATAGCATGTTATATATGTTATAGTTATTTGGATGACTCTTACCATAATATGTTATGTTAACATACCAGGCACGTTCTAAGTTGGTTATTTATGCGTCATATAACGTACACTTATTCAGCCTGTTGTTCACTATTCTTTTTTTTATTTTAAATTGCCTTTCAAATGTCTATTCTTGGTGTTGGATTTTCCCCCAAAAAGCGACATATACTGCGGTGCGACGTATATATGTTTTTTTCGTCCTTTATTATGCATTTTCGACCAGTGGGACCTTTATAATCCGAAAAATACAGTACAAGCCATTCATCGAGAAAGTCTAGGGACTGACAAAGATGGACAGATTGGCTTTGCATACAAAGCACCACAAGCAGTTATACAACATAAGGCACAGTGATATACAGTATCATCAAAAACATTTGTCATAAAGACACACGTTAACCTCGTTAAAATCAGCAAATATTTAACCTAAATCTATCCAACATCCTTATGTCGAAAACACCCGGAGGTTTAAGTGTGTGTCTTCTTCCTAAAAACTAACTCAGGCGAACCAAGTGTTATTTTATCAAACTCTTCCATCTGCATTTGATTATGGGACGATATGATGTGATCTGTATACATTCCCAGTCTCCAGAATGCATCCCTCGCGAGTTGTTATCGCGTTGGCTGTTTAATAACATAATAATGTTGTCAGCCGACACTATTAGCAAATCATTTCGTGGAATGTTCCGCACCGGGAAAATTGTGAAGTCATGTTCTGAATGGTGACATAGGGCGGATCAGGTCTCATTGAAAATTGCAAGCTGACAGTGACACTTGTGTCCCTTATCATCTGACACTTGACCTTGTATTGAGTACCCTTATGTCAGGTTCAAAGACTGATGACATCCTTTAACAAGGAATTAAACAGAGACAGAATAAAATTTAGCTCAATGAGGAGAAACACGTATACACTGTTCTCTCAACACGCTCTGACGAAAGATTGTACATCTCTTTTATTTAGACTTTCCCTGTTTACAATGCAACAGCTGTTTCTAAAGGAGGAATCGTAAACAGCCATCGCCTTTGGTTACCGAACAGTTCAAAGAAAAGGTCGTAAACAGTTCAGAAATTTTTTTTGTAAACAGTTCACAGAAAAGGTCGTAAAACGATTTAAACAAGCAGTGCCTGGAGAAGAGTCAGGCCCTGATTCCTCTCCGATTTGTAGTTCTTGGGTCAGACATTATCATTCTGTTGATTACAATACATGAAAGAAACAGAACACCTTCATGATGCTTCCCCTCCTACACAGTGGAGTTTTACAAGCATTCTGCTTGGTAGGATTAAAGACAGCTGTTGTCTTCTCGCCTGTAACTCATAGAAACACAAAGTTTTGTGATAACTTAAAGGGGAACATTATCACAATTTCAGAAGGGTTAAAACCAGTAAAAATCAGTTCCCAGTGGCTTATTTTATTTTTCGAAGTTTTTTTCAAAATGTTACCCGTCCCGGAATATCCATAAAAAAGCTTTAAAGTACCTGATTTTCGCTATCTGCAAAGCCACTGTCTATTTCCCTGTGACGTCACATAGCAATGCCAATACAAACAAATGGTGGATAGCAAAGCAAGATTTAGCGACATTAGCTCGGATTCAGACTCGGATTTCAGCGGCTTAAGCGATTCAACAGATTTTGCATGTATTGAAACGGATGGTTGGAGTATGGAGGCAGATAGCGAAAACAAAATTGAAGAAGAAACTGAAGCTATTGAGCGAATAGTTATTCACGCTATTCGGCCATGTTTGCCTTAGCATTGCCGGTAAAATGTGCAAACCAACGATCGGAAGTTTCGCATCTTGTGACACGGGATCAACTCAAATCCCTCGATTGGTAAGTGTTTGTTTGGCATTATATGTGGGTGGAAGGAAACGCTGGATGCAAATACAGCTACAAATGTACATACAGCTAGCCTAAATAGCATGTTAGCATCGATTAGCTGGCAGTCATGCCGCGACCAAATATGTCTGATTAGCACATAAGTCAATAACATCAACAAAACTCACCTTTGTGATTTCGTTGACTTTATCGTTGGGACTGCATCTGCTTTGAGTGTCGCAGGATATCCAGACATTCTTGCCATCTCTGTGCCATCTCTGTCGTAGCATCGCCGGTAAAAAACAAACGAGGGACTTTCGCATCTCTTGACACTGGAGCAACTTAAATCCGTCGATTGCTAAGTGTTTGTTTGGCATTAAATGTGGATGGAGGGAAAGGCTGGATGCAAATATAGCTACAAATGATGCATAACGACGCAATATGTACATACAGCTAGCCTAAATAGCATGTTAGCATCGATTAGCATGCTGTGCTAATCGACGCACATTCTACTGTATGTAAATCAACTTGAATCCGTCACTGATCGTGTTGTTACACCCTCCGACAACACACCGAAGAGGCATGAGGTCTCCAAGGTACCGGAAAACAGTCGAAAAAACGGAAAATAACAGAGCTGATTTGACTTGTTACGTGTAATGTGTTTGAGAAAATGGCGTTGACTACCTAGGTGACGTCCCGTTCTGACATCATCGCTCCGAGAGCGATAAATAGAAAGGTGTTTAATTCGAAAAAATTCACCAATTTAGAGTTTGGAAATCGGTTAAAAAAACATATGGTCTTTTTTCTGCAACATCAAGGTATATATTGACGCTTACATAGGTCTGATGATAATGTTCCCCTTTAAATACAATTATTCTGACACCTTATGTAACGTATTTAAATACAGTGCAACCTCTGCTTGGAGTCCAGTTTTTCCTTTTGGAAATACATTAATAGAAAATATTCTGTTCCAGAATAAATAACAAACAAGAAGAAAATCTTGATTATATCTAGTAGCAATGTTTTAAGAAATACTTCCATATTCTTAACTGTCATACGGAATAACTTGTGTATACAAATTAATTCCTACTTTCAATGTACCTCATTCATCTCACATTTTAACTTCCTTGACCAGTAGAGGGCGTCAACGCTAATAGCGATTAGTCACATACAATGTTTGGTGTGTGAATTTTGTGTAATTCCTATATGTGTAAACATTTGTAGTTTATTGGGTGAAAATATTAACACTAAACATTCCTATTCTATTTATGTAGAATACACAATAGACATTTTGCATGTAAAAATACACAATGGACGTACTACTGTATGTTTATTTTATGTTTACAGTTTCAGTCTTGCGATCCTACATGAAGGTGTAAAGAAATAAAACTGAAGAAGGAAAATAATTAAAAAGAAGGAACATCAATCCTCAACAAAAACTGGAGCTTCTTTTTATTCATGCTGTTAACTAGTTGCTTACGCTGGAAAACAAGTAGCGAGGGCATAATATTGGGCACTATGCAGCAACCGTTCTTAAGAACAAATTTTGTTCTGAGACCCACTTTTGAAGATTTTAAGGAGATTTTTGTTTTCACCAATGTTTTCTTGGCTGGGATTTAATCGTAGGTAAGAACAAAATCTACGAGTGCTCCAGAATACTGTTAGGGTGGCCTATTTGTTCTTAAGTGTGACAAGTTCCCTTACTTGTATTGTCTAATGTTAAATTTATATCATAAATAGATAGATAAGACAGACATATAGGCAAATGACCAATATATAGACATTTCAAAATACCGTGTGCGCACACACACACACACACACACACACACACACACACACACACACACACACACACACACACACACACACACACACACACACACACACACACCAAGTACCGGGGCATTGATTTATATTATTATTGTTATTATTAATATTGTTATTATTATAGTCTGGCCTACAGTTCACACAGTACAGTACATGTTTCATACAAAAACATTATGCAAGTGGGGAGGGGTCTCAGTTAAAATAGGTCGACTACTTACTACAAGCAGTAGCCTAAATGTAGGATAAATAGCCCTAAAGGGAAACAAGTATGTACTGACATCCTGTAGCCTGGATCTCCCTTCTTTTTGGAGTCAGATTTTAGGTCGAACATTTTCTTTTTAACACCATGTTTACTGCATCGGTTGTAGTCCTCAAGATCTTAGCTTTAAATGTGCCCTTAAACCCCGAGTTTGCACTGCTGAGGATCCACTACTTTGTTTTTCTCCACTTCCTGCAGTAGAACCTTCATTTCTGAACTCGACTAGTTTCTCTTGCGCTTTGGGGGCTCATCAGTCCCCCATTCTTAAACGTACGTTTTGACCATTTGTATTTTTCCCGTGGGATAATACGAATTCGTCTTCTGTAATCTGTTTGTTTTCTCTGCGTGTGTTTGATGTACGGCTTTTCCGCTGGAATTGTGCCCTTATATGGGGAATTAAGGACGTTTACAATTGCAAATTATGGAATTAAGGGTGTTTATATATACATATTAGGGAAATAAGAGCGTGTTTATATGCAAATTATGATAGACACGCACGCGCTAACCATTTGGCATTCAGCAACTTAAAGAACAGCAGGCTGTTTAAGAACACGTCATGAATTTGAATGGACTCCTCTTACAAAATAATTTAGTAAGAAAGATAAGAGGAAAAGTTAGGAACTTATTGTTGAATGGGGTCTATGAAAGCCAATGTGTTGACTCTGCAATAAAGTAAACGCTGTCTCAAAGAAATATAGCCTGCGAAAGCCCTTTTTGGCGAAACATCCACATCACGATATCCGGCCCCTGAGCCATTGGACTCTTGAAACTGTGGCCCTTCTTCACTATTCAGCTGATAACGGTATAATTCTGCGTTACATTAACCTAGGAAGTGGGAAGTGGGAAATGGGAATGGCGTCACGATGTCCGGAATGAAGATGGCCACATTCACGACAGCCGGTTTTTTGCGCTTGCCTTGTCTGATTATAAACAACTTATGGGAAAATATGTACTCTTTCTGGATAAAGAGGAAACACAGATGCTACTGTTAGCGACGTACTGAGTATATGCCACATTAAATAATAGTAATTTACACTCCTATGATGTTACCATATGTAAATGTACAGCAATACATTGTTTTTGGCTGATTTACTGCAACAAAATTTATCGAGCGCTAATAACGAGGGGCGCTCTAGTTGAAATTCCGACGAGGAACTGAGAAATTCTGTCTTCCCAGTACAAACGGAATGCTTGCACATAGGCCTTTGCGTCACTCCCATCTTTTTAAAGAATGGAAAAGTAGCCACTAATCTCCTCCACACAAGACAACAACAACAAATAACATCTCAACTTTACATAAATACACAAGACACCCAATTACAAAGAAGATGTAGTAGTACATAAACAGTACTACAATACATCAACTAGAAACAGGTCATATATTACGACTGAAGGGAATAAAACCGCTTTTAAGCTTGTTTTTGAAAGCCTGTATATTATTTGACTCCTTCAAACCACGAGGTAGCCTATTCCTGTACAGCAGTTTTTTTACACAGCACTTGTTCTTGCTCCTTGTACTAGAGCAGAGGTGCCCACACTTTTTCTGCAGGCGAGCTACTTTTCAATTGACCAACTTGAGGGGATCTACCTCATTTATATGTATCATTTATATTTATTTATTTATGAAAGAGACATTTTTGTAAACAAGTTAAATGTGTTTAATGATAATACAAGCATGTGTAACACATATAGATGTCTTTCTTTCACGAAGACAAGAATATAAGTTGGTGTATTACCTGATTCTGATGACTTGCATTGATTGGAATCAGACAGTAATGATGATAACGCCCACATTTTCAAATGGAGGAGAAAAAAAGTTGTCCTTTCTGCACAATACCACATGAAAGTGGTTGGTTTTTGGCCTCTAATTCATCCAGCTTCCATACACTTTACAAGAAAAACATTGGCGGCAAATTCCGTAGCTTGCTTGATTGACATTCACGGCACCCGAGGGTCTTGTGAGATGACGCTGGCTGCTGCCAGTTCATTATTATGAAAAAATGACAGAGAGGAAGGCGAGAAACACTTTTTATTTCAACAGACTTTCGCGCCGTCCCTTCCGTCAAAACTCTAAAGGCCGACTGCACATTTCCAATCTTCACAATAAAAGCCCTGCTTCATGCTGCCTGCGCTAACAAAATAAGAGTCTCGGAAAGCTGGCGTGCACAAGTGATGTGCACGCCAGCTTTCTGAGGGATCGCTTGTGCACGCCAGTTTTCCGAGACTCTGTATTTAGTTAGCGCAGGCAGCATGAAGCAGGGCTTTTATTGTGAAGATAGGAAATGTGCAGTCGGCCTTTAGAGTTTTGACGGAAGGTACGGCGCGAGAGTCTGTTGAAATAAAAAGTGTTTCTCGCCTTCCTCTCGGTCATATTTTCATAATAATGATCTTGCAGCAGCCAGCGTCATCTCACAAGACCCTCCGGTACCGTGAATGTCATTTAAGTGACGTCTTGGTGAAGATTGATGATCACAAATTTTTAGGTCTATTTTTTTAAAAAGCCTGGCTGGAGATCGACTGACACACCCCCCGCAGTCGACTGGTAGCTCGCGATCGACGTAATGGGCACCCCTGTACTAGAGTGCATCCATTAATCTGTGGTCTGCTCCAAACATCATGATATTTTGAATAGTATAAAAAATAGCAGCAAGTTTTTTAGTAAATTCTTATCACCATATAACCATGATGGATTGTGTCAATACAAGTCGTAGGTAGGTAGGTAGGTAGGTAGGTAGGTCTTTATTATCATTGCACAAGTACAACAAAGCTTTGTTTTCAGCAGAAACCCGTTCAAGATTAGACAAACAGTGTACAGTAAAAGATGGGAAAAAGGTAAAATGCTGGTGAAAAAGATGAGTAAAAAAAATACTATCTAGACTGGGCTCCTAAGGGGGCCTAGTCTGGAGTGGGGGGGAAAAAACCTCCATCTAATGCACACATAAACACGTTACATTTAATCACGACAAACTTGCAACAGAGGGACGGGGAGTTGTGGCCCTGGAAGGCGACCGCTGCTTTGAAGCGCTGCCATCCGACCATCAATCCGAGGGGAGAAAGTGGTGGTGAAGGCGTGGGGTGGGGTTGGGGGTTGTGTGCGTGTATTCCCAATTGTCCTGGGTGTGATGATGTAATGTTTTTTAGACTGAGGCCAATCGGCAAAAGTTCGACTCCAGGTGTCGTTGAGGAGGGAGGGAGGTCAAAAGCGTCCATCAATGAGGTGTCCTCAGGGGTGTTTTTCAGAACAGCCTGGTCCTGTTTACACACGGTCAAGGCCATTCGAGATAGTCAATCATAGATTAGGATGTTTGTTTTCCGCGAGCAGACAAAACAATGACTTGTCTGGGTGCTCTCAAATTCAATTCAATTTTCCTTTTCGGCAAGCTTCTCCATGATGTGATCCATCTTGGAGAAGATTTTTTTTAGAGCTGTCCATCAAAAGTGGACGGATCTAAAAGTTTTTTTGTCTCCTCGAGCAAAACTTTTAGTTTCTTTGGTTGTTTTGCAGCTTTTGCCATGATACCAGTAATTGCACATATACAGTAAGTTCACGGCGACTTATGTCTTTTTAACGAATGGGGAAAAGGGGAGTGATGTATGCCGTAGAGCATGTCAGCACATTTGTAGTTTTCTGTGTGGCAGGGTTCTTGCCAACCTCCTCAAAGTGGCTAAGTGTCAGTGAGAGCGATACAGATGACACAGGTGTCATTAAACTAGTTGTAAGTCCAAGAGTTATGAAAATATTTCGTGAAGGTTGAAAAGTTAGTTTCAGCTGATTTAAGTGCGATGCTTCCACAATAGAAAACATGCATATGCTGAGGAGGCATGACTTGTGTGACGTTACTATTTTCAAAACTTGAGTTGAATTCCAAACCGTACAAACTCAGGGGCATCCGACTTTAGAGTTTCCACTAACAGCAGGCGCTGATATAAGCTGCTAAAGTTGTTGTCAAGCGGGGAAACAAACCACGATGTTCGAATGCTCGTTTGTGTGAACCACTGGTCGACACTTGGCCGCAGCTCTTCGCTCTGTCACGGGGTGTATGGAGAACGTCAACTCAATCCCCCAGACGCAGCAGAGGAATGTCTACAGCTGGAGTCCAGCCAAAACTAATGGACTTTTCATTGCCGTTTGACTCTCGCCGATGTGACCACAGGGCCTGCGATGACCGTTATCCCGATCAGGAAATAGCTGTAGCCTTCTGTCCGGCAGAATAGTCAACAAGCCGTATTTCAGGCATTTATTGGCAATTGTAAAGATATCGTCCGTGTCGTGGAATTTTTGAAAATATATGACGTTTATAAGACGACTGTAGGATGGCATCTGCAAAGACATTAGCTTTCACTGGTCAGGAATTGAGTAATCCTCGGAAAGGGTTATTTTTTTCCAACTGCATCATCTTTAAATGTCCATCCAGTTTTTCCAGAGTATGGAACGGTGCCAACATGCCTCCGGGAACATGTGCTCTGCTCTACAGTGGGTCATGGGAAGACGCGCCTGTCCTCCATTGTTGTTTTGTTTGTTGCTTTGATTTCCCCAAGAGGAGGGCAGATGGAGAAATAATGTCTCTTGGAAAGAAGGAGTCAAATCCAAATTGTTGCGATCCGTGACTCGGATCTTCACATATTATTGTTTATTTTTCCATTTTTGTTCTCATTCTCCGTTTGATCCGTTTATTTCCCGTTTAGTCCATCACCATGGTTACTTATTAGTTTCAGCTGCTACTCCCGGTTCCTCCACACCTGTTCTCTGTTAATCACCTTCCCTTTATAAGCCAGCCTCTTGTGTTTATTCTTTCTGGGACTCTAGTTTGTTTTCACGCAACGTAACGTCGGGTATGCTTTTCTCGCTAGCTCATTAGCTCAGCCACCTAGTCGTCTTTAGCTCACATGCTAATCATCTTTGTTTTTACTTTTTATGCCTTCATGCCAAGTCTTAGTTCTTTATATTTCCTAGCTTTCACGCTAGCGTCTTTTGTTTCCCTTTTTATTAGCTCCAGAGTTTTTGTTCAGAGCTCACCTTTTGTTAATAAATTTGTTAGATCCTACCTTTGTTGTGTTCTTCGTTTGACGCATCCACGAGGGAATCGAACCCGGTACCACGATGCCGAACCGGCGTTACACAAATTACATTAAGTAACATTCGCAGAGTGGTCCTTATAACCTCTTTCCAATGCGGCATTCTATAACACTAGTTTATTAAATTATACATCAAAAATATTTTCTTTGACCATGGCATTAAATAATTACACAATATTTTCAACTGTCATCTGCAGTGTTCTTCAGAAGGGTCACCTGACCACTGTGATTTGTTGCCGATCAGCTGTCTTTATAGGCGTGGCCAACCAGGCAGGCCTGTCAGGTTTACTTGGTTGGCTTCCCCCCCAATGGAGGAGGGAGTTCAGGTATGCGATTAATGGTTCCCTTGGGCCCCTTCCTTAGGTCGATCACCTCCTTAATCCATTGTTTGAATTTGTCACTTTATGTCCCGATGATTTTGCCGTTGTCCGGGTCTATGATGTAGTTATTTATTTTGCCAACCAGGTAGACTAGACAGGTCTACACGTCACATTGGTCAGGTGACCCTTCTGAAGAACACTGCAGATGGCAGTTGAAACGTGTCAGGTAAAAATTCCACCTAATACACCGAAAAATATAATATAAGAGTGTAAATTGCCGTATTGCTGTTCTGTTCTTGAGTGTTCCAGTCGATCAAATAGAGGGATCGGAAAGAGCTGTCATAAAGTCCCGAAAGAAGTGGTTTTGTAAAGGTAATAAAGTCAGGGGAAAACGAAATGGCTCTTAAAAATATAATCTTGTAGAATGCAATCGGACCATGCTCGTGTCTGCAGAGATCACTTTGTAAAATATTTGATTTGTTTGAGAAACTTTCTGTGATGAAATCCAGTTTACTCTCTACCATGTTAGTAGTGTTTGAGAGCAGAACTAAACATAAGAAAAGGACAAGAAATCGAATAAGTTTGTGTTTTTTTGTGGTTGCTATGTCTAAATAGAACTAGGAAGACCTGGTCGTGCAAATAAACTAACGTCATGTTAGGTCCTAGTAATAAATATTGTGTCTTTTGGTCCATCCATTCATCCATTTTCTGCCACTTGTCCCTTTTGGGGTGGCGGGGGCTGGTGTCTGTCTCAGCTGCATTCGGGCGTAAGGCGGGATACACCCTGGACAAGTCGCCACCTCATCACATTGCCAACACTGATAGACGGACAACATTCACACTCACGTTCACACACTAGGGCCAATTTAGTGTTGCCAATCAACCTATCCCCAGGTGCATGTCTTTGGAGGTGGGAGGAAGCCAGACGACCCAGAGGTAACCCACGCAGTCACGGGGAGAACATGCAAACTCCACACAGAAAGATTCTGAGCCCGGGATTCAACTCATGACCTTCGTATTGAGAGGCACATGCACTAACCCCTGTCTCACCTTACTGCCCCTGTTGATCCACTATTGAAAATAAATTACTTACATATATTAACATAAAACAATGTATCAAATGTAAAATCAACTTAAAAACGAGTACAATGCCCAATAGAAACTGTTTCTCAATTCTTTAAAATGTCCTGAAATTCCCCCAAAGTGATCGGCTCAGGTAACCTCAGATCCTTCCGTAAGTTATTCCATGACCATGGAGCAGGATATCTAAAAGCTTTTTTATACAATATTTGTGTTGGCTTCAGGAACAAACATTGTAAGTATTAGAGATGTCCGATAATGGCTTTTTTGCCGATAACCGATATTCTGATATCATCCAACTCTTAATTACCGATTCCGATACATGCAATCTTGGAATTAACTCATTATTATGCCTAATGTTGTTGTGATGTCCCGCGGGATGCATTAAACAATGTAACAAGGTTTACCAAAATAAATCAACTCAAGTTATGGAAAAAAATGCCAACATGGCACTGCCATATTTATTATTGAAGTCACAAAGTGCATTTTTTTTTTTAACATGCCTCAAAACAGCATCTTGGAATTTGGAACATGCTCTCCCTGAGATAATCCTGATTAGATTAGATTAGGTAGATTAGATAGTACTTTATTTACCCACTACAACTACGGGTAGTACTATACCTTGACTTTCACAAAGTGCATACATTTTTTTAAGCATGCCTCAAAACAACAACTACAAAAGCAATGAAGGCACACAGCTTCACTCCAGAGTATACTAGAGTAATAAAGTAAACAGTAACATAGTCCTCCTTTAGTGCAAGACTGCCTGGCATACTGTATAACAGGAAATTATAAACTGGGCTCAATCTGCCCTGCTCTAACATATTTGTATGAGTAACAAAAATGTGCTGCAAGCTGGTGGTGAGTGCTTGAAGTGGCCTAGCAGTCAGCAAGAGCTTCTGAAATGCTGCGTTGAGACAGGGCACCTCCGTTCACTGCCAGCTGCAAAGTGTGCGCCATGCAGGGGAGACTATCCACACCAAACTCCACAGTAGCTTTTGCCATACTGCGTGCGTTGTCCCTGACCACAACGTGGGTTGGTTTTTGTTGTATTTTTGTTTTTTCTCGCCGGAGTATTTAAGCGACAACTGTGTGGTACTACTTCTTTTCGGTGTTTGCTTTACATGCATCTTCCGCTTGTATTCATCGTGTATCACCTTATGATTCTTGAAGACGTGGGAGATCAAATTGCTCGTATTAAGGGAAGACGTCTTGGTTCCTCCTCGAATAACCAACTTTTTGCAGTCATTGCAAATTGCCAAATTTTTATCCGTCAGAGACACTTTAAAATAATCCCCAAACCATGTCGTTAGTCAGTCACCGAGCGAGCTCGCGTGTTAGCCACGGCTACAGCACCGGCAACAACACTCCTGTTGTCGTTATGGTCCACTCGCGGCGGGTTCATCAAAAGCGTCGCCAGTAAACCTCTCATGCTGCAGTCGTGCTGCAACTCCTGTGTTGTGTGTGGGAGAGGGGCTGCTGACTGGGAGACGCAACTGCTTCTGTACAACTCCGTACAGCGGGGTTTTAAAAGTCATACATTTTACTTTTTTAAAGCCGATACCGATAATTTCCAATATTTAATTTTAAAGCATTTGTCGGCAGATAATATCGGCAGTCCGATATTATCAGACATCTCTAGTAAGTAACCTTAAGCTTGTCAGGCTTGCCACTGACAGTTTGTTTGTGTTTTAGTTTTTCCTCTGTGTGTTCTTAGTATTTCCTATGCCTAGTTCCTTTCAGCACTCTTATTTTGGTTCAGCTTCCTGTTTGTCTCCCTGTGTGCTGTTTTCCCTCAGCTGCGGCTGATTGGCACCTGTCAATCAGCCCGCTCCTATTTGTACCTACTTTGTCTTCAGTCAGTAGCTTGATTATTGTCGTTGCCACATGTCGCACTTGTCTTTGCTACCTGTCGTATCTTAAAGTGTCAATGCAGCGTTGCGGTAAGCTATGTTTGATAGCGGTTTTTAGCTTACTGTCTTTTGTTCCCTGCTTCCGTTTTGTTTTCTAAGTACAAGTACGATTTCTGTTTTCCATGCTAAAGTTCCTATTTGTTTTCTAGCTCCCATGCTAGCTCTCTTAGTTTGTTATTCACCCATGTGCGTGCTTTTTGTTTGTACCCTTTGTTTGGTTTTGTCTTAGTATTTTAATTTATTCATATTTGGCGTGGCGCAGTGGGAGAGTGGCCGTGCACAACCCGAGGGTCACTGGTTCAAATCCCACCTAGAACCAACCTCGTCACGTCCGTTGTGTCCTGAGCAAGACACTTCACCCTTGCTCCTGATGGGTGCTGGTTGGCGCGTTGCATGGCAGCTCCCTCCATCAGTGTGTGAATGTGTGTGTGAATGGGTAAATGTGGAAGTAGTGTCAAAGCGCTTTGAGTACCTTGAAAGTAGAAAAGCGCTATACAAGTACAACCCATTTATCATTTATCATTTATATTTACTTACAAAATGCCTGCCTCCTTCTTTGCATCTTAGGGTTCGTCAACAACAAACTTTGACAAAGCTATAGAGACTGGAGTCTCTACACATAAAAATACAGAAATAAGGGGAAACCAGACCAGGAAGTTATTTATATATGAAACTCAACCATCGAGAAAATATGCGTACTGATAAAGATGGACAATTAGCATTTATTCTCCTTCTGTTCGTTCCTTCTAAAAAGGCTCACCTACTCTGTGACCCCGCTTCTGACACCACATTTTCTACCTACCTTAATTTATCGCCAACATTTGTGCTTTTTAAAAAAAAAATTTTTAGGGGAGCATTCTCTGAGGTGGTCCTGGCAGAGGAGAAGCGGACCCAAAGATTGGTGGCCATCAAGTGCATCCCCAAGAAGGCGTTGGAGGGCAAAGAAAACAGCATCGAGAATGAGATCGCAGTCCTGCACAAGTAAGTAGACTTCACGCTTGTTTTTTTTCCCGATCATAACAGCTCCTCGTGTGACATTCGCTGGTGTACTCGCCATGTAACACGGAGGCAACAGCCATGGATGAACGGAGGCCTTTTAGCGGAGCGGTTGAAACATTCTTTTCCTCACATGCAGAATTACAGATCGTTTTGAAAATAGCCTTTCTGCGCTGGTTGCCAGGTTATTTTTAGAGCTGTTGTTGCCCGGGTTACAGGAGACACACAACTCCCATCCATACACAACCATGACACTTCTCGAGGTGCAGATGGCGGAGGAGAGACAGGTGGGGGTTAGCGAGCGGTTCCGTTACGATTTGGACCTGATGGAGCAAAGTGATGCAAACGGGCCCAGAAAATCGCAGCGGGTTTTTTATCCTGTGGGGTTTGTACGAGGGTTTGATCGCTCACTGCAGCTTGCGACCATCAATATCCGCCTGCATATGCTGCAAAATAGAGCTGAAAAAATTAAAGGTTTAAGGTAAAAATACTAAAAACTAGTAAAGTGAAATTAATTATATTTATATAGCACTTTTTCTCTATTGACTCAAGGCGCCTTACATAGTGAAACCCAATATCTAAGTTACATTTAAACCAGTGTGGGTGGCACTGGGAGCAGGTGGGTAAAGTGTCTTGCCCAAGGACACAACGGCAGTGATTAGGCTGGCGGAAGTGGGGATCGAACCTGGAACCTTCAAGTTGCTGGCACGGCCACTCTATTAACCGAGCGAGTGAAATGTTGAGTCACTGCAGCTTGTTAATTCTACCTGGTAAAACTGTCGAAATTAAGATTTGTATATCTAGAAATGAGGAGGATTTAGTCAGTTAGAAATGTGTATTTTAGTTTGAAAACCAGCTTTATTGTGTGAATGTCCGAGCATTCTGCACCAAAAAATCTGCATAAGTCCTGAAAATTGCGCGCGTCCGCCTTTGTAGTCTGTGGCCACACTGTAGATAATAAGCTTCTTCTTGTTATGGGACATTCATCCTCCGCTGTTGCCATTTCTGATATAAAGTAGTGTAAAGTTCTTAATTATATCTGTCAGTAAACTTGCCATGAAAGCGCTAAAACATACTGGTGTAGTGAGTTATATTATCCACTCAAGGAACTTTACTTATTAGAGTATGTGTCCCGGTTTTTCACGGGACACATTTTCTACCTTGTTGTTGCACTAGTGAGCTGTGGATGAGGAGATGCTGCTCCCTTATAGATTTAAGTAAAGTCTGAATGTCATTAAAACAGTTAGCTCCATCTTTTGACACTTTTTCCACTCCCGTCCCTGCACCTACAACACTACAACAAAAATGACGGAGAATAGACGCTGCCGAAGGAGAGCCACGTAAAAAAGACCGCGCACTAAACAGCGCATCCTGAGGCGACTGTCAGAAAGCGGCTTGAAGATGATCTGTAAAACATCATCCATGCAACATTTTGACCAAAGAACAACATTACATGTTATTTAGACCAGTGTTTTTCAACCATGCCGTGAGATGCAGTCTGGTGTGCCGTGGGAGATTATCTAATTTCACCTATTTGGGTTAAAAATATTTTTTACAAACCAGTAATTCTAATCTGCAAATGATGTGTGGTTGTAGTGTGTCGGTGCTGTCTAGAGCTCGGCAGAGTAACCATGTAATACTCTTCCATATCAGTAGGTGGCAGCCGGTACCTAACTGTGATTTGTTGATGTCGGAAAAAGTGGGAGGCAGGGTGCAGGTAAAAAGGTGTCTAATGCTTAAACCAAAAATAAACCAAAGGTGAGTGCCTCTAATAGAAGGCATTGAAACTTAGGGATGGCTCTACAGATCAAAACTAAAACTGAACCAGCTACAAAGTAAACAAAAACAGAATACTGGACGACAGCAAAGACTTACTGCGGAGCAAAGACGGCGTCAAAAATGTACATCCGAACATGACAGGACAATCAACAATGTCCCCACAAAGACGGATACAAACAACTGAAATATTCCTGATTGCTAAAACAAAGTAGATGCGGGAAGTATCGCTTAAAGCAGGAGTGTCAAACGCATTTTATCTCAGAGGCCGCATGGAGGAAAATCTATTCCTAAGTGGACCGGAATGGTAAAATCATGGCATGATAATTTGAACATAAAGACAACTTCAGGTTTACGTCCTGCATACACGTCATCATTACACGACGTTTCCAAGACGAAACTCCCGGGAAATTTAAAATTGTAATTTAGTAAACTAAAAAAGCCGTATTGGCATGTTTTGCAATGTTAATATTTAATCATTGATGTATAAACTATCAGACTGCGTGGTGGGTTGTAGTGGGTTTCAGTAGGCCTTTAAGACAAGAACTGCATTGATGCATGCTTGGTTATGCTTTAAAGTCGTATCAACAATTGCGACAACGACTTTTTACTGTCAACTGTTGTTTTTTTTTTTTTTAAGCATTTCTGCTGGTCGTGTGCCTCCGGATTTATTCAACGCTAAAAATGTGCCCTGGCTGAAAAAAAATTGAAAAACATTGGATTAGACCACAAGGAAGTGTTTTGCATTTAGTAAAAAAATCATCATTAATTTGACCCCTTTAATGTTCCCTTTGTATAAAAATAGACCTGACTTGACCCGCTCATCGGCAGTGCGCCTTGTAATCCGGTGCGCCCTATGGTCCGGTACGTCTATTATTGTAGTCGTTACTGGTGAAGATTTGCTGACTCCTGTGCTCTGCGAGAGCCGCAGCCACACACGAAAACATGAACACACTCCGCTCAAATGCGAGAGTGGCGGTGGACGTAGAGCTGGCGGGCCCTCGCACGTGTCAGTGCGCCGGGCAGCTTTAATCCGACATTCATCCTTCCGAGGTCCATCAATCTTTCCGCACTATACTCAGTAATCCGGAGCAAGTTTAGACCGGCACATTCCTCCGCGCTGGCTGTGCCCTTCAAGCCAACTGGACAAGCGGCCCACGGCGAGAACATATTATATTAGGTTTGGTTCATTACCACCAGCCGATACGGACACAGGGAAAATATCTCAACATCAATGGGGATAATTGACCCAATAGATCAGTAACATCCTGCAGCGGCAGTACATATGGACCTAGCAAATCACAATCTCCTAATCCACAAACTAGAACTAATGCGTGCGGATAGGAGATCACGTCAGACTGTTTAGGTCAGGGATTTCGACGTGCCAAACAGGTTCAATCCGGCCCGTGAGATGAGTTTGCTGAGTGTATAACTGAGCTGCATTTTTAAATTGGAGAAACTGCTGTTCTAAATGTGTCCACTGGATGTCGCAATAGCAATTCTGTTAGGCAAGCAAATGGCTTTTTTGCCGATATCCGATATTCCGATATTGTCCAATTCTTAATTACCGATACCAATATATACAGTTGTGGAATTAACACATTATTATGCCTAATTTTGTTGTGATGCCCTGCTGGATGTATTAAACAATATAACAAGGTTTACCAACATAAATCAACTCAAGATACGGAAAAAATGCACTGCCATATTTATTATTGAAGTCTCAAAGTGCATTATTTTTTTAATCATGCCTCAAAACAGCAGCTCGGAATTTGGGACATGCGCTCCCTGAGAAAGCATGAGGAGGTTGAGGTGGGCAGGGTTCAGGGTGGGGGCGGGGGGGTAGGGTGTAGCAGGGGGTGTAATATTGTAGCGTCCCGGAAGAGATAGTGCTGCAAGGGATCCTGGGTATTTGTTCTGTTGTGTTTATGTTGTGTTCTCCCGAAATATGTTTGTCATTGTGTATATATATATATATATATATATATGTATATATATATATATATATATATATATGGTGGCAGAGGGGTTTGTGCGTCTGCCTCACAATACGAAGGTCCTGCAGTCCTGGGTTAAAATCCAGGCTCGGGATCTTTCTGTGTGGAGTTTGCATGTCCTCCCCGTGAATGCGTGGGTTCCCTCCGGGTACTCCGGCTTCCTCCCACTTCCAAAGACATGCACCTGGGGATAGGTTGATTGGCAACACTAAATTGGCCCTAGTGTGTGAATGTGAGTGTGAATGTTGTCCGTCTATCTGTGTTGGCCCTGCGATGAAATGGCGACTTGTCCAGGGTGTACCCCGCCTTCCGCCCGATTGTACCTGAGATAGGCGCCAGCGCCCCCCGCAACCCCAAAAGGGAATAAGCGGTAGAAAATGGATGGATTTATATATATATATATATATATATATATATATATATATATATATATATATTATATGTATGTATGTTTGTATATGTATATGTATATATAAAATGTGTATATTTGTATGTGTATATATATATATATGTATGTATATGTATATATATGTGTATATATGCTATAAATATGTATGTATATATATGTATATTTTTTATATATGTGTATGCATATATGTGTGTGTGTGTATATATGTAAAATTAGAATAGTGTGATAAAGTCCTTATTTTCTGTAATGCAACTAAAAACATGAAAATGTCATACATTCTGGATTCATTACACATCAACTGAAATATTGCAAGCCTTTTATTATTTTAATATTGCTGATTATGGCATACAGCTTAAGAAAACTCAAAAATCCTATCTCAAAAAATTTGAATATTTCCTCAGACCAAGTAAAAAAAATATGTATAATAGCAAAACAAAATCAAACATTTGAAAATGTCAAATAATGCACTCAGTACTTGATTGGGAATCCTTTTGCAAGGATTACTGCATCAATGTGGCGTGGCATGGAGGCAATCAGCCTGTGGCATTGCTGAGGTATTTTGGATGCCCAGGATGCTTCAATAGCAGCCTTCAGCTCATTTGCATTATTGGGTCTGGTGTCTTTCAGCTTCTTCTTCACAATACCCCACAAATTCTCTCTGACGTTCAGGTCAGGGGAGTTGGCAGGCCAATGGAGGACAATAATGCCATGGTCAGTGCACCAGTTACTGCTGGTTTTGGCACTGTGAGCAGGTGCCTGATCATGCTGGAAAATTAAATCATCATCTCCATAGAGCTTTACAACAGATGGAAGCATGTACACAACTGCATTGACTCTGGACTTGATGAAACACAATGGACCAAAACCAGCAGCTGACATGGCTCCCCAAACCATTGCTGACTGAGGGAACTTCCGTTGTCTAGAGTTCAGGAGTGGCTTGACCATGCGAATACGGCTATTGAAGCTGTATCTGTTGAAAAGCTCTATGGAGATGATAATTTCATCATCCTGGGCATCCATAACACCTCAGCAATGCCACAGTCCGATTGCCTCCATGCCACGCCGTATTGATGCAGTAATCCGTGCAAAAGGATTCCAACCAAGTACTGAGTGCATTATTTGACATTTTCAAATGTTTGATTTAGTTTTTTTGTTATAAATCTTTTTTTTTTACTTGGTCTGAGAAAATATTCTATTTTTTTGGGATAGGATTTTGAGTTTTCTTAAGCTGTATGCCATAATCAGCAATATTAAAATAATAAAAGGCTTGCAATATTTCAGTTGATGTGTAAAGAATCCAGAATGTATGACAATTTCATGTTTTTAGTTGCATTACAGAAAATAAAGGACTTTATCACAATATTCTTATTTTCTGAGACAGTCCTGTATATATAATTTATCCCCCCCTCAGGGATTAATAAAGTATTTCTGATTGTGATATATATATATATATATATATATATATATATATATATATATATATATATATATATATATATATATATATATATATATGTGTGTGTGTATATATATATATATATACATATATATGTGTGTATATATATATACACACACATATATATGTTTATATTTATATATACACACACACATATATATATTTGTGTGTGTGTTTGTGTATGTGTGTGTGCGTGTGCGTGTGAATGTGTATATAAGTACTTTTTTTATGTCGGATCTGAGCATACGATGTCGTTGTGGCTTGTGCAGCCCTTTGAGACACTTGTTATTTAGGGCTATATTTGAATAAAATTTGATCGATTGATTGATGATTTTGTCAAAGAAAACCTTGGTTTAGATGTGGCAAACACACAAAATATGCAACCCACCAACCCCAAAATATTTCAAAGTGAAATATTTGACGTGAAGTATTTAGAGCCTTGAATAGGTCAATAATTGCTTTAACAAAACAAAACATTGAAGCTTATCATCCAAATTGGGGTTCTTATTCATCCTGATTCTAGCAAAATTCATAATTTTTAAAAGATGTATGGTAAAAAAAAAGTTTTTAATAAGAATCGTTATTTTAAAGACATTTTCCAAAACTTATTTCCAAAAATCTTTTTCTGAAAACTTGTGTCGAAAAAGTTCATTAAAACTATGATACCAAATTGTTTTGAATCGGGAATCGCGTTGAATCCATTCTGAATGGTTTCGTCTGGAATTACAAACCCCGTTTTCATATGAGTGTTGTTAAAAGAAAAGGTGATGTAACACAGTGTGAACATGCCCTTTCCCAACTACTTTGGCACATGTTGCAGCCATGAAATTCCAAGTTAATTATCATTTGCAAAAAAATATAAAGTTTATGAGTTTGAACATCAAATATGTTGTCTTTGTAGTGCATTCTACTGAATTTGGGTTAAAAAGGATTTGCAAATCCTTGTATTCTGTTTATAATTACATATAACACAATTTCCCAGAAACGGGGTTTGTAGAATCGCGTGGCCAAAGATCACACCCGAGTTATCAGTGTCAACATTTCAATGTTTTCTCGTTACAGCACTCCTGTTTGCCCTTTTATATTCCGCTTCTTATGTTTATTTTAGGGGAATCATTTTTAGAATGTGCTGCGGGCCACTTTATGGACACCTCTGACATATATTATCAAGGCATGTTTCCAAATAAAGACCCTCTCTATACAGAATTATATTTTTGCCTTTGTGATATGTTGTTTTAATTCCCTAAGAAAGGTTAAAGTGATTATAGGTGTCAGAAAAAATATATATAAATTATCAAAAATCTTTCTGTTCTCTGAGTTCCCAATGAACAGACTAGAGCAGGGGGTCACCAACGCGGTGCCCGCGTCAGGACCAGATGAGTAGCCCTTTGGCCTGTTCTAAAATAGCTCAAATAGCAGCACTTACCAGTGAGCTGTCTCTATTTTTTTAATTGTATTTATTTAGCTAGCAGGCTGGTCTCACTTCGTTCGACATTTTTAATTCTAAGAGAGACAAAACACAAATAGAATTTGAAAATCCAAGAAAATATTTTAAAGACTTGGTCTTCACTTGTTGAATAAATTCATTTATTTTTTTAAGTGCTTCTTATAACTTTCAGAAAGACAATTTTAGAGAAAAAATACAACCTTAAGAATGATTCTAGGATTTTTAAAAACATATTACCTTTTTTACCTTTTAAATTCCTTCCTCTTCTTTCCTGACAATTTAAATCAATGTTCAAGTAATTTATTTTTTTTATTGTAAAGAATAATGAATACATTTTAAATTAATTCTTCATTTTTTTTTGACGAATAATATTTGTGAAATATTTCTTCAATCAATCAATCAATGTTTACTTATATAGCCCTAAATCACTAGTGTCTCAAAGGGCTGCACAAACCACCACGACATCCTCGGTAGGCCCACATAAGGGCAAGGAAAACTCACACCCAGTGGGACATCGGTGACAATAATGATCCAGTGGGACGTCTGTGACAATAATGATTATGAAAACCTTAGAGAGGAGGAAAGCAATGGATGTCGAGCGGGTCTAACATGATACTGTGAAAGTTCAATCCACAATGGATCCAACACAGTCGCGAGAGTCCAGTCCAAAGCGGTTCCAACTCAGCAGCGAGAGTCCCGTTCACAGCGGAGGCCAGCAGGAAACCATCCCAAGCGGAGGCGGATCAGCAGCGCAGAGATGTCCCCAGCCGATACACAGGCAAGCAGTACATGGCCACCGGATCGGACCGGACCCCCTCCACAGGGGAGAGTGGGACATAGAAGAAAAAGAAAAGAAACAGCAGATCAACTGGCCTAAAAAGGGAGTCTATTTAAAGGCTACAGTATACAAATGAGTTTTAAGGTGAGACTTAAATGCTTCTACTGAGGTGGCATCTCGAACTGTTACCGGGAGGGCATTCCAGAGTACTGGAGCCCGAACGGAAAACGCTCTATAGCCCGCAGACTTTTTTTGGGCTTTGGGAATCACTAACAAGCCGGAATCCTTTGAACGCAGATTTCTTGCCGGGACATATGGTACAATACAATCGGCAAGATAGGATGGAGCTAGACCGTGTAGTATTTTATACGTAAGTAGTAAAACCTTAAAGTCACATCTTAAGTGCACAGGAAGCCAGTGCAGGTGAGCCAGTACAGGCGTAATGTGATCAAACTTTCTTGTTCTTGTCAAAAGTCTAGCAGCCGCATTTTGTACCAACTGTAATCTTTTAATGCTAGACATGGGGAGACCCGAAAATAATACGTTACAGTAGTCGAGGCGAGACGTAACAAACGCATGGATAATGATCTCAGCGTCCTTAGTGGACAGAATGGAGCGAATTTTAGCGATATTACGGAGATGAAAGAAGGCGTTTTAGTAACGCTTTTAATGTGTGCCTCAAAGGAGAGAGTTGGGTCGAAGATAATACCCAGATTCTTTACCGTGTCGCCTTGTTTAATTGTTTGGTTGTCAAATGTTAGAGTTGTATTATTAAATAGAGTTCGGTGTCTAGCAGGACCGATAATCAGCATTTCCGTTTTTTTGGCATTGAGTTGCAAAAAGTTAGCGGACATCCATTGTTTAATTTCATTAAGACACGCCTCCAGCTGACTACAATCCGGCGTGTTGGTCAGCTTTAGGGGCATGTAGAGTTGGGTGTCATCAGCATAACAGTGAAAGCTAACACCGTATTTGCGTATGATGTCACCTAGCGGCAGCATGTAGATGCTGAAGAGTGCAGGGCCAAGGACCGAACCCTGGGGAACTCCACACGTTACCTTAACGTAGTCCGAGGTCACATTGTTATGGGAGACACACTGCATTCTATCAGTAAGATAAGAGTTAAACCAAGACAGGGCTAAGTCTGACATACCAATTCGTGTTTTGATACGTTCTAATAAAATATTATGATCGACGGTATCGAAAGCAGCGCTAATATCGAGGAGCAGCAACATAGATGACGCATCAGAATCCATCGTTAGCAATAGATCATTAGTCATTTTTGCGAGGGCTGTCTCCGTCGAGTGATTTGCCCTGAAACCGGATTGAAAGGTTTCACATAGATTGTTAGACGCTAAGTGTTCATTTAACTGCTCCGCAACAATTTTTTCGAGGATTTTTGAAATAAAGGGAAGGTGAGACACCGGTCGGTAGTTTACCATGAGGTCAGGATCGAGGTTAGGTCTTTTAAGAAGAGGATGAATAACCGCTTTTTTGAATGCTAGGGGAACAGTGCCCGAGGAAAGTGATAAGTTTATAATATTTAGCACTGATGGACCTAATAATACAAAGAGCTCCTTGATCAGTTTCCCAGGAAGAGGGTCAAGTAAACATGTTGTTTGTTTTATTCCATTTACACGTTGTAACAATTCCTCTAATGTTATTTCCTCAAAACGAGAGAAACTATTTTGGAGGGCAGTATCCGCCGTATATACAATCGTGTCAGTGTTAATAGAACCCCGTTGTAGCTGGGACGCATTGTCTTTAATCTCCTTTCTAATGACTTCAATTTTCTTACTAAAGAATTGCATAAAGTCATCAGCTGAGTGGGTGGAGCTACTGGAAGGAGTCCCTTGTTGGGTAAGCGATGCTACCGTACTAAACAAAAATTTAGGATCGTTTTTATTACGGTGGATGAGATTTGAGTAATAATTAGCTTTAGCTAAGGTAAGCATGCGTTTATAAGTTATTAAACCATCACTAAATGCTTGATGGTGCACCTCAAGTTTAGTCGTGCGCCATTTGCGTTCCAGCTTTCTGCATAATAATTTCTGAGCTCTAGTTTCTTCTGTAAACCACGGGGTGCGCTTTTTTGGAGCCTTTTTTAACTTTAGCGGTGCTATGTTATCAATGGTTTCGCGCAGGGCGTCGTTAAAGTTGTTAGTGAGGTTATCAATAGAGCCCACATACTTTGGGAATGGTGCCATTACCGAGGGCAGTAGGTCAGCAAGAGTTGTCGTTGTGGCCGTATTAATGTTGCGGCTGCTATAGCAGTTATTATTATTATTAGTTTGACGAACATGCGTCTGAACCTCGAATTTTATAAGGTAATGATCGGACAATACTTTAGTATACGGGAGTATCGTAACTTTGGAAGCGGTGATACCCCTGACAAGCACTAGGTCTATCGTATTACCGTTGCGATGCGTGGGTTCATTTATTATTTGTGTGAGACCACAGCTATCAATTATAGTCTGGAGCGCTACGCACGGTGGGTCCGATGGGGTATTCATATGGATATTAAAGTCCCCCATTATGATTATATTATCGGCGTGTGTCACTAGATCAGCAACGAACTCTGAGAATTCATTGATAAAGTCCGAATAGGGCCCTGGGGGGCGGTAGATAACAGCCAGGTGTAGAGGCAGCGGTGTGACAGACCTCATAGTAAGCACCTCAAACGATTTATATTTATTATTTATGTTAGGACTAAGGTTAAAGTTTTCGTTGTATATTAGTGCGGCCCCCCCACCCCTTTTAAGCGGACGGGCAATATGCGCATGTGTAAAGTTAGGAGGACATGCCTCATTTAGCGCAAAAAAGTCGTTTGGTTTAAGCCAGGTTTCACTGAGACCGATGACGTTAAGATTGTTGTCTCTGATAATATCATTAACTAACAACGTTTTGGGAGACAATGATCTTATGTTTAAAAAACCTATATTATAGGTAGTGGGCTGTTTTAGGGAATTTTTGATCAAATTATCCGTAGTAGCAATATTAATAATGTTGTGTTTATTATGCCCAGTGCATTCAGTATAATTACGACCATATCTAGGAATTGATACGACGGGAATGTTCCGATTGTTTGTTTGTTGCTTTGATAAACTGCACGCATCATGGTTAGCCACCTCAGTAACGGGGATTTTCCGATTGTTTGTTTGTTGCTTTGATAAACTGCACGCATCATAGTTAGCCACCTCAGTAAAACACATGTCCAACTCTGAAACACTCAAAGCAGAAAAAACTTGTTCTAATTTAACAGACTCCTTACCCAGACCAGTAGTCTCGCATTTTCCATCTAAATCCGTCTTCGGGATGGAGGAAAGTGGTGTTCTGTGGGGATTAGCCTTCTGCTTTGTTTTTAGCCCCGCTCGACATCCGCGTTTCCGATCACACCGCTGGCGTCTGCTCCGTAGACGGCCCCCGCTGCTACTAGACTCCGCTGCTTCACAGGCCGCTGGACGTAGCCGCCGACGAATCCCCATGCTAGTTAGCATGTTTAGCACGCCCGCGTCTATCAGTCCAAAACGGCCCAATATGTCCATATCCAGAAGTGTCTGGCGGTCGTACGTGATCACGGAGTGACCACGATGCGAGCCAGCCATGAAGTCTGCAGAACTGTCCGGCATTTCCGCCAAATGTTCCATCTTTAGCAAGAGCACCGCAGTGTCGCAGCCCGTCAAACTTATTATTAAAATTCCAAACAATTATTCTGGCAAATCTAGAAAATCTGTAGAATCAAAATTAAATCTTATTTCAAAGTCTTTTGAATTTCTTTAAAAATGTTTGTTCTGGAAAATCTAAAAGAAATAATGATTTATCTTTGTTAGAAATATAGCTTGGTCCAATTTGTTATATATTCTAACAAAGTGCAGATTGGATTTTAACCTATTTAAAACATGTCATCAAAATTCTAAAATTAATCTTAATCAGGAAAAATTACTAATGATGTTCCATAAATTCCTTTCTTCTTTTTTTTCGGTTGAATTTTGAATTTTAAAGAGTCGAAATTGAAGATAAACTATGTTTCAAAATTTAAGTGTCATTTTTTTCTTGTTTTCTCCTCTTTTAAAGCGTTCAATTAAGTGTTTTTTTCATCATTTACTCTCTACAAAAAAACCTTCCGTAAAGGAAAAAAAATGTACGACGGAATGACAGACAGAAATACACATTTTTTTAAATATATATATTGATTTATTTATTAAAGGTAAATTGAGCAAATTGGCTATTTCTGTCAATTTATTTAAGTGTGTATCAAACTGGTAGCCCTTCGCATTAATCAGTACCCAAGAAGTAGCTCTTGGTTTCAAAAAGGTTGGTGACCCCTGGACTAGAGGCTGTCTTTGTTGCGCCAAGCCAAAGGCTTGGAAAATTCCATGGTGTACGATGGGAGGGGACAAGAGGGGGGTTATCTGTTGTGATCCAAGACTTGCCAAAGCTGAATCCAGGACCAGCCCAAGCCCGAGGCATCTTTTTCTTTTGTGTTAATGTGACCGAAAACAATGGTTGTGTACATACCCCCCATTCCTTTAGAAACAGCTGTTTTTATGTAAACAGGAAAAGTCCAAATAAAAAGAGGTGGCGTGCAATCTTTCGCCAGAGCGCGCTGGAAACTGTACAAGAGTACAGACCAGACGTGTCTCCTCAATTGAGCCGAATTGAATTCTGTCTCTATTTCCTTGCTCCTTGTCTTGTTTAATAGATGTCATCGATGTTTGAACCTGACAATAGGGTTTGAAGTTGTTATGATGAGTGGCCTCATTCCCTATCTCACATGCATGTTAAGCTGTTCTTTAATGGGAACATTCAAATCAGAGAGGTTTGATTTCCTATTAGAAGTAACGTCCAGTGCACACGTCAGGCAGGGAAGCACAATACGTCCACAGTGGGTGAGTCACCAGCGCTTTGCTGTCACCGCACCCACGACTATTGGAGAACATCAATGCACAGATTTCAACCGAGGCGTCAGATACCACAACAAATAATCTCACTATCAGTACGCACTGTACTGTGCTTTCATCACATGGATGGCTGTGGCTTCGTTTTTTATTTTTACCAAGCAGAACTACAGATCACTGTACCATGCGTATTGATTAGGGTCATATTTTTTATTGATGATTTGGATAGTAACGCTACAAGTGGTTTGCTAATAACCGACATCGGTCATCACCTACCGATCACAAGCAATAACAGAAAATACAGGAAGAGGAACATGTATGCCAAAAGGATATTTTCCAAGATTTCACACAGAGAAAACATATGATTGCATTTTAATATTGATCTAGAAACGCAACATTAGGACCCTGTGTACAGTGAAAACGATCACATGTGCCAAACTGAAGGATCCGGCCCGACACGTCATTTATTGTGGCCCCGAGAAACTCTGGGAATTACCGTATTTTTCAAACTATTAGTCGCAGTTTTTTTCATAGTTTGGCCGGAGATGCGACATATACTCCGGAGCGACTTATATGTGAAATTATTACCACATTACCGTAGAATATCAAATAATATTATTTATCTTATTCGCGGAAGAGACGGATAAAATATCAGCAATCGTCACACACACGTCAACCAATTAGAATTCGGCGGGGGCGGGTCATGGCAGAAGTGCATTGTGGGTAATGGAATGCTAACTGTTATATGCTATATGCTACTGCCGTAGCTGTTAAAATGGATCATTTCATCATTGGCGGTAACTTATAAAAACTGAGAAGGGCTGAACAAAAATGGCACAGAAAAAGGAAATCATGTACTGCAGATTACAAGCTGGACGTAGTGAAATATGCAGCAGAAAACGACAAGAGAAAGCGGCGCATACCTTTGGAGTTGGCAGAGTTGGTTAGAAGTGACATCGAGGAAGAAGATTTCATCGGATTTATCGATTAGGAGTGACAGACTGTTTGGTAAACGTATTGTTATGATCCGCTGCCCGGATCACATTTTGATTTAGGTTTTTGAGTTTTTTTGTGTTTTCTGTTTGTTTTGGATTCTTTCGGTTCCTGGTTGTACTTCCTTGTTTAGTCTGTTACCATAGTTACGCATTAGTTGCACCTGCACCTTGCTTTTGACGCGCACCTGTTTTCTGATTGCTGTCCTTATTTAAATAAATGATAAATGGGTTGTATTTGTATAGCGCTTTTCTACCTTCAAGGTACTCAAAGCGCTTTGACAGTTTGTGTTTCACAACAGTGACGACTCTGATTCCGGTCCTGTATTCCTGTTCGCAACCAGCTAGCTTCTACGCTAAGACTTTTGTTTTTTTCTAGCTCCCATGCTAGTTCTGTTCATTTTGCCTTTTGTGCCTTGTGCAAGTTTTTCTATTTCATAGCCTGTTTTATTTGTTAAATAAATCAGTATTTCTTACCTTCACGCTGTGTCCAAAGGCCGACTGCATCTCTGAGAGAACGAACCCGCATCACGATGCCATGCAATCGTCAAATGTATAGCATGTTCTATATGTTATAGTTATTTGAATGACTCTTACCATAATATGTTACGTCAATATACCAGCTACGTTCTAAGTTGGTCATTTATGCGTCATATAACGTACGCTTATTCAGCCTGTTGTTCACTATTCTTTATTTATTTTAAATTGCCTTTCAAATGTCTATTTTTGGTGTTGGATTTTATCAAATACATTTTTCCCAAAAATGCGACTTATACTCCAATGCGATGTACATATGTTTTTTTCCTTCTTTATTGTACATTTTACGGCTGGTGCGACGTATACTCCGCCGCGACTTATCATCCGAAAAATACGGTCGGTGGATACTGCATCTTTCTTACTAAATGTTTTCATTGTTTCCATTTTGATAGAAAAAAATGTATATGTGTATGTACATTTTTTCGACTTTGATATTTATACAAATATTAAAGGCCTACTGAAATGAGATTTTCTTATTTAAACGGGGATAGCAGGTCCATTCTATGTGTCATACTTGATCATTTCGCGATATTGCCATATTTTTGCTGAAAGGATTTAGTAGAGAACATCGACGATAAAGTTCGCTACTTTTGGTCGCTAATAAAAAAGCTTTGCCTGTACCGGAAGTAGGGCTCCTCACATCCTCACATTGTTTATAACGTGAGCCTCCAGGTGCAAGAGCTATTCGGACCGAGAAAGCGACAATTTCCCCATTAATTTGAGCAAGGATGAAAGATTTGAGGATGAGGAAATTTAGAGTGAAGGACTAGAAAAAAAATTACATAAAACAAAATAAAGTTAGGGCTTCACGGTGGGAGAGGGGTTAGTGCGTCTGCCTCACAATACAAAGGTCCTGCAGTCCTTGGTTCAAATCCAGGCTCGGGATCTTTCTGTGTGGAGTTTGCATGTTCTCCCCGTGAATGCGTGGGTTCCCTCCGGGTACTCCGGCTTCCTCCCACTTCCAAAGACATGCACCTGGGGACAGGTTGATTGGCAACACTAAATTGGCCCTAGTGTGAGAATGTGAGTGTGAATGTTGTCTGTCTATCTGTGTTGGCCCTGCGATGAGGTGGCGACTTGTCCAGGGTGTACCCCGCCTTCCGCCCGATTGTAGCTGAGATAGGCGCCAGCGCCCCCCGTGACCCCGAAAGGGAATAAGCGGTAGGAAATGGATGGATGGATGGAAAATAAAGTAAAAAAAAAAAGGCGATTGCATTGGGAGCGATTCAGATGTTTTTAGACACATTTACTAGGATAATTCTGGGAAATTCCTTATCCTTCTATTGTGTTGCTAGTGTTTTAGTGAGTTAAATAGTACCTGATAGTCGTAGGCGTGTGTCCATGGGTGTGTTGACGCCAGTCTCTGAGGGAAGTCACAAAGCTGCAACAGGACAGAAGCTCCGCTGATCTCCGGTAAGAGGCGACTTTTTACCACAATTTTCTCACCGAAACCTGCCGGTTGACAAGTGGTCGGGATCCATGTTTGCTTGACCGCTCTGATCCATAGTAAAGCTTCACCTCCAGGAATTTTAAACAAGGAAACACCGTGTGTTTGTGTGGCTAAAGGCTAAAAGCTTCCCACCTCCATCTTTCCACTTTGACTTCTCCATTATTAATTGAACTAATTGCAAAAAATTCAGCAACACAGATGTCCAAAATACTGTGTAATTGCGCGATGAAAAGAGATGACTTTTAGCCGTAAGTGGTGCTGGGCTAATATGTCCCCTCCAAACAATAACCGTCACAAACACGCGTCATCATCGCGTCATCGACGTTTTCTACAGGAAACTCCGCGGGAAATTTAAAATTGTAATTTAGTAAACTAAAAAGGCCGTATTGGCATGTGTTGCAATGTTAATATTTTATCATTGATATATAAACTATCAGACTGCGTGGTCGGTAGTAGTGGGTTTCAGTAGGCCTTTAAATTGTTATTCGTGTGAATCTTCGGGCACCTCGCCATTCGATCCAGCTTCTTGGGGTGAGGATTTGATTCATAATCGATACTCGATTCAAAACGATTCTCTATTCAAACTTTGTGGGCCGGTGTAGCTCGGTTGCTAGAGTGGCCGTGCCAGCAACTTGAGGGTTACAGGTTCGATCCCGGCTTCTGCCAACCTCGTCACTGCTTTTGTGTCCTTGGGCAAGCACTTGCTCCCAGTGCCACCCACACTGATTTAAAAATGTAACTTAGATATTGGGTTTCACAATGTAAAGTGCTTTCAGTCACTAGAGAAAAGCGCTATATAAATATAATTCAATTCGAACTGATTTTTGCAATGTATTTTTCTGCATAATAATAACAACACCTAACAAAACAGTATATCGGTTAAAAAACCTCCTTTTGGTTGCTGACGTATGACACATACGTGCACCAAGTAAGGATAGAGATTAGACTAGAGATGTCCGATAATGGCTTTTTTGCCGATATTCCGATATTGTCCAACTCTTAATTACCGATTCTGATATCAACCAACCCGATATATACAGTCGTGGAATTGACAAATTATTGTGCCTAATTTTGTTGTGATGCCCCACTGGATACATTAAACAATGTAACAAAGTTTTCCAAAATAAATCAACTCAAGTTATGGGGGAAAAAAAGGCCAACATGGCACTGCCATATTTATTATTAAAGTCACAAAGTGCATTATTTATTTTTAACATGCCTCAAAACCGTAGCTTGGAATGTGGGACATTCTGCCTGAGAGAGCATGAGGAGGTTGAGGTGGGCTGGGTTGAATTGGGTGGTGGTAGGGGGTAGCGGAGGGTGTAAATTGTAGCATCCCGGAAGAGGTAGTGCTTGCAAGGGGTTCTGGGTGTTTGTTCTGTTGTGTTACGGTGTGGATGTTCTCCCGAAATGTGTTTGTTATTCTTGTTTGCTGTGGGTTCACGGTCTGGCGCATATTTGTCAGACTGCAGCCTGAAATGTGGGATATTCTGCCTGAGAGAGCTTGAGGAGGTTGAGTTGGGTGGTGGTAGGGGGTAGAGGAGGGTGTAAATTGTAGCATCCCTGAAGAGGTAGTGCTGCAAGGGGTTCTGGGTGTTTGTTCTGTTGTGTTTATGTTGTGTTACGGTGTGGATGTTCTCCCGAAATGTGTTGGTCATTCTTGTTTGGTGTGGGTTCACAGTCTGGTGCATATTTGTCAGACTGCAGCTTGGAATGTGGGATATTCTGCCTGAGAGAGCATGAGGAGGTTGAGGTGGGCTGGGTTGAGTTGGGTGGTGGTAGGGGGTAGCAGAGGGTGTAAATTGTAGCATCCCGGAAGAGGTAGTGCTGCAAGGGTTTCTGGGTGTTTTTTTTGTTGTGTTTATGTTGTGTTACGGTGTGGATGTTCTCCCGAAATGTGTTTGTCATTCTTGTTTGGTGTGGGTTCACAGTCTGGCGCATATTTGTCAGACTGCAGCTTGGAATGTGGGATATTCTGCCTGAGAGAGCATGAGGAGGTTGAGGTGGGCTGGGTTGAGTTGGGTGGTGGTAGGGGGTAGCAGAGGGTGTAAATTGTAGCATCCCGGAAGAGGAAGTGCTGCAAGGGGTTCTGGGTGTTTGTTCTGTTGTGTCACGGTGTGGATGTTCTCCCGAAATGTGTTTGTCATTCTTGTTTGGTGTGGGTTCACAGTCTGGCGGATATTTGTCAAAGTTGTTTATACGGCCACTCTCAGTGTGACCTGTAAGGCTGTCGACCAAGTATGCCTTGCATTCACTTGTGTGTGTGAAAAGCCATAGATAATATATAATTGGGCCGGCACACAAAGGAATTGCCTTTAAGTTTTATTGGCTCTCTGTACTTCTTTCTACGTCCTTGTACCGCTCCGTACAGCAGCGTTTTAAAAAGTCATGCATTTTATTTATTTGAAACCGTTACCGATAATTTCCAATATTACATTTTAAAACATTTATCGGCTGATAATATCGGCAGTCCGATATTATCGGACATCACTAGGTTTTTTTTAAATTAATTTGTCAAAAAAGAATTCTTTTTTTTTTTTAATTACTAAAAATATAGGGATTCAAATGTAATAAAAACATTTTTTAGCGCCCCTAATTATTATATACCATATGATGGTTTGTAAAAATAACAATAAATACTTAAATATCTGCTTGTCACCTTGACTTACGATATCAAAGCAAGTTATCCCTCAATTTGTACGCACACTAATCTAATAGCCAAATGCATAGCCAATAATATGAGGCGATTTTACTTTTATATTCTTTTATATTCTTACATTTACTGTTACAAGCGGCTTTCCATGAAAACAAGTTTGTCACCCCTGATGTCGATTAAGCATATTGTAATTTTTTAAAACACTTTCATGATGTTTTATGACAGGGATGTCAAACGGGAACATGTTTGATCCGCAAGATCAGTTTGCTAAATATGAAAAATGAGCTGCATTTTTTTAAGGAGAGAAACTGCTTTTTTCAATGTGTCCACCGGGGGTCGCAATAGCAATCACAGTGTTTAAAGATTCCGCCCGTACGCAGCTGAGCTAGTCTCCAGTAAAAAAAAGGGACAAGCGGTAGAAAATGGATGGGTGGATGGATGTCAGCTTACTTTAAGCGCCCTCTGGATGGCACAATATCTTCTTTCGTTGTAGATTATCCACTCAAAAGGCTAAAATCATGGAATGGTAAGATGCAAAGACTTAAGTCGACCTGACCATCTTTGTATTTAGAGTTCTGTGGAGTTCAAAAATGTAAATGGAAAAGATGAGGGAACATTTTTTTTTGTTAGAAAATGGTTTCTGAAGGAGGACAAACATGACACAAACCTTCCTAATTGTTAAAAATCCCACTGTTTATAGTAAACATGCTTCACTGATGAGATTATTTTGCCAGCATAATTTTGTCCTACTAATTTCAGTGGTCCCTGAACTCGCCGTAGTGTTTACATGTACAACTTTCTCCGACGCTGCCACAGAAAGGCATGTTTTATGTCACTCCTTCTTTGTCTCATTTTGTCCACCAAACATTTTATACTGTGCGTGGACGCACAAGGTGAACTTTGTTGATGTTATTGACTTGTGTGGCGTGCTAATCCGGCATATTTTGTCAGTGCATGACTGCAAGCTAATCAATGCTAACATGCTATTTAGGCCAGCTGTATGTACATATTGCATCATTAAGCCTCGTTTGCAGGTATATTTGAGCTAATTTTATTTCCTTTTCTTATGTCCTCTGTGTGTTTAATTGATAATTGCATGTTTCATGACACATTATCTGTATGGAATATTGGCTGCATTTCTGAGCCATGTTGTTACAGACCACAGCAACCGTGACCCAGCTTGCAAAGATTGTAATAAATCCATTAGAAGAAGACAGCCTGCCGTTTCCTTTAACTTGGACACACACATCTATACCTTTGGCCATTCTAAGTCAGTAATTTCCAGGAGTTATCTCACCCTCTGAGAGGTTTACTAATATTTTCAAATGTTGTAAAAATGGTGTGGAATAAATATTAAAATTTCAACATTTCTGTCAATGAAGATTTGCATCAGCCTGCGACACATAGTCGTTTAGATAGTAGGCTAATATAGCTAATATAGACACTTGCCTTCATTATGACACTTATATAAGACTTTCATAATCATTTTGATAGTAGGCTATTAGACATAATATAGACATTTACATCATGTGTTTCCACAAGCCGTGAGCTGCACAAGCTATACCTTCATTATAACACTTATATAAGACTTGTATAGTCTTTTGATAAAAGGCTAATATACATAATAAAGACACTTACATCATGTGTTGTCTTCATTATAAGACTTGTATAGTCATTTTGATTTGAGGCTAATATAGATAATATGCACACTTACATCATGTGTTGCCTTCATCCTAACACTTATATAAGACACTTAAAGTCATTTTGATAGTAGGTGTATACAGCTAATATAGACACTTACATCATGTGTTGCCTTAATTGTAACGGTTATATAAGACTTTCATTGTAATTTTGATAGTAGGCTAATATAGATAATATAGACACTTACATCATGTGTTGCCTTCATTATAACACTTATGTAAGACTTGTATAGTCATTTTGATAGTAGGCTAATATTGTTAATATAGACACATCATGTGTTGCCTTCAGTATAACACTTGTATAAGACTTGTATCGTCATTTTGATAGTAGGCTAATATAGATAGTATAGACACTTAAATCATGCGTTGCCTTCATTATAACACTTATATAAGACACTTAAAGTCATTTTGATAGTAGGTTCATATAGCTAATATAGACACTTACATCATGTGTTGTCTTCTTTATAACACTTATGTAAGACTTGTATAGTCATTTTGATAGTAGGCTAATATAGACACTTACATCATGTGTTGCCTTCATTATAACACTTATGTTAGACTTGTATAGTCATTTTGATAGTCGGCTAATATAGCTAAAATAGACACATCATGTGTTGCCTTCATTATAACACTTATATAAGACTTGTATGGTCATTTTGATAGTAGGCTAATACAGATAATATAGACACTTAAATCATGTGTTGCCTTCATTATAACACTTATATAAGACACTTAAAGTCTTTTTGATAGTAGGTTCATATAGCTAATATAGACACTTACATCATGGCTAATATAGACACTTACATCATGTGTTGCCTTCATTATAAGACTTGTATAGTCATTTTGATAGTAGGCTGATATAGATAATATGCACACTTACATCATGTGTTGCCTTCATTATAACACTTATATAAGACACTTAAAGTCATTTTGATAGTAGTATCATACAGCTAATATAGACACTTACATCATGTGTTGCCTTAATTGTAACGATTATATAAGACTTTCATTGTAATTTTGATAGTTGGCTAATATAGATAATATAGACACTTACATCATGTGTTGCCTTCATTATAACACCTATATAAGACTTGTATAGTCCTTTTGATAGTAGGCTAATATAGTTAATATAGACGCATCATGTGTTGCCTTCATCATAACACTTATATAAGACTTTTATAGTCATTTTGATTGTAGACTAATATAGACACTTACATCATAAATAAATGATAAATGGGTTGTACTTGTATAGCGCTTTTCTACCTTCAAGGTACTCAAAGCGCTTTGACACTGACATGTGTTGCCTTCATTTTAAGACTTATATAGTCATCTTGATAGTAGGCTAATATAGATAATATGGAGACTTACATCATGTGTTGTCTGCATTATAACACGTATATAAGACTTTTAAAGTCATTTTGATAGTAGGCTAATTTAGCTAATATAGACACATCATGCGTTGCCTTCATTATAACACTTATATAAGACTTTCATAGTAATTTTGATAGTAGGTGAATATAGTTAATGTAGACACATCATGTGTTGCCTTCATTATAACACTTATATAAGACCTTTTGATAGTAGGCTAACATAGACACTTACATCAACTGTTGCCATCATTAATAACAATTATTTAAGGCTTGACATTTTTTGTGGCTCTCGACAGACTTTTTTGTTGTTGGTATTTTTGGGTTGCCAATAAACGGCACACAATTCCACAACCAGGAAGCTCCTACTGTCCTGTGCTTTGGGTGTTGCTTTTGTTTCCGTTTGATTCATCACCTTCTTTCTTTACTTCCTGGCAGGATTAAACACGCCAACATTGTTTCTCTGGAAGAAATATTTGAGAGCAAATCACACCTCTACCTTGTCATGCAACTGTGAGTATTCAAATATGTGTTGCGGTTGGAACTCCTTACTTGTGCTGTCTCCTACGCACCGCTTGTCACATGCCAATCATTCATGGCATTTCTCATACACACTCACTCACTCACACAGACACACACACACACACACACACACACACACACACATACACGCACACACACACACAGATACACACACACAGGTTATCATTTGGAATGGGGACCAAGTTTTTGATCAGACCTTGTGGGCACCACCCTTTCTACGGGTTGTGGAGGCATTAAAAAAATAGGTAAAATTGTTACTGCCCAGTTAGCTCAAACACGTCTTCAAATCTCTGGATTGATGAAGTACTGTGCTGATCATTCTTACTGGGGACCTCGGGGAGAAAGAGTTAAAGGGGAACATTATCACAATTTCAGAAGGGTTAAAATCAATAAAAATCAGTTCCCAGTGGCTTATTTTATTTTTCAAAGTTTTTTTCAAAATTTTACGGGTCCCGGAATATCCCTAAAAAATGCTTTAAAGTGCTTGATTTTCACTATTTGCGATGCCCTTTGACGTCACATAGCGATTCCAATACAAACAATGGCGAATAGCACAGCAAGAAATAGAGACATTAGCTCGGATTCAGACTTAAGCGATTCAACAGATTACGCATGTATTGAAACAGATGGTTGGAGTATGGAGGCAGATAGCGAAAATGAAATTGAAGAAGAAACTGAAGCTATTGAGCGAATAGCTATTGACGCTATTCGGCCATGCATGTCTGCTTTAGCATCGCCGGTAAAATGTGCAGACCAACCAATCAGGACTTTTGCATTGACACTGAATCAACTTAAATCTGTCGATTGGTAAGTGTTTTGCATTAAATGTGGGTGGAAGGAAACGCTGGATGTAAATATAATTTCAAATGTACATACAGGTAGCCTAAATAGCATGTTAGCATCGATTAGCTGGCAGGCATGCCGCGACCAAATATGTCTAATTAACACATAAGTCAATAACAACAACAACACTCACCTTTGTGACTTCGTTGACTTTATTGCCGGGAATGCATCTGCTTTAAGTGCCGCAGGATATCCAGACATTCTTGTCATCTCTATGCCATCTCTGTCGTAGCATCGCCGGTAAAAACCAAACACTGGAGCAACTTAAATCCGTCAATTGCTAAGTGTTTGTTTGGCATTAAATGTGGATGGAGGGAAAGGCTGGATGTAAATATAGCTACAAATGAGGCATAACGATGCAATGTGTACACACAGCTAGCCTAAATAGCATGTTAGTATCGATTAGCATGCCGTGCTAATCGATGCACATTCTACGTAAATCAACTTGCATCCGTCCCTGATCGTGTTGTTACACCCTCCGACGAGGCATGATGTCTCCAAGGTATCGGAAAACAGTCGAAAAAACGGAAAATAACAGAGCTGATTTGACTCGATGCGTGTGATGTGGTAGGGACAAATGGCGTTGACGTCACGTTCTGACGTCGTCGTCAGAGAGGGATGAACAGAAAGGCATTTAATTCGCCAAAATTCACCTATTTAGAGTTTGGAAATCGGTTTAAAAAATATATGGTCTTTTTTTTCTGCAACATCAAGGTATATATTGACGCTTACATAGGTCTGGTGATAATGTTCCCCTTTAATATGGTTCATGGGGACCAGATGTAAATACTTTTGCATAATTCACACACATTTGGACCAAGCTTAAAAATCACTTAGGCATCTTCATAATGGATCTGACTATCATTCAAAAAGGTTTCCCTTTAGGGTACCTGTTTTTTTGTCCCCATACTGTCAGAGGTCCCCTAAAGGTGACTGTGTAAACAGAGCGATGTCCCCATTAAATCAGCATTGCCAGATCACACACACACACACACACACACACACACACACACACACACACACACACACACATGTCCATGAGTAAAGATACGCGAGGGGAGTTAGGCCTTCACGCCTGTCAGCCAGCCACCCACCTCGATGACTGAAATGTCAGAGAGATAAAATAAAAATAAAAATCAAGAGAAAGAACGGATAAGGATCAGGAGCTTTATTGGATTACCCTCCGGAATCTATACGTGATTTATGTGAGAGATGAAAGCTAAAGGCAGAGATGGCGAGTAAAGACCTACATTTGTTTTCCATTTGAAGTCCTTGTACTCCCTAGTAATGTTTATGGTCCCTCCTAATAAGCCTGGTGGTAATTTATCCCAGTGGAGAATTTACTTGCTATCAAACTTTATAAATGTTTGAGAAAGCTGACTTCTACACAACACTACTGCAGCAAACTAGTTTTAGTTTTTAGTTTAGTCCTCAGTTGTATTCCAACCTTGTGTACATTTGAATATGCAGCCTTAAAAAAAAGCTGTAGGAGATACAAAGTGATGTCTCCCTCTGTTGGCCATAGAGTGGTAGCATCATTACATTTTATTTATGCAGCGCTTAATTACAATTTCCTCAAAGGGCTTCACAAACTCACAACGACATACCCTGATCTAAAACCACATTTAGTTAAAACTATCATCTGGCCAAGGTCTTTAGCTCTCACCGGATCGGTTCGCAGCCGAGTGTGAAGCGACTGGGATGGGAATCAGCACATCCAAGTCCGAGTCGGTGGTTCCCGCCCGGAAAAGGGTGGAGTGCCATCTCCGGGTTGGGGAGGGGATCTTGCCCCAAGTGAAATAACTGAAAACATACATCCATCCATATTCTTCCGATTATCCGAGGTCGGGTCTAGGGGGCAACAGCCTAAGCAGGGAAGCGCAGACTTCCCTCTCTCCAGCCACTTTGTCCAGCTCCTCCCGGGGGATCCCGAGGCGTTCCCAGGCCAGCCAGGAGACATAGTCTTCCCAACGTGTCCTGGGTCTTCCCCGTGGCCTCTTACCGGTTGGGCGGGTGGCATCCTGACCAGATGCCCGAACCACCTCACCTTTGCTCAAGCGGCTTTACTTTGGACTGGCAGAGCTTCTCACCCTATCTCTAAGAGTTTAGCCCCACCACCAGGCGGAGGAAGCTCATTTCAGCCGCTTGTACCCGTGATCTTGTCCTTTCGGTCATGACCATAGGTGAGGATGGGAACGTAGATCGACCGGTAAATTGAGAGCTTTGCCTTCCGTCTCAGCCTCCTTCTTCACCACAAAGTATTAATGCAGCGTCCGCATTACTGAAGACGCCACACCGAACCGCCTGCCGATCTTACGATCCACTCTTCCCTCACTTGTGAATAAGACTCCGAGGTACTTGAACTCCTCCACTTGGGGCAAGGTCTCCTCCCTAACCCGGAGATGGCACTCCACCCTTTTTCGAAGGACTCGGACTTGGAGGTGCTGATTCTCATCCCAGTCGCTTCACACTCAGCTGCGAAGCGTTCCAGTGAGAGCTGAAGATCTTGGCTAGATGAAGCCATCAGGACCACATCATCTGCAAATAACAGTTTTGTATTCTAGTTAAAATAGCCACCCTTTGCTCTGGTCACTGCTTTGCACACTCTTGGCATTCTCTCGATGAGCTTCAAGAGGTAGTCACCTGAAATGGTTTTCACTTCATCAGGGTTGATTAGTGGAATTTCTTGCGCTATCAACATGGTTTTTAGCGTTAACATGGACTGCTCTTGATGCTCCATCCAGGGTGTCAGGTGGGGAACTTTTTGACCGCATCATCGAGAAAGGCTTCTACACAGAAAAAGATGCCAGTAAGCTCATCCAGCAGATTCTGGATGCTGTCAAATATCTCCACGACATGGGAATCGTCCACCGAGACCTCAAGGTAATCATTTTTTAATGTCCACTTTCTTTATTGTTTGAGTTGATTGCACTTAAGACAACACCTTCTTGATGAAGTGATGTATCATATTTCCTCCCCCTGGGATTGGTAATCAGTGTGTGCCGTGGAAGGTGTTTTCGTTTTGAGGGGGAAACTGACTGGATCGGGTCTTGTGTGTTGCAGCCAGAGAACCTGCTCTACGACAGCATGGACCAGGACTCCAAAATAATGATCAGCGACTTTGGCCTGTCTAAAATTGAGGGCTCCGGCAGTGTGATGTCCACAGCCTGTGGAACTCCTGGATATGTCGGTAAGTAATTCAAAAATATGTTTGTGTCTGGCACTTAAACCCTCCTCGTTACACCAAGAGAGCTGCTTCATGGCTTCAGCACAATGCAGCGGAACCATCGAACCTTTCATTAATTTATCCATTATTCATTCGGTAACCTCTACGTCACATCCTGTTTACATCCTGTACACAACGGTGCAACCATTTTAAAGAGATTCGAGGCAAGCTCCACTTCTGACGTGTTTATTTCCCCAATTGTCGTACCTCAGAAATGCTTTGAATGTGTCCAAACTCTCGCAGTCTTGCTGTATCGCTTCGGGGCATACTTGCCAACCCTCCCAATTTTCCCGGGAGACTCCCAAATTTCAGTGCCCCTCCCGAAAATCTCCCGGGGCAACCATTGTCCCAAATTTCTCCCGATTTCCACCCGGACAACAATATTGGGGGCGTGCCTTAAAGGCACTGCTTTTAGCCTCCTCTCTCACCTGAAAAGGAGACTGTTATATATGTCGGCGTTACCTATGGGTAACGCCGACAGGTATAATCCATAAAGTAGGCAGGCACGGAGCTACTTTTTAGCGTGTGTTTATTCCAGCCGGCACGTTAATACACTGACACACAATATCCGGATTCCCATCTTTTATTGCTTCGAAACTACGGCAAGTAAGAATGTCCAGAAACATAACAGAGACAAAGCAGAAGAACGAAGAAGAGACATGGCGACGACGAGTAAGAAGAAGAAGTATGCTTGCAAGTTCCAAAATAACTGGAAAAAAAAAAATGTCAGTTCATCCAGGAGAGCTCGAACGGGAAAGGGTACGCAGATTTTATATATATATATATATATATATATATATATATATATATATATATATATATATATATATATATATATATTGGCAACACTAAATTGGCCCTAGTGTGTGAATGTGAGTGTGAATGTTGTCTGTCTATCTGTGTTGGCCCTGCGATGAGGTAGCGACTTGTCCAGGGTGTACCCCGCCTTCCGCACCCGATTGTAACTGAAATAGGCGCCAGGGAATAAGCAGTAGAAAAATGGATGGACATACATATACATATATATATATATATATATATATACATATATATATATATATATATATATATATACCTATATATATATATATATATATATATATATATATATATATATATATACCTATATATATATATATATATATATATATATATATACATGTATATATATATATATACATACATTTATATATACATACATATATATGTACATATGTATATGTATATATATTAGGGGTGTGGGAAAAAATCGATTCGAATTTGATTCGCGATTCTCAAGTTGTGCGATTCAGAATCGATTCTCATTTAAAAAAAAATATATATATTTTTTTATTTATTTAATTTTTTATTATTTTTTTGTTTGTTTTTGTTTTTTATCAATCCAACAAAACAATACAAAGCAATACCATAACAATGCAATCCAATTCCAAAACCAAACCTGACCCAGCAACACTCAGAACTGCAATAAACAGAGCAATTGAGAGGAGACACAAACACGACACAGAACAAACCAAAAGTAATAAAACAAAAATGAATTTTATCAACAACAGTATCAATATTAGTTATAATTTCAGCATAGCAGTGATTAAAAATCCCTCATTAGACATTTATAATAATTTAAAAAGAAGAACAATAGTGTCACAGTGGCTTACACTTGCATTGCATCTCAAAAGCTTGACAACACACTATGTCCAATGTTTTCACAAAGATAAAATAAGTCATATTTTTGGTTTGTTTAATAGTTAAAACAAATTTACATTATTGCAATCAGTTGATAAAACATTGTCCTTTACAATTATAAAAGCTTTTTTTTTTTAAATCTACGACTCTGCTAGCATGTCAGCAGACTGGGGTAGATCCTGCTGAAATCCTATGTATTGAATGAATACAGAATCGTTTTGAATCGGAAAAATATCGTTTTTGAATCGAGAATCGCGTTGAATCGAAAACATCGATTTATAATTGAATCCCGACCCCAAGAATCGATATTGAATCGAATTGTGGGACACCCAAAGATTTGCAGCCCTTATATATATATATATATATATATATATATATATATATATATATATATATATATATATATATATATATGTATATATATATATATATATATATATATATATGTATATATATATATATATATCTATATATATATATATATATATGTATATATATGTATATGTATATATATATATCTATATATATATATATATACATATATATATATATATACATATATATATATATACATATAAATATGTATATATATATATGTATATCTATATATATATATATCTATATATATATATATCTCTATATATATATATATATATATATATATATATATATATATATATATATATATATATATATATATATATATATATATATAGTTCCTCATATTTTTATTTGGAAAATTGGGTTTTACTTCTGGATATTTCCCTGTAAATGGCACAAATCAAAACCAAAAAAATGATGGAGTTCTTTTCCTTTTCAGCCCCGGAGGTTCTGGCACAGAAACCCTACAGTAAAGCAGTGGACTGCTGGTCGATCGGAGTCATTGCCTACATCCTGTGAGTATTATCACCCTGTTTTTCAGACTATAATGCGCATATGAGCCGGAACCGCCCAAAATGTTGGAAAAAAATTGAATACAATTCCATATATTAGCCACGCTGGACTATAAGCCACAGATATATACGTTGTGAAATTAAATATTTCCATAGAAAGAGTCTTTAAATGTTTATTTACACACCTTAATTGTTTCCAAATGGCGTCTGTAACACGGCAGTAAAACGGCTGGTCAAACAAAAGAGAAGTCAGTGTTCTGGACCCACTAGCTGCGGAAACTGGCTCTCCAATCAGCTAAACAGACTCACTAACTCCACAGTGACGTTTTGGAAAATTTACTGGGGAGTTTATGAAACTGAAACAATACAAAAAGAATGCCATTGTAAGACAATAATATTAACACAAACACTCGTAAAAGTGTTAGCATGTCAATAACGCTGGCTTGATTAAATTACAATAGCACGTACAAATATGCGTGAAAACATTCCTAAAGAAGCACACATGGGACGCTTTAGTAAGTAAGAAATGTTTTAGTTATATTGTAAAACTTACAAACCTTGATTGGAGCGAATCTATACGCGTTGTAACTTTATGGACGGCTAGAAGACGGGAAAGCACTTGTACATCTAGGTAAAAGCACAAAACCGAAGGAAATAATGTAAAAAAGATGTCCCAACTATGGTCTGCAGGCTAGGTGTGGTCTGCTAACTTTTTTAAATTGCCCTGCGAGACGTTATAAGTTGAATATGAGTCGGGGTGCTTTGAAATCATTCTTAGTTACCTTGGCGATCTCTGAATGCTACATACTTACCGCTATTTTGTGGACAATGTGAGTAAATCAGATCAACGACCCTTGAAAGTACTTTGAAATAATAGCACAGCATTTACTTATCTGACACGATACAAACAACCTTCCCTAGTCATGGTGCAATTTTTTTTTAAATGCAAATCACATAAAAGTCAACAAACACCCGGTCACACATAACACAACCTGCTCACTGAACTTTGTGGATATTATGAAAAACATCTAAACACCATAAACATTTCGGAATTATACCCATTTTAAATCCATTACAATGTGTGATGGACTGTAAAAGACCCTCCACACTTATCCATGTTTGCCGCATTTTAGCTGCTTGATATTTCTGATTGATTACAAAACTTGAAGAAGGTCTTCACGGAAGTAAACATGGTTGGAGTTGAACTTGCAAAGAAAAATCCCCAAATTAGCTCCACGGTTCCTATAAAGCGCGGGGTTCAAAGCGAAGGGGAAAAAAGTATGGTGCATATGTTTCCATAAGCTGGTGTGCTGTTTGTGAAGAAACATGTGTGCGCCTCTCAGGTTGTGTGGCTACCCTCCGTTTTACGACGAGAACGACGCCAAACTGTTTGAGCAGATCCTGAAGGCAGAGTACGAGTTTGATTCTCCTTACTGGGATGACATTTCAGATTCAGGTACGCTAAAAAAAACACTTAGGTAAGAATTCAAACACGGTGTTACTGTTCAAACTGTGTGTAATTTTACAGTGGGCAAACATATGACATATACTTGCCTTGTTTTTAATAAATACTTAAGCCTACTACGCTACTGTATTTTAATGTTTGTCGTTGTGGTGGTACTCGGAGAGCCAAGTGTTTTTCGAGGTGGTACTTGGTGGAAATGTTTGAGACCCACGGCAGCTCCACCCCCTGGAACGAGCTGATTGGACGGTGGTCATGACCAAAGTTTTTTTGTTTTCTATCGCGGCAGCGAAAGACTTTATCGTCCACCTGATGGAGAAGGACCCCGGCGTACGTTACACCTGCGAGCAGGCCCTGCAGCACCCGTGGTACCCGACACAGCCCGCCTTCCTTCCCGCCATGCATCAGACGTACCGGATTTAACGCTCGCGTGTTTCTCCGACGCAGGATTGCCGGGGACACGGCGCTGGACAAGAACATCCACGAGTCCGTCAGCGCGCAGATCAAGAAGAACTTTGCTAAAAGCAAGTGGAAGGTAAGAATTGGACCCCCTCTAGTTCGTATTTGTAAAAAGTATTTCGTTCTTTTGTACAAAATTTTCAAAACATTGTATCCGGGGCTTCACGGTGGCAGAGGGGTTAGTGCGTCTGCCTCACAATACGAAGTTCCTGCAGTCCTGGGTTCAAATCCAGGCTTGGGATCTTTCTGTGTGGAGTTTGCATGTTCTCCCCGTGAATGCGTGGGTTCCCTCCGGGTACTCCGGCTTCCTCCCACTTCCAAAGACATGCACCTGGGGATAGGTTGATTGGCAACACTAAATTAGCCCTAGTGTGTGAATGTGAGTGTGAATGTTGTCTGTCTATCTGTGTTGGCCCTGCGATGAGGTGGCGACTTGTCCAGGGTGTACCCTGCCTTCCGCCCGATTGTAGCTGAGATAGGCGCCAGCGCCCCCCGCGACCCCGAAAGAGAATAAGCGGTAGAAAATGGATGGATGGATGGATGTATCCAGGGGACACTGGATTTTAAAAAGTATATTAAAGGGGCCGTTTTTCGGACCATAATGTGCATCGGATTATAAGACCTATTAAAGGGGTTATATTGTTATTTTACCCTTTTTCAACTTTATCATCGGATTATAAAACACATTAAAGGGGTCATATTATTATGTTCATCCTTTTTTTAAGGATAAAAATTGTTTTTAAAAAGTAAATAAAAGGAGCTGTTTTTCGGACAATAAGGCACCTCGGATTATAAAGTGCATTAAAGGGGTCATATTGTTATTTTTATCCTATTTCTATCCTTAAAAAGGGATTTAAAACAATAAATAAAAAGGGCTGTTTTTCGGACCACAAAACGCATCGGATTATAAGGCGCATTAAAGGGGTCATATTGTTATTTTCACCCTTTTTCATCTTTTATCATCGGATTATAAAACGTATTAAAGGGTTCATATTATTATGTTTATCCGTTTTTTAAGGATAAGAATAGGATTTAAAAAGTAAATAAAAGGGGCCGTTTTTCAGACAATATGGCGCATCGGATTATAAGGCACATTAAAGGAGTGATATTATCATTTTTAACCTTTTTCATCCTTTATCATCGGATTATAAGGCGCATTAAAGGGGTCATATTATTATTTTTATCCTATTTTCATCCTTAAAAAATTATTTAAAACAATAAATAAAAGGGGCCGTTTTTCGGACCATAAAGTGCATCCGATTATAAGACCTATTAAAGGGGTCCTATTGTCATTTTTACCCTTTTTCATCTTTTATCATCGGAATATAAAACACACTAAAGGGGTCATTTTTTATTTTTATCCTTTTTTTGAAGGATAAAAATAGTTTTTAAAAAGTAAATAAAAGGAGCTATTTTTCGGACAATAAGGCACCTCAGATTATAAAGTGCATTAAAGGGGTCATATTGTTATTTTTAGCCTATTTCTATCCTTAAAATGGGATTTAAAACAATAAATAAAAAGGGCTGTTTTTCGGACCATAAAGCGCATCGGATTATAAGGCGCATTAAAGGGGTCATATTGTTATTTTCACCCTCTTTCATCCTTTATGATCGGATTATAAGGCGCATTAAAGGGTTCATATTATTATGTTTATCCTTTTTTTTGAAGGATAAAAATAGGATTTAAAAAGTAAATAAAAGGGGCCGTTTTTCGAACAATATGGCCTATCGGATTATAAGGCGCATTAAAGGGGTCATATTATTATTTTTATCCTATTTTCATCCTTAAAAAATTATTTAAAACAATAAATAAAATGGGCCGTTTTTCGGACCATAAAGTGCATCCGATTATAAGACCTATTAAAGGGGTCATTTGTTATATTTACCCTTTTTCATCTTTTATCATCGGAATATAAAACACACTAAAAGGGTCATTTTTTAATTTTATCCATTTTTTTAAGGATAAAAATAGTTTTTAAAAAGTAAATAAAAGGAGCTGTTTTTCGGACAATAAGGCACCTCAGATTATAAAGTGCATTAAAGGGGTCATATTGTTATTTTTATCCTATTTCTATCCTTAAAAAGGGATTTAAAACAATAAATAAAAGGGGCCGTTTTTCGGACCATAAAGTGCATCCGATTATAAGACCTATTAAAGGGGTCATTTGTTATTTTTACCCTTTTTCATCTTTTATCATCGGAATAGAAAACACACTAAAAGGGTCATTTTTTAATTTTATCCTTTTTTTTAAAGATAAAAATAGTTTTTAAAAAGTAAATAAAAGGAGCTGTTTTTCGGACAATAAGGCACCTCAGATTATAAAGTGCATTAAAGGGGTCATATTGTTATTTTTATCCTATTTCTATCCTTAAAAAGGGATTTAAAACAATAAATAAAAAGGGCTGTTTTTCGGACCATAAAACGCATCGGATTATAAGGCGCATTAAAGGGGTCATATTGTTATTTTCACCCTTTTTCATCCTTTATCATCGGATTATAAGGCGCATTAAAGGGTTCAAATTATTATGTTTATCCTTTTTTTTAAGGATAAAAATAGGATTTAAAAAGTAAATAAAAGGGGCCGTTTTTCGGACAATATGGCGTATCGGATTATAAGGCACATTAAAGGGGTGATATTATAATTTTTAACCTTTTTCATCCTTTATCATCGGATTATAAGTCGCATTAAAGGGGTCATATTATTATTTTCATCCTATTTTCATCCTTAAAAAATGATTTAAAACAATAAATAAAAGGGGCCGTTTTTCGGACCATAAAGTGCATCCGATTATAAGACCTATTAAAGGGATCATATTGTTATTTTTACCCTTTTTCCTCTTTTATCATCGGAATGTAAAACACACTAAAGGGGTCATTTTTTATTTTTATCCTTTTTTTTTAAAGATAAAATTAGTTTTTAAAAAGTAAATAAAAGGAGCTGTTTTTCGGACAATAAGGCACCTCGGATTATAAGGTGCATTAAAGGGGTCATATTGTTATTTTTATCCTATTTCTATCGTTAAAAAAGGATTTAAAACAATAAATAAAAGGGGCTGTTTTTCGGACCATAAAGCGCATTAAAGGGGTCATATTGTTATTTTCACCCTTTTTCATCCTTTATCATCGGATTATAAGACGCATTAAAGTGTCACGGGGGGGTAAAATGGGTGGACCCAAATGCAGTAAAGACAAGCTGAAATCGTGTTCAAGGGTTATTATTAATAAAACCTGAGGGAAAACGAGGCAGCTTGTAGTCCTAGGCTTTGCAGTCCAGGAGAGCACACTGAGGCTAGCAGGCTGAGGCTAGCAGGCTGTGGCTAGCAGGCTGTGGCTAGCAGGCCGAGGCTAGCAGGCCGAGACTAGCAGGCTGAGGCAGGCACACACGGCAAGTAGGGAACTGAAGGCAGAGGAAAAAACACGGGTAAGATGAGGAGCAAAAAAACACACAAAATAGCAGGTTTGCAAGATTATCAAAATTGCTAGAATTCTAGGACAAACTAGCGAGAAGCGTTACCACATGTAGCGAGGTGAAACGATCTGGCAATCGCGCCGAGTGGAGTCCAAACATTTGTAGGCTGCAGGTGATGAGTTGATGGCAGGCAGGTGAGTGATTAGGGTGCTGGGATCAGCTGTGTCAGGCTGAGAGCTGGAGCCAAGCCTACGCCCAAAACACGCCCACTCTCCCAAAGACACACAGAGAAAAACAGACAGACTGACTGTGACAGTGCCCCCCCCTCAAGGAACGCCTCCAGGCGATCCCCCAGGCTTGCCCGGGTGACTGCGGTGAAAGGCCAAGATGAGGGAAGGGTCCAGGATGAAGCTGCGTGGCACCCAGCAACGCTCCTCAGGTCCATACCCCTCCCAGTCCACCAGGTACTGTAGACCTCTACCCCGACGGCACACATCCAGCAGTCGCCGGACCGTGTAGGCTGGGTGGTCATCGATGACACGGGGGGGAGGAGGGGGCGTGTCAGGGGGAGACAGTGGGCTGGTTGAAACAGGCTTCAGTTGAGAGACATGGAAGGTGGGATGGATCCTCCAGCGTGCAGGTAATTTGAGTTTAACTACTGTTGGATTGATGATGGAAATGATTTCATAAGGGCCAACATACCGGGGTGCAAGTTTCTTAGAGTCCACCTTCAGGGGGAGGTCTTTAGAGGAAAGCCACACCTGCTGACCAGGATGGTATACAGGGGCCGTACTTCGGTGTCGGTCAGCATATCGACGATTTCGGTCCACAGAGCGGAGGAGGGCAGCACGAGCATCTTTCCACACCTTGCGGCAACGCCGCATATGAGCCTCTACTGAAGGTACGGAGATGTCATCTTCCTCAGCAGGAAACAACGGAGGTAGGTATCCCAAGGATACCTCAAATGGTGACACTCCAGTAGCTGCACAGGGTAATGAGTTGTGGGCGTACTCAACCCATACCAGGTGGGTGCTCCAAGAGGAGGGGTTCTTAGCAACGACACATCGGAGGGCCGCTTCTAGGTCTTGATTTGCCCGTTCGGTTTGCCCATTAGACTGAGGGTGATAACCCGAAGTCAGACTCACAGTGGCTCCAATAGCCCGACAGAAAGCCTTCCAAACCTCTGAAGTAAACTGAGGCCCTCTATCAGAGACCACATCTGAAGGAATACCATGAAGACGGAACACATGCTGGACCATGAGGTTGGCTGTTTCCAGGGATGTGGGGAGTTTGGGTAGAGCCACAAAATGCACTGATTTGGAAAATCTGTCCACTATAGTGAGGATAACCGAATTTCCCTGAGAAGGCGGGAGGCCAGTGACAAAATCCAGTGAAATATGAGACCAGGGGCGGCTTGGGACTGGCAAGGGATGGAGTAGGCCGGCAGGTGGTCGATTGGAGGATTTTCCACGGGCACACACAGTACAGGCAGACACAAAAGCACGGGTATCAGCATCCATGGTAGGCCACCAAAAGTGTCGCTTGAGGAGAGTCATGGTGCGGCCAACTCCTGGGTGGCAGGCAAATAGGGAAGCGTGTGCCCACAGAAGAACCTGTGAACGTACAGCATCAGGCACAAAAAGGCGGTTATCAGGACCATTACCCGGGTCTGGTTGGTCTTGCTGAGCCCTTCGGACCACCGACTCTATCTCCCAAGTCACTGTGGCCACCACACACGAGGCCGGAAGAATAGGCTCAGGACTGGTGGGACCCTCCGAAGTGAATTGACGTGACAGGGCATCCGGTTTGATGTTGCGGGATCCTGGACGGTAGGTCAGTGTGAAGCGGAATCGACCAAAAAACAAAGCCCACCGGGCCTGACGGGAATTGAGGCGCTTTGCAGACTGAATGTAGGTCAGGTTTTTATGGTCTGTCCAGATGATGAAGGGGTGTTCTGCTCCCTCAAGCCAGTGCCTCCATTCTTCCAGAGCGAGTTTGACTGCCAGCAGTTCCCTATTACCTACATCATAATTGCGCTCAGCAGGTTGTAGCCGATATGAGAAGAACGCACATGGATGGAGCTTCTGGTCCTTGGCAGAACGCTGGGATAGTACAGCCCCCACTCCAGACTCTGAGGCATCAACTTCCAGGATGAACTGGCGTGAGGGGTCAGGATGAATCAGGACAGGGGCTGTGGTAAAACGTCTCTTAAGCTCCTTGAAAGCCGCGTCAGCCTCTGCCGTCCAAGTGAATGGGATAGATGGAGATGTGAGTCTTGTGAGGGGTGCGACCACTTGACTGTAGTTCCGGATGAACCGGCGGTAAAAGTTTGCGAAGCCCAGAAAGCCCTGGAGACGTTTAACTGAGGTTGGTTGTGGCCAGTCCACCACAGCTCGCACCTTTTCGGGGTCTGCCTTCACCTGACCACTCTCAATGATGAAACCGAGAAACCTTGTGGACTGAACATGGAACTCACATTTTTCAGCTTTAATGTAGAGCTTGTTCTCAAGAAGGCGCTGGAGCACTTGTCTGACGTGAACCACATGTTCCTCCGGGTTGCGGGAGAAAATCAGGATATCATCCAGATACACAAAAACGGAGCGGTTAATCAAGTCTCGGAGGACATCGTTCACCAGAGCTTGAAAAACTGCTGGGGCATTAGTCAGGCCAAAGGGCATAACCAAGTATTCAAAATGGCCAAGGGGAGTCCTAAAGGCTGTTTTCCATTCATCACCAGCTCGGATTCGAATCAAATGGTAGGCATTGCGAAGGTCTAACTTGGAAAACACAGTTGCTCCTTGGAGGGGTTCAAAGGCAGATGCCAGTAAAGGCAGTGGGTATTTGTTATGAATGGTGATATTATTCAACCCTCGAAAATCTATACAGGGACGTAGAGTGCCATCTTTTTTACCCACAAAAAAAAAACCTGCACCGAGTGGGGAAGATGAGGGTCGAATAATGCCTGCAGCCAATGAGTCATGGATGTATTTTTCCATCGCCTCTCTCTCAGGGCGTGACAGATTGTATAACCGACTGGAAGGCAGGGGAGCTCCTGAAAGCAGGTCAATGGCACAGTCATAAGGGCGGTGCGGAGGGAGGGACAGTGCATGTTGCTTGCTGAAGGCCTCTTCTAAGTCATGGTAGACAGAGGGAACCTTGGACAGGTCTGGAGGCTCTGCAACAACCGGGGAGACTGTGTCCTCAGCAGGGGAGCGGGCAGACCGCAGGCAGGTGGAAAGACAGTAGGAGCTCCAGCTCACCACTTTGGCTGCAAACCAGTCAATGTGAGGATTGTGAAGTCTTAACCAGGGCTGACCAAGGACTACAGGAGCATGAGGAGAAGAGATAATGTGGAATTGGATTTGTTCAAGATGATTACCAGAGACAAGGAGGTGCACAGGTTCGGATCGGTGAGTGACACGGGCAAGGAGTCGACCAGTCAGGGAATTGGCTTGTAAGGGTGAGGGAAGTGGTTCGATGGTAATGCCCATTTGGGAAGCAACGTCGGCGTCCAAAAAGTTCTCATCCGCCCCCGAGTCCACCAGAGCAAGGAGAGACATGGACTGAGATTGCCAACGGAGACTAGCAGAAAACTGCATACGGCATAGGGACTTAGGGGAGGAGACAGCTTGGCTCACCAGAACCCCCACTGTTACTGGTGAGCCTACTCTTTTGGCCGCAAAGAACAGGTGGCAAGGAAATGGCCAGGTTGACCACAATAGAGACACACCCCTGCCCTCCTTCTGCGGAGGCGCTCTTCAGGTGTAAGGTGAGCCCGACCCACCTGCATGGGCTCCTCAACAGGGGAACTAGAGGTTAAGGCTTTGCACATTGGCAAATTGGGCTCGGCCGACCCGGGTCTAAAGCTGGAGGGCTCCAATGACCTGCAAAAAACGGGGTCGGCTTGCCACTGGGCCATCTGGTCTGAGATGTTGATAGCTGCTGTAATAGCTTCGTCTAAGGACAACTGCTCATTCCTCAGAGCAATCTCCCTTCCAATGACCCGACTAAGCCCATTCTGGAAAGCAGTGAGAAGGGCCTGGTCATTCCAGCCAGACTCCACAGCTAGGGACCGGAATTCACAGGCAAATTCTCTTACTGAGCGTTTCCCTTGACGAAGTCGCAACAACTGCTGACCTGCTTGCTGCCCTCGTATGGGGTGGTCGTAGACCCGCTTCAGTTCTGCAGATAGTGCAGCAAAGGACTGGACTGCAGGGGATCCTTGCTCACGAAGGGCATTAAAATAACTCAAAGGGGGACCCTGTAGCAGGTTGGCTATATAAGCAATTTTGGCTGCCTCACGGCCAAAACGAGAGGGCTGAGCTTCAAAAGCAAGCTGGATCTGAGTTAAAAATTCACGACAGGTGCTAGGATTGCCAGAATATTTATCAGGCGGGGGAATGTGTGGCTCTGCAGCAGGAACAGCATGGGGTGCAGGTGGTGCAGGTGGTTCGGGTTGTGGTTGAGCTTGTTGATTGATGAGAGTTGTGAGCTGGGTGGAAACGCGTGACATCTGGTCAATAAGTTTTTGTAATAGTTGGTCATGGTTTCCCAAACGCTGTCCTTGATTGGCAAGGGCCTCCCTCACACGGTCAAAATCTGCTGGGTCCATTGTAAGTGCCAGATCGTTCTGTCACGGGGGGGTAAAATGGGTGGACCCAAATGCAGTAAAGACAAGCTGAAATCGTGTTCAAGGGTTATTATTAATAAAACCTGAGGGAAAACGAGGCAGCTTGTAGTCCTAGGCTTTGCAGTCCAGGAGAGCACACTGAGGCTAGCAGGCTGAGGCTAGCAGGCTGTGGCTAGCAGGCTGTGACTAGCAGGCCGAGACTAGCAGGCCGAGACTAGCAGGCTGAGGCAGGCACACACGGCAAGTAGGGAACTGAAGGCAGAGGAAAAAACACGGGTAAGATGAGGAGCAAAAAAACACACAAAATAGCAGGTTTGCAAGATTATCAAAATTGCTAGAATTCTAGGACAAACTGGCGAGAAGCGTTACCACATGTAGCGAGGTGAAACGATCTGGCAATCGCGCCGAGTGGAGTCCAAACATTTGTAGGCTGCAGGTGATGAGTTGATGGCAGGCAGGTGAGTGATTAGGGTGCTGGGATCAGCTGTGTCAGGCTGAGAGCTGGAGCCAAGCCTACGCCCAAAACACGCCCACTCTCCCAAAGACACACAGAGAAAAACAGACAGACTGACTGTGACATTAAAGGGTTCATATTATTATGTATATCCGTTTTTTAAGGATAAAAATAGGATTTAAAAAGTAAATAAAAGGGGCCGTTTTTTGGACCATAAAACGCATCAGATTATAAGGTGCATTAAAGGGGTCATATTATTATTTTTATCCTATTTTTGTCCTTAAGAAATTATTTAAAAAATTATAAATAAAAGGGGCTTTTTTTCGGACCATAATGCGCATCGGATTATAAGGCGCATTAAAGGGGTCATATTATTATTTTTATCCTTTTTCATCCTTTATCATTGAATTATAAGGCGCATTAAAGGGGTCATATTATACTTTTTATCCCCCCAAAAATTATACATAAGGCGCATTTAAGGGGTCGTATTATTATTCATATCCTAAAAAAGGATAAAAAAAAATAATATGACCCCTTAAATGCGCTTTATAATCCATCAATCAATCAATCAATGTTTATTTATATAGCCCCAAATCACAAATGTCTCAAAGGACTGCACAAATCATTACGACTACAACATCCTCGGAAGAACCCACAAAAGGGCAAGGAAAACTCACACCCAGTGGGCAGGGAGAATTCACATCCAGTGGGACGCCAGTGACAATGCTGACTATGAGAAACCTTGGAGAGGACCTCAGATGTGGGCAACCCCCCCCCTCTAGGGGACCGAAAGCAATGGATGTCGAGCGGGTCTAACATGATACTGTGAAAGTTCAATCCATAGTGGCTCCAAGACAGCAGCGTCCCGTCCCGTCCACAGGAAACCATCTCAAGCGGATCAGCAGCGTAGAGATGTCCCCAACCGATACAGGCGAGCGGTCCATCCTGGGTCCCGACGAGCGGTCCATCCTGGGTCTCGACTCTGGACAGCCAGTACTTCATCCATGGTCATCGGACCGGACCCCCTCCACAAGGGAGGGGGGGACATAGGAGAAAGAAAAGAAGCGGCAGATCAACTGGTCTAAAAAGGAGGTCTATTTAAAGGCTAGAGTATACAGATGAGTTTTAAGGTGAGACTTAAATGCTTCTACTGAGGTAGCATCTCGAACTGTTACCGGGAGGGCATTCCAGAGTACTGGAGCCCGAACGGAAAACGCTCTATAGCCTGCAGACTTTTTTTGAGCTCTAGGAATCACTAAAAAGCCGGAGTCTTTTGAACGCAGATTTCTTGCCGGGACATACGGTACAATACAATCGGCAAGATAGGCTGGAGCTAGACCGTGTAGTATTTTATACGTAAGTAGTAAAACCTTAAAGTCACATCTTAAGTGCACAGGAAGCCAGTGCAGGTGAGCCAGTACAGGCGTAATATGATCAAACTTTCTTGTTCTTGTCAAAAGTCTAGCAGCCGCATTTTGTACCAACTGTAATCTTTTAATGCTAGACATGAGGAGACCCGAAAATAATACGTTACAGTAATCGAGACGAGACGTAACAAACGCATGGATAATGATCTCGGCGTCTTTAGTGGACAAAATGGAGCGAATTTTAGCGATATTACGGAGATGAAAGAAGGCCGTTTTAGTAACGCTTTTAATGTGTGACTCAAAGGAGAGAGTTGGGTCGAAGATAATACCCAGATTTTTTACAGAGTCACCTTGTTTTATTATTTGGTTGTCAAATGTTAAAGTTGTATTATTAAATAGAGGTCTGTGTCTAGCAGGACCGATAATCAGCATTTCCGTTTTTTTGGCATTAAGTTGCAAAAAGTTAGCGGACATCCATTGTTTAATTTCATTAAGACACGCTTCCAACTGACTACAGTCCGGCGTGTTGGTCAGCTTTAGGGGCATGTAGAGTTGGGTGTCATCAGCATAACAGTGAAAGCTAATACCGTATTTGCGTATGACGTCACCCAGCGGCAGCATGTAGATGCTGAAGAGTACAGGGCCAAGGACCGAACCCTGGGGAACTCCACACGTTAGCTTAACATAGTCCGAGGTCACACTGTTATAGGAGACGCACTGCATCCTATCAGTAAGATAAGAGTTAAACCATGACAGGGCTGAGTCTGACATACCAATTCGTATTTTGATACGTTCTAATAAAATATTATGATCGACGGTATCGAAAGCAGCGCTAAGATCGAGGAGCAGCAACATAGATGACGCATCAGAGTCCATCGTTAGCAATAGATCATTAGTCAATTTTGCGAGGGCTGTCTCAGTCGAGTGATTTGCCCTGAAACCGGATTGAAAGGTTTCACATAGATTGTTAAACGCTAAGTGCTCATTTAGCTGCTCTGCAACAATTTTTTCGAGGATTTTCGAAATAAAGGGAAGGTGAGACACCGGTCGGTAGTTTACCATGAGGTCAGGATCGAGGTTAGGTCTTTTAAGGAGAGGATGAATAACCGCTTTTTTGAATGCAACGGGAACAGTGCCCGAGGAAAGTGATAAGTTTATAATATTTAGCACTGATGGACCTAATAATACAAAAAGCTCCTTGATAAGTTTCCCAGGAAGTGGGTCAAGTAAACATGTTGTTTGTTTTATTCCATTTACACGTTGTAACAATCCTTCTAATGTTATTTCATCAAAACGAGAGAAACTATTTTGGATATTTGCAGTATCCGCCGTATATACAATCGTATCTGTGTTACTATAACCCAGTTGTAGCTGGGACGCATTGTCTTTAATCTCCTTTCTAATAAGTTCAATTTTCTTATTAAAGAACTTCATAAAGTCATCTGCCGAATGGGTGGAGCTACTGGAAGGAGTCCCTTGTTGGGTTAGCGATGCTACTGTACTAAACTAAAATTTTGGATCGTTTTTATTAATGCGGATGAGATTTGAGTAATAATTGGTTTTAGCTAAGGTAAGCATGCGTTTATAAGTTATTAAACTATCACTCCATGCTTGATGGTGCACCTCAAGTTTAGTCGTGCGCCATTTGCGTTCCAGCTTTCTACATAATAATTTCTGAGCTCTAGTTTCTTCAGTAAACCATGGCGTACGCCTTTTTGGAGCCTTTTTTAACTTCAGCGGTGCTATACTATCAATGGTTTCGCGCAGGGCGTCGTTAAAGTTGTTAGTGAGGTTATCAATAGAGCCCACATACTTTGGGAACGGTGCCATTACCGAGGGCAGTAGGTCCGCAAGAGTCGTCATTGTGGCAGCATTAATGTTGCGGCTGCTATAGCAGTTATTATTATTATTAGCTTGCCGAACATGAGTCTGAACTTCGAATTTTATAAGGTAATGATCGGACATTACTTTAGTATACGGGAGTATCATAACTTTGGAAACGGTGATACCTCTGACAAGCACTAGGTCTATCGTATTACCGCTGCGATGCGTCGGTTCATTTATTATTTGTGTAAGACCACAGCTATCAATTATAGTCTGGAGCGCCACGCACGGTGGGTCCAATGGGGTATTCATATGGATATTAAAGTCCCCCATTATAATTATATTATCGGCGTGCGTCACTAGATCAGCAACAAACTCTGAGAATTCACTAATAAAGTCCGAATAGGGCCCTGGGGGGCGGTAGATAACCGCCAGGCACAGAGGCAGAGGTGTGGCAGACTTCATAGAAAGCACCTCAAACGATTTATATTTATTATTTAAGTTAGGACTAAAGTTAAAGTTTTCGTTGTATATTAGTGCGACACCCCCTCCCCTTTTGAGGTGACGGGCAATATGCGCATTCGTATAGTTAGGAGGGGATGCCTCATTTATCGCAAAAAAGTCGTCTGGTTTAAGCCAGGTTTCGCTAAGACCGATGACGTTAAGGTTGTTGTCTCTAATGACCTCATTGACTAATAACATTTTGGGAGACAAAGATCTGATGTTTAGAAAGCCCATATTATAGGTAGTGGGCTGTTTTAAGGAGTTGTTGATAAAATTATCCGTAGTAGCAATATTAATAATGTTGCGTTTATTATGCGCAGTGTACTTAAAATAATTACGACCATATCTAGGAATTGATATGACGGGAATTTTCAGATTGTCTACTTGGCGCTGCGATAAACTGAACGCATCATAATTTGCCACCTCAGTAGAACGCATGTCTAACTCTGACGTAGTCATAGACACAGTAGAAAAAACATTTTGTGAGTTGTGTATTATTCTACGAAAATTGCTATGTGTACAGGGATCATCCAGCCTGGCGCTGGCTAGTTCTAACTTAACTGACTCCATACCCAGGCTAGCAGGCTCTGTAATTGCCTGTGACCGGGCTTGCTCTAGTGCAGTTAGTCAAATGTGGCTCAATGCGAAGTCTATGTTCCGAGACAAGAGGATAGCGCCTTCCTGGTTAGGGTGAAGGCCGTCTCTCCTCAGCAAGCCAGGTTTGCCCCAGAAAGAGGGCCAATTATCAATAAACGTAAATCCCTGTTGTCTGCAGAAGCTATCCAGCCACTTGTTAAGAGAGACTAATCTGCTATATCTCTCATCATTGCCTCTCCCAGGCAGGGGGCCAGAGACAATTACTCGATGCCTGGACATCTTTCTGGCGAGATTACAAGCCCTGGCTATGTTTCTCTTTGTAATCTCTGATTGTCTCATCCTAACGTCATTGGAGCCAACGTGTATTACTATATTCGCATAACTAGTGGTGCGGTTAGCCTGCCGTATGTGTTTACTAGACCTGTTGCGAGTTAGTTCCCTAAGATTAGCTTCAATGTCAGGTGCTCTGCCCCCGGGAATACACTTAATTGTGGCTGGTTTGCTAAGCTTTATGTTTCGGGTGATGGAGTCCCCTATGACTAAAGTGTGGTGCCCGGTAGACTGGGGTGTAGGACTAGCTAAAGGGCTAAATCTATTATGCGTCTCAACCGGTACACCCTAGCTTGTAGGCCGGTTAGGCCTGCTACAAGCTGGGCTAGTTAGCTCGCTACAGCTAACGCTAGCAGATGTGTCCGCAACATCTAAAGTTACGAAATTACACTGCTCTAACTGGCGGACACGGCTCTCTAGCAAAGCCAACCTATCCATGAGTAAAGTGCACGAAGCGCAGGAAGCCATACTCACAGAAACTTTCCGTCGCCGAGTGGGATGCCAGCTGTCTTCGGGAAGTGGTGGTCACGGTGGCGGGGGAGAAGCTTCCTTCAGACCGGCGCTGCCTTTCTCCGCTAGCCTCGTTAGCTTAGCAGCTAGCTAGCTGAGGGCGAAGTGGTGAGACAGAGATCGGGTGATTTGCAAGTTAAATTGAACTATTAAATATGTTCGAGAAGTTGTAAATAAAGCTGCAAAACAGTTAAAATCACACAGATAGAACGATACTTAGCTTTTTTGCAACAAGAGCAGTCAGCGAGCAGTCATAATCCAATGCACCTTATGGTCTGAAAAACGCCACCTTTTATTCACATTTTTAAGTTCTCTGTCCAAAAGAAGAAGATTGTTTTTATTATTTCATTTAAAACACTTGTGGTCTACATAACATGTCATGGTGGTTCTTTGGTCAAAATGTTGCATAGATGATGTTTTACAGACCATCTTTCGTGCCTCCACTTTGACGTCGCCATCTATGTTGTACCAGTAATTTTTAGCGCTTACTACTGACAGATATAAGTTAGAACGCTACGCTACTTCGTATTAGAAATGGCAACAGCGAAGGATGAATACCCCACAACAAGAGGATAGAGAAACATTTTCAGGACTTATGCAGATCCCAAATATATGATGCAATGTTTTATATTCTCAATGATACATCAAAGTTTTGGCGTCGCTTGCTTACAGGTACTTCCTAGCGCCATTTATTGAACAGGCGTCAAACTGCGGTCCACAGGTTTCTCTTATGTCTGACTGCCATTAATTAGTCACACTTACCATTAAAAAATTAATACGTACATAAGGCGCAACCGGGTTATAAGGCGCATTGTCGATGTTTGAGGACATGAAAGGATTTTAAGTGCGCCTTATAGTCCAAAAAACCCGATAGCACTAGGAATGGGCAATATGAACCAAAACTGATACCGCTGTATTTTTAGTCCGAATACTGGTATACGAGAAAAGATGCGCAGAAAATATCAAATAACAAAGGTACATAAAAAAGTACCGGTATAGTGGTATTGTCTTAAATATACACAGCTTTCTAAAATATACCATTATTTTAGTATTATATATACACCGCTTTCTAAAATATACGATTATTAAGTATAGTACCAGTACTGATACCGTGGTATTTTTAGTCCTAATACTGGTATACGAAAGAAGATGCGCAGAGAAGATCAAATAAAAAAGGCACATAAAAAAGTACCGGTATAGTGGTATTGTCTTAAATATACACCGCTTTCTAAAAAATATACCATTATTATAGTCTTAAATATACACCGCTTTCATAAATATACCATTATTAACTATAGTCTTAAACATACACCGCTTTCTAAAATATACCGTTATTAACTATAGTACCAGTACTGATACCGCGGTATTTTTAGTCTTAATACTGGTATACGAGAGAAGATGCGCAGAGAAGATCAAATAACAAAGGCACATAAAAAAGTATCGGTATAGTGGTATTGTCGTAAATATACACCGCTTTCTAAAATATACCATTATTATAGTCTTAAATATACACCGTTTTCTAAAATATACCATTATTAACTATAGCACCAGTACCGATACCGCGGTATTTTTAGTCCTAATACTGGTATACGAGAGAAGATGTGCAGAGAAGATCAAATAACAAAGGCACATAAAAAAGTACCGGTGTAGTGGTATTTTCTTAAATATACACCACTTTCTAAAATATACCATTATTATAGTCTTAAATATACACCGCTTTCTAAAATATACCATTATTAACTATAGTCTTAAACATACACCGCGTTCTAAAATATACCGTTATTATAGTCTTAAATATACACCGTTTTCTAAAATATACCATTATTAACTATAGTCTTAAACATACACCGCTTTCTAAAATATACCGTTATTAACTATAGTACCATTACTGATACCGCGGTGTTTTTAGTCCTAATACTGATATACGAGAGAAGATGCGCAGACAAGATCAAATAACAAAGGCACATAAAAAAGTACCGGTGTAGTGGTATTGTCTTAAATATACACCGTTTTCTAAAATATACCATTATTAACTATTGTCTTAAACATACACCGCTTTCTAAAATATACCGTTATTAACTATAGTACCAGTACTGATACCGCGGTGTTTTTAGTCCTAATACTGATATACGAGAGAAGATGCGCAGAAAAGATCAAATAACAAAGGCACATAAAAAAGTATCGGTGTAGTGGTATTGTCGTAAATATACACCGCTTTCTAAAATATACCATTATTATAGTCTTAAATATACACCGCTTTCTAAAATATACCATTATTAACTATAGTCGTAAACATACACCGCTTTCTAAAATATACCGTTATTAACTATAGTACCATTACTGATACCGCGGTGTTTTTAGTCCTAATACTGATATACGAGAGAAGATGCGCAGACAAGATCAAATAACAAAGGCACATAAAAAAGTACCGGTGTAGTGGTATTGTCTTAAATATACACCGTTTTCTAAAATATACCATTATTAACTATAGTCTTAAACATACACCGCTTTCTAAAATATACCATTATTAACTATAGTCTTAAATATACACCGCTTTCTAAAATATACTGTTATTATAGTCTTAAATATACACCGTTTTCTAAAATATACCATTATTAACTATAGTCTTAAACATACACCGCTTTCTAAAATATACCGTTATTAACTATAGTACCAGTACTGATACCGCGGTGTTTTTAGTCCTAATACTGATATACGAGAGAAGATGCGCAGACAAGATCAAATAACAAAGGCACATAAAAAAGTACCGGTGTAGTGGTATTGTCTTAAATATACACCGTTTTCTAAAATATACCATTATTATAGTCTTAAATATACACCATTTTCTAAAATATACCATTAGTAACTATAGTACCAGTACCGATACCGCGGTATTTTTAGTCCTAATACTGGTATACGAGAGAAGATGTGCAGAGAAGATCAAATAACAAAGGCACATAAAAAAGTACCGGTGTAGTTGTATCGTCTTAAATATACACCGCTTTCTAAAATATACCATTATTATAGTCTTAAATATACACCGCTTTCTAAAATATACCATTATTAACTATAGTCTTAAACATACACCGCTTTCTAAAATATACTGTTGTTATAGTCTTAAATATACACCGTTTTCTAAAATATACCATTATTAACTATAGTTTTAAACATACACCGCTTTCTAAAATATACCGTTATTAACTATAGTACCAGTACTGATACCAGGGTATTTTTAGTCCTAATACTGGTATACGAAAGAAGATGCGCAGAGAAGATCAAATAACAAGGGCACATAAAAAAGTACCGGTATAGTGGTATTGTCTTAAATATACACCGCTTTCTAAAAAATATACCATTATTATAGTCTTAAATATACACCGCTTTCATAAATATACCATTATTAACTATAGTCTTAAACATACACCGCTTTCTAAAATATACCGTTATTAACTACAGTACCAGTACTGATACCGCGGTATTTTTAGTCTTAATACTGGTGTACGAAAGAAGATGCGCAGAGAAGATCAAATAACAAAGGCACATAAAAAAGTACCGGTATAGTGGTATTGTCTTAAATATACACCGCTTTCTAAAAAATATACCATTATTATAGTCTTAAATATACACCGCTTTCATAAATATACCATTATTAACTATAGTCTTAAACATACACCGCTTTCTAAAATATACCGTTATTAACTATAGTACCAGTACTGATACCGCGGTATTTTTAGTCTTTATACTGGTATACGAGAGAAGATGCGCAGAGAAGATCAAATAACAAAGGCACATAAAAAAGTACCGGTGTAGTGGTATTGTCTTAAATATTGTCTAAAATATACCATTATTATAGTCTTAAATATACACCGTTTTCTAAAATATACCGTTATTAACTGTAGTACCGGTACATTGTCCAGCCCTAGGTACCGCTTATAAATTGATGCATCTTGGCTGTGTGAAACCAGCTGAGCCATCTTCAGTAATGACACCTTAACGCCCTCAGCAAGCCTTCAACGCCACGGCAGTGGTCCGCCACATGAGGCGTCTTCAGCTGGGCACCAACCAGGACGGACCCCACCAAGCGAACCTCCCGAGCCCGTGTCGAGATCACCGACTGCTGCCGGGTGAAGACCCTCAACTTGCAGGTAGTCTAATTTTAGCATTTTTCCAGTTGTTTTCAGGGAGGCCGCCACATCAAGGCGTCACTAGGTGGTGCTGCTGTTCACACTATTTTAGATTTAATACAGAGCTCATTCAATTTTGTTTCTTTGTTACATGTTTTTTTTTTTATACATTTGGGAAAATTAAAAATAAAAACTTTTCAAGTTGTCATTATGGGCATTGTGTGTAGAATTTTGAGGACAACTATGAATTGTTATTCCATTTTGGAATAAGGCTGCGACTTAACAAAATGTGGAATACTTGAATCCCATACGATCCAGTCTGGGTTGGAAGAAGTATGAAGATCCCCAAGGCTCCTTTTATTTCCATTATAGTGATGACAATGATAACAATTTTTTTATTTATTTATATTATTGTATTATTATTATTTGACATCCAGCATCAGACATTCCAATCCATTACATCATATTCACACACATCATAAATCTGTTGTCTGCCCTAAATGTCAAAATATTTTTACTTTTTTTTTGCAAAAGAAGCCATTACTTAGTTTATTTCTTTAGTCAGGGGTTAAGTCAACATTTTTACATCCTCATATTTATAAATTGACAATTCTACAGACCGAAAAGGTTCAGGCTGAAGTGAAGCACTTTTCTTTGGCTTAAGCCTTTTAACAAACAAACATCAGGCTATGATCTTGAGCTTCATCGTCATGTGATAATCATGTATTTTAGACAACATCTTGTACACAGCATAAAAATATACACTAAGTAAATACACAGACCAAAAATGATGTAATGTTCATGTACACTCGTAGATGTTGAGTTTGAGTTTATTTTGAACATGCAAACATGCAACATGATACATCACAATTTCCAGTTTCTCTTATCAACATGTTTGAAAAGGAGTGCAACAACATTTAACTTGAACCACAAACCTGTTCAAGATTAGACAAATATTGTACAGGGAGACAGAACAGGAAAAGTGATGAGTCGCCATTTACCCCACCCCGTAAAAGGCGGGAAAGCAGAGAGATGCTGGGGTAGGATGAGTAAAAAAAAAAAGTTGATCTCAGACTGGAACTCAGAGACAGACTGGGGCCGAAAAAAAAACCTGATGGTCGATAAGCACATGTAAACATTTTACACAGAAGCCACAAGACTTGCAACAGGAGGGGAAGGGGCAGGCATCCGGTTCAAAGCTGCCAGACACTAGGGGCACTGCTTCGTTGTCTGTCATACCAGGTGAGGTGAAGCGGTGGGAATGGCGTGGGCTGGCGATGAGGGTTATGTTCGCATATGTGCCATGGTTCATAGTGTGTGTGTTAAGTCTGGAGGCCTGGAGTCGGACTGCAGGCGGTGGCAAAGGAACAGAGTTTATCTTTCCAGGTGTATGTATATATATATATATATATATATATATATATATATATATATATATATATATATGTATACAAACCCAGTTTCCATATGAGTTGGGAAATTGTGTTGAATGTAAATATAAATGGAATACATGATTTGCAAATAATTTCGATGAATTTAGAACCATGTATGGTGATGCTTCTTCAAGCTTTTCTTTTAATCAACTAACTGGAGTAATTAGGAAGAGATGGAAACAAATAATTAATTATGCAACTACTAAATTACTAGTTTGTAAACCTCTAATAAGAAATTCTAGTTGGCAAAAAGGAGCTAAAATAAATAAATAAAAATATAATTTTTATTTAATAAAGAAATCTTTGAAGGCTGTCCCATACAACACATATGGAATTCAAACGAATCTACAAAACTACTATCGATGTGCAAAATTGTTATTTTCAAATTAAAATTACTTATAACTTCTTACCCATGGGGAAAATGTTAAAACTATGGAATAGGATGTTGTTAGGAATCTGAATCCACCCTGCATTTGTTTTGGTATTAGTCATATTGTGTCATCTTTTTGGGTGCAAGTTGAAAAAATGTGTTCAAGGATTGGTTTGTTTATGAAGCGTGATGTAGTTTCTGTTATATTATTGTTAAGGCCAAAAATAGATATTCACTTAGTATTATTTTCTTTAAAACATTTATTCAGTATTTTGTAACTTTCGAAAGACACATGATTGACAACGATAATGATGCCAAAAAACATAAAAAACAGATGGGAAATCCTTTAAGGCTTATTGTGAAAATGTAATTATGTTTATAGATATGCAACAACAGCAACATATATGCTATCTGTTGTTGTGTTCCCTATTTTTGAGTGTACAAAATGAAGGTGTGTGTTGTTGAGTCTGACTTGGACATAATATGGACTATACACAAATGCTTTTTATGAAAATGTAATTTTTTTTTATAAATTATATGCAATCTGTCGTTTCCCTATTTTTGTTGTTGTACATGGATGAGGGTGTGTGTTGCTGAGCCCGACTTGGACACTATCTAACTTAATTAACTACCTGGTCTGGTGAATATAAGGTCCTTTTTTATTTTATAAATAAAATAAAATAAAATAAATAAATAAAAAACAAACAAAAAACATTTTCTTGGATAAAAAAGAAAGTAAAATGATATAAAACAAATACATAAAAAATTGTAATTAATGATAATGTTAGTGGACCGGCGGCACACACAATCATGTGTGCTTCAGGGACTGGGTCCCTTGCAGACTTTGTTGTCTATGTTGTGGGAACCAGAATTTTGGTAGCAGAAAGAAACAACCCTTTTTTTGTATGAGTGGGTGTAGATGAGTGTGAATGGGGGAGGGGGGGTTGGGGTGGGGGGGTTTGATGCACTAATTGAAAGTGTATCTTGTATATTTTTATGTTGATTTAATAAAATAAAATAAATTAAAAAAAGTTGGGAAAGGTGGCAATAAATACTGATAAAGTTGAGGAATGCTCATCAAACACTTATTTGGAACATCCCACAGGTGTGCAGGCTAATTGGGTATAAAAACAGCTTCCCAAAAACAGAAAGGATGGGTCGAGGTACACCCCTTTGTCCACAACTGCATGAGCAAATAGTCAAACAGTTTAAGAACAACGTCTCTCAAAGTGCAATTGCAACATCTACGGTCCATAATATCATCAAAAGGTTCAGAGAATCTGGAGAAATCAGTCCACGTAAGCGGCATGGCCGGAAACAATAAATGACCAATACCTTCGATCCCTCAGACGGCACTGTATCAAAAACCGACATCAATCTCTAAAGGATATCACCACATGGGCTCAGGAACACTTCAGAAAACCACTATCACTAAATACAGTTTGTTGCTACATCTGTAAGTGCAAGTTAAAGCTCTACTATGCAAAGCGAAAGCCATTTATCAACAACATCCAGAAACGCCGCCAGGTTCTCTGGGCCTGAGATCATCTAAAATGGACTGATGCAAAGTGGAAAAGTGCTCTGTGGTCTGACAAGTCTATCCATCCATTTTCTACCGCTTATTCCCTTTGGGGGGCGCTGGCGCGTATCTCAGCTACAATCGGGTGGAAGGCCTGGTACACCCTGGACAAGTCGCCACGTCATCGCAGTCTGACAAGTCCACATTTCAAATTGTTTTTAGAAATATTCGACATTGTGTCATCCGGACCAAAGGGGAAGCGAACCATCCAGACTGTTATCGACGCAAATTTCAAAAGCCAGCATCTGTGATGGTATGGGGGTGCATTAGTGTCTCAGGCATGGGTAACTTGCACATCAACATTAAGGCTGAAAGGTACATACATGTTTTGGAACAACATATGCTGCCATCTAAGCGCTGTCTTTTTCATGGACGCCCCATCTTATTTCAGCAAGTCAATGCCAAGCCACATTCAGCACTTGTTACAACACCGTGGCTTCGTAAAAAAAAGAGTGCGGGTATTTTCCTGGCCCGCCTGCAGTCTAGACCTGTCTCCCATCGAAAATGTGTGGCACATTATGAAGCGTGAAATACGACAGCGGAGACCCCGGACTGTTGAACGACTTAAGCTATCTGTCAAGCAAGAATGGGAAATAATTCCACTTTCAAAGCTTCAACATTTAGTTTCCTCAGTTCCCAAACCTTTATTGAGTGTTGTTAAAAAGAGAGGTGATGTAACACAGTGGTGAACATGCCCTTTCCCAACTATTTTGGCACGTGTTGCAGCCATGAAATTCTAAGTTAATTATTATTTGCAAAAAAAAATAAAGTTTATGAGTTTGAACATCAAATATTTTGTCTTTGTAGTGCATTCAACTGAATATGGGTTGAAAAGGATTTGCAAATAATTGTATTCCGTTTATATTTACATCTAACACAATTTCCCAACTCATATGCAAACGGGGTTTGTATATAAAACATAATACATATTGTTGTGAAGTTGTCTTTTACTACATTATATATATACTTGCAGTGTGCATATTGTGCATATTACATATTGTTATGAATGTGTCTGTTACTATATTATATATATATATATATATATATATATATATATATATATATACATGCAGTGTGTATATTGTACATATTACATATTGTTATGAAGGTGTCTGTGACTACATTATATACCGTATATATATATATATATATATATATATATATATATATATATATATATATATATATATATATATATATATATACTTGCAGTGTGTATATTGTACATATTACATATTGTTATAAAGGTGTCTATTACTACATTATATATATTTGCAGTGTGTGTCTTGTACACACTTCATTGTTATGAAGGTTTCTGTTACCACATTATATATATATATATTTGTGTATATATATATATATATATACACACATATATATACTTGCAGTATGTATATAAAACATGTTACATATTGTTATGAAGGTGTCCGTTACTACATTATTTATATATATATATATATATATATATACTTGCAGTGTGTATATTGCACATATTACATTATTGTTTGAAGGTGTCTATTACTACATTATATGTATTTGCAGTGTGTGTATTGTACACTCTTCATTGTTATGAAGGTGTCTGTTAATACATTATATATATATATATATATATATATATATATATATATATATATATATATATATATATACTTGCAGTATGTATATAACACATGTTACATAATGTTATGAAGGTGTCTCTTACTACATTATATATATTTGCAGTGTGTGTATTGTACACTCTTCATTGTTATGAAGGTGTCTGTTAATACATTTTATATATATATATATATATATATATATATATATATATATATGTATATATATATATATACATATATATATATGTATATATATTTGTATGTATATGTATATATATATATATATATATATGTATATATATACATATATATACTTGCAGTATGTATATAAAACATGTTACATATTGTTATGAAGGTGTCTGTTACTACATTATATATATATATACAGTATATGTATCCATGTTTGTATATATATATGCATTTATATATATATATTTGCAGTATGTATATAAAACATGTTCCATATTGTTATGAAGGTGTCTGTTACTACATTTTAAATATACACTTGCAGTGTGTATATAAAACTTTAATGAAAAGTTGTTTTCGAGGCTTTTGAAGGCTACAGCGGTGACTCCATTAGCCGCATCTTCCAAGGATTTTTTTTAATCATCTCTAAAATCATTTAAAAAAGTCAAATGTCTTCTTCTCTCTCATGATTGTGAACGATTGGCAACATTCCCAAAAATAAAAATGCAGTTCCCCTTTAAATTTGTTGCCATCCTTACCATACGTGTGACTTTTTATTGTCTTCCAGAGTCTTGCTCCGAGGCGGGCTGCTCCCAGGCCGTGGACGACGACGGCGTGGACCCTCTGTCCAACTGCAGCTACCGCTGCCACCCGACTAGTCGGGTGTGATCCCCGCGCCGCCTAACTGCCTCATTGACCCCAGTGATTTTTTTCTCCATTTTTTAACTCCCTCGGTGGAACCGGAGGTAGCGACTCCCCCCCGTCTCCCCCGTCCTCACGTCTTGGTCGGGAGTAAGCCGTGGTTCCATTCTGTCGCCTGCAGGGGGAGCGGGTCTGTCCGGCCTGGGAAGGGAGGCAGGAGATGGGAAGATGGTGACGGCTATGACGACTCGTCGTGGTGGCCGGGCTGGGAGTTTGTGCAAAAGGAAGGCGGGGGAAAGATTGTTTATTTCCGAAGCGGGACGGAGCTGAGACTATTTTAATGCGGCCTGCGCTATTGTGGCTATTTGTTTCGTGCATGATCAAGGAGAGGAAGTCCCCGAGCATGTTTTTCTTATCTTCTCAAATATGCCCTGCTTTTTTGCGTCTTGGATGGGAGCCTTTGAATGTACCGCACCCGATGGAAGTGACCGCAAAGCGAGCACGGATCTGTCCGAGAACACAATCGGTGACCTTTATGCAAAATTCCATCGTTAGCATGTAGCCTTTTATGAAATGGTGTTTTTTTCCGTGCAGCTGTGGAAAAGGCTTCCCCCTTTCCGCTTTCTCTCGTCCTCTTTAACCGCGCCAGCGCAGGGATCTCATCTTCGTCTACGGTGCCTTTAGTGTGCGAAGGGTTTATCGTCACGCGGGTTGTCTTTCTTGCACAATCCCCCGTATGTTTTGTAACAATCACGTTTGTAACTTCGCCCGCCAGAGGCTAGTTTTACCTTTACTTTTTAAATATAAGCTGATTTTTAATGTCGTTTTAAGCCTAAAGTTAAATAATGTGTGGATGCAAAAAAAAATTCATATATATGCATCTGTCGCTGTGTACTGTAACTATCCTGCCATCTTTTCCTTTTACGTTCTTCACTCTTTTTGAAATATGCACCTCGCGCAAGAATCTCGCAGTGTAAATAGTTAAGTACCGTATTTTCCGGACTATAAGCCGCACCCACCAAAATTTTGAAGAAGTACATATTTTTAAATATATAAGCCGCACCTGACTATAAGCCGCCCATATATACTGGTAGGAAATGTCCTGTAAATGTTTATTTACACACATTAATTGTTTCCAAACGGAATCAGTGACAGGGCAGTAAAAAGGCCGATCAAACAAAACAGAAGTCATCGTCAAAACCAGCTCTCCAATCGGCTTAACACACTGGATAACTCCACGGTCATGTTTTGGTGAGTTTACTAAGGAACTTGTGAAACTGAAACAATACAGAAAAAATGCCGTAAAGTTAATAGTACTAACACAGACACGTAAAATACTCAAAATATAGTAGAACATCCTAGGACATCCTTAAACACAACCATGTAAAAAAATCCTGGGTACATGTAAGACACTATGGAATATTGTGGAACATCCTAGGACATCTTTAAACACAACCATGTAATATATCCTGGTACATGTTAGACACCGTGGAATATTGTAGAACGTCCTAGAACTTCTTAAAACACAACAATGTAAGACATCACCTTAATTGTTTCCAAATGGATTCCGAAACAGGGCAGTAAAACGGCCGATCAAACAAAACAGAAGTCATCGTCAAAGCTCGCTCTTCATTCGGCTAAACAGACTCAATAATACCAAGATGATGTGTTGGTGAGTTTACTAACGAATTTGTGAAACCGAAACAATACGGAAAAAAATGCCATGAAGTTAATAATACTAACATAGACACTCGTAAAAAACTCGGAATATTGTAGAACATCCTCGAACATCTCAAAACACAACAATGTAATACATCCTTAAGCATAACCTTTTAAAAAAATCCTGGTACATGTTATACACCGTGGAATATTGTAGAACATCCTAGGACCTTTTAAAACACAACAATGTAAGACATCACCTTAATTGTTTCCCAACAGAGTCCGTGACAGGGCAGTAAAACAGTCGATCAAACAAAACAGAAGTCATCGTCAAAGCTAATACTTCAATCGGCTAAACATACTGTATAACTCCACTGTGATATTTTGGTGAGCTTACTAAGGAATTTGTGAAACAGAAAGAATGCCATAGAGTTAATAATATTAACACAAACACTCGTAAAAGTGTTAGCACGCTAACTACGCTCACTTGATTACATTACAAAAACCTTTGCAAATATGCATAATAAAACACTCCCGCAGACATCACACATGGGATGGTTTAGTAGCATTGTTGTAGTTATATTGTAGTTTAATAGAATTGTTGTAGTTATATTGTAAAACTTACAAACCTTGCTTGGCGCGATGAATGAAAAATGCATGAGTAGGAATGCTATGGACAGGAAGTACATTGTCAACCTGCAGTGAGCGACTTCGTCCAAAAGATGGCGCCGTAGCACAAACAATGACACACCTTTTCAGCGTCTCTGTAAGCGGTAGAAAATGGATGGATGGATGGATGGATGTTGGTGTGATATGAAAACTATTTGGTAAAAACAAAACTTAGAAAAACGGAAGAAAACCCCATAAATTAGCCACACCGTTCTATAAGCCGCAGGGTTCAAAGTTTAGGGGAAAAGTAGCGACTTATAGTCCGGAAAATACAGTAAGTTATTATGGTCTTGTGTTGAGAGCAGAGAGGGACTTTAATGCATGTTGTAATACTTTAAAAATGGTACGAATGTTCTAGATCAGTGGTTCTCAAACATTTTTCACCAAGTACCACCTCAAAAAACACGCTCACACCACCATAATGACCAATATTAAAATCCAGTAGCGTAGTAGGCCTAAGTATTGATTAAAAACAAGTACATGTAATATGTTTGGCCACTGTAACATCACACACAGTTTGAACAGCAATACTGTGTTTGGATATTTAATTACATTAATTGCTCGTGGCACTGGTGGTCCACGCACCACAGTTTGAGAATCACTGAATCACAGCAAACACCTGTGGTACTCATGTGGCGGTGTGCAAACAAACTGTGATCCATAAGGGTCGGAGAACTACCATGGAACCTCTCAAGTCGGACACCCTCAAAAGTGCCACAAGTCCAAGTTCAAACACAAAAGAAACCCTCAACCCTAACTTGGAGTTCAATTCATAATTATCGGTGACATCTGCAAATCACATTAGACTTCAAATATTACAGAGTTTCTATAGAGTTACGTGCACAAGCAATACCTATAAAACACCACCAGGTGGCAGTATTGCTCTCAAAACACCTTCCTGTTTGAAACATGTCTCTCCTCAAAGGGTGTGTCATTAGTTGGGCTGGGGATTTTTAGGCACCACACGATTCGATTCTTAGGGGTAACAATTAATTGATTTTTGATCGTTTTAATCATTTAAGAATCGTGATTCATTCGGAGAAAACAAACAAACAAGGCAATACCTATAAAATACCACCAGGTGGCAGTATTGCTCTCCAAACGCCTTCCTGTTTGAAACATGTCTCTCTTCAAAGGATGTGTCGATAGTAGAGCTGGGGATTTTGGGGCACCACACTATTTGATTCTTAGGGGTAACGATCGATTTTTGATAGTTTAAGAATCGTGATTAATTTAGGGAAAAAAAACAAGCAATACCTATAAAACACCACCAGGTGACAGTATTGCTCTCCAAACACCTTCCTGTTTGAAACATGTCTCTCTTTAAAGGCCTATTGAAATTAGATTTTCTTATTTAAACGGGGATAGCAGGTCCATTCTATGTGTCATACTTGATCATTTCGCGATATTGCCATATTTTTGCTGAAAGGATTTAGTAGAGAAAATCGACGATAAAGTTTGCCACTTTTGGTACTTCCTGAAAAAGCCTCGCCTTTACCGGAAGTCGCAGACGATGACGTCACAAGTGTGGGGGCTCCTCACATATTCACATTGATTTTAATGGACCCTCCAACAGAAACAGTTATTCGGACCGAAAAAACGACAATTTCCCCATTAATTTGAGCGAGGATGAAAGATTTGTGTTTGAAGATATTGATAGCGACGGACAAGAAAAAAAACAAAAAAAAAACGCGATAGCATTGGGACGTATTCCGATGTTTTTAAACACATTTACTAGGTTAATTCTGGGAAATCCCTTATCCTTCTATTGTGTTGCTAGTGTTTTAGTGAGTTTAATAGTACCTGATAGTCGGAGGGGTTTGTCGACGGGTGTCTTGATGCCAATGTCTCAGGGGTGTCGACGGCAGCTGTACGGACGACACAAGCTCAGCTGATATCCGGTAAGTGGAGACTTTTTAACCTAATTTTCTCACCGTAACCTGCGGGTTGACATTCGGTTGGGATCCATGTTCGCTTGACCGCACTCTGATCCATAGGAAAGTTTCAGCTCTGGGAATTTTAAACAAGGAATCACCGTGTGTTTGTGTGGCTAAAGGCTAAAGCTTCCCAACTCCATGTTGCTACTGTGACTTCTCCAATATTAATTGAACAAATTGCAAAAGATTCAGCAACACAGATCTCCAAAATACTGTGTAATTATGCCGTTAAAGCAGATGACTTTTACCTGTGTGTGTGCGTAGCGCTCATACTTCTTTAAAACGCGTGACGTCCTGCGTACACGTCATCATTACACGACGTTTCCAAGACGAAACTCCCGGGAAATTTTAAATTGTAATTTGGTAAACTAAAAAAGCCGTATTGGCATGTGTTGCAATGTTAATATTTCATCATTGATATATAAACTATCAGACTGCGTGGTGGGTAGTAGTAGGTTTCAGTAGGCCTTTAAAGGGTGTGTCATTAGTTGGGCTGGGCACCACACGATTCGATTCTTAGTGGTAACAATTAATCGATTTGGTTTAATCGTTTCAGAATCGTTACAAGTAAGAATCGCGATTCATTCATAAAATATATATTTATATATATATGTATATTGGAAAACAAACAGGAAGTCGACCATCTTGGCTACCGTCTGTTATTTCTCGGCCAAAGACCAGGGTAGGACTTCAACAAACTCCTCCTCGGGACTTTGACCAGATGTGCCGCGGTTGGAATGACGGACACTATACAGATGGGCGATTAAAAATTGCGAAGGAGTTCCGCCGACGCCATAGAATGTGGGCGTGGCATGGCGTCTAAATTAGATCTGATGGTTCGCCTGTCTATCTGTGTTGGCCCTGCGATGAGGTGGCGACTTGTCCAGGGTGTACTCCGCCACCCGCCCGAAATGCGGCTGAGATAGGCTCCAGCACCCCCCGGCAACCCTGAACTGGAAAAGCGGTAGGAAAATGGATGGATGGATGGATGGATGGGTTTGCCACAGAACTTTCAACATTTATTACTCAGCTCAATTCCGATCTTGATCGGAATTGGTACACACGCGACACCCCAAAGTTGTATACTGGACTCGGTACCTAGTAGTATCCGTCGGTAGTGGGCGGAAAAAACTTCCCCATAACCATCAAACGGTCTTTACCGCACTTGAGATGATATGAACTACCAATATCGCCCCCTTGTGGTGGAAAACTGTTAATGGTCGTAACTTCCCTCCACATGTTCCGATCTTCCTGGGATTTTGGATGATGAGTCTAAACACCGGGAAGGACTTGACTGCATTCTACTTGATTTAGTTGCAAAATATACAGCAGGTTACTACGAATGTATTTATTGGCTTGTGTAGGTTTTTAAAAAAATCTAGTCTTAACACAAGAATTGTGAACAACTTGGAGTATTATAGGATGCCTTGTGCATGACTATGGAGGTTCCACTGTAAGTTTTCAGACACATGAAAAAGTCTTAACTTGATGGCACCGCTTTAAGATATATAGATATATACATTTTTCACGGTATATGTTTTAAGCTTTACTCGGCATTTCTGTAGGATAACTGGTCGTGTAGTCGGACTGCAACTGTGAAGTTGTTCAACTGTAACTTTTCAGGGTTTTCCAGTGATTCAGTCAATATGGTGTTTGAAAATACTCAACTGGCGACATTTTCTTGATAAACCACGTGGTTTAGTAACAACTCGGGATGGGAATTGCTAAGAGTTTTCCAGTTCCGGTTTTGCTTAACAATTTCGGTTCCTTAACGGTTCTCTTATCGAGTTTTATTCGGGGGAAAAAAAGAGGGTGGATTAGCCTCAATCGGGTCGGGTTCAGAGGTAACATGACCTTAAGGCAGTGGTTCTCAACCCTTTTACAGTGAACATTGTTTTAATTCAAGTACCCCCTAATCAGAGCAAAGCATTTTTGGTTGAAAAAAAAAGATAAATAGGTAAAATACAGAACTATGTCATCAGTTTCTGATTTATTAAATTGTATAACAGTGCAAAATATTGCTCATTTGTAGTGGTCTTTCTTGAACTATTTGGAAAGAAATATATAAAAATAACTAAAAACTTGTTGAAAAATAAACAAGTGATTCAATTATAAATAAAGATTTCTACACATAGAAGTAATCATCAACTTAAAGTGCCCTCTTTTGGGATTGTAATAGAGATCCATCTGGATTTATGAACTTAATTCTAAACATTTCTTCACAAAAAAAGAAATATTTAACATCAATATTTATGGAACATGTCCACAAAAAAATCTACCTGACAACACTGAATATTGCATTGTTGTTGTTTTTTTTCCCGCAGTTTATGAACTTACATTCATATTTTGTTGAAGTATTATTCAATAAGTATATTTATGAAGGATTTTTTAATTGTATCCCTTAGCATATCTTCAAGTACCCCCAGGGGTACACATACCCCCATTAGATAACCACTACCTTAAGGAACCTAAAGTGAGGTCACGTACGTAGTTCAGAAGAAAAAAATGGTAACTTTGCTCTGACTACATTGAGCGTTCACCTACCGGAAATCAGGAGCACCGTGGCAAAACTGTGAAAGCTTTCGAGCACAACCCAAAATGTTGAAAGAGCCATATTGGAGCAAAATTACAAAAACTAATCTGTCTGGAGCCGCCAAAAAAATAAAAAAGCCTTATATAACCGTTAGAGGGCTTCACGGTGGCAGAGGGGTTAGTGTGTCTGCCTCACAATACGAAGGTCCTGCAGTCCTGGGTTCAAATCCAGGCTCGGGATCTTTCTGTGTGGAGTTTGCATGTTCTCCCCGTGAATGCGTGGGTTCCCTCCGGGTACTCCGGCTTCCTCCCACTTCCAAAGACATGCACCTGGGGATAGGTTGATTGGCAACACTAAATTGGCCCTAGTGTGTGAATGTGAGCGTGAATGTTGTCTGTCTATCTGTGTTGGCCCTGCGATGAGGTGGCGACTTGTCCAGGGTGTACCCCGCCTTCCGCCCGATTGTAGCTGAGATAGGCGCCAGCGCCCCCCGTGACCCCGAAAGGGAACAAGCGGTAGAAAATGGATGGATGGATGGATAACCGTTAGAATGAAAGCAGCACATGATGTAAGTGTCTATTTTAGCTATATTAGCCTGAAATCCAGGAAAATTGGGAGGGTTGGCAAGTATGGGACACACACATCTATACCTTTAGAATTTCTAAGACCTCTGAAAAGCTTCCGTTTTACTAATGTTTTGCAATGTTGTAAAAATGTATAGAATAAATAATATCTGTGTAAGCCATTATCATAATGGTTTTATGCTGTGCATTCACGCACAGCATAAAACGTTTGGTGGACAAAATGAGACAAAGACGGAGTGGCATAAAACACGCTTTTCTGTGGCAGCGTTGGAGAAAGTCGTACATGTAAACAAACTACCATGCTTTCATTAACGTGGACCCCGACTTAAACAAGTTGAAAAATGTATTTGGGTGTTACCATTTAGTGGTCAATTGTACGGAATATGTACTGAACTGTGCAATCTATTAATAAAAGTTTCAATCAATCAATCAAAACGGTGAGTTTAATGACCGTCGAAATTAGTAGGACAGAACGTGGCCTGCCAAACACTCTCATCAGTGAAGCATGTTTAATATAAACAGTGGGTTTTGTAACAACTAGGGAGGTCTGTGTTATGTCTGTCCTTCTAGAGGAGGGGTCAGCAACCCGCGGCTCTGGAGCCGCATAGCGCCGCCCTAGTGGCACTCTGGAGCTTTTTCAAAAATATATGAAAATGCAAAAAGATGAGGGGGGAAAAACATTTTTTGTTTAAAAATGGTTTATGGAGGAGGACAAACACAAACCATCCTATTTGTTATAAAGCACACTGTTTATATTAAACATGCGTCATGGATTCGAGTATTTGGTGAGCGCCGTTTTGTCCTACTAATTTTGGCGGTCCGTGAACTCACTGTCGTTTGTTTACATGTATAACTTTCTCCGACTTCCTAAGACGTGTTTTATGCCACTTCTTTTTCCGTCTCATTTCGTCCACCAAACTTTTAACGTTGGGCTTGAATGCAAAAAGGTGAGTTTTGTTGATGTTATTGACTTATGTGGAGTGCTAATCAGACATATTTGGTCACTGCATGACTGCAAGCTAATCGATGCTAACATGCCATTTAGGCTAGCTGTATGTACATATTGCATCATTATGCCTCATTTGTAGGTATATTTGAGCTCATCTAGTTTCATTTAAGTCCTCATAATTAAATTTATATCTCATGACACACTATCTGTATGGAATATGGCTTTTATTTTTTTGCGGGTCCAGACAGATTTTTTTTTGTATTTTTGGTTCAATATGGCTTTGTCAACATTTTGGGTTGCCGACCCCTGTTCTAGAGTAACAATATTAAAACAAAACATTTTTTTTTTTTCTATTTTCCCACATTTTTGAAAAAGCTTCAGGGAGCGCCATATTGCGATCAGAACCGTTAAGAGAACCGCTTGACAAAGAAAGCGAGCCATTTTTTGAGGAATTGATACACGTCCGATTCCCATCCCTATTGACAAGGAAAGACTCTCTCCAACTGTTCTGAACTTCTGTTTCCGTGCACGTTGAGCAGGATAAGCCATTGCAGTCGCCAACCTGCTTGAAACGATGCCAAATTGACCCGATTTCAATTGATAAATGATTCTAATAAATGGCTATCCAAAAATGAGAGGTCATCAGAAAGGGAAACTGTAATGTTCTGACTGAGCTAGTTGGAAAGTTGTCCGCGCTGAGAACATTCCTGGTCATGAAACAATCAATAACCACGTAGCCATGACCTCACCGCTCGAGTCTGCGGTAGGAAAGTCGACGGACGGGGAGATGTTTTTACAAATATTTTCTGCTTTCAATTAGAAATGCTGTGATTTGTTTTCTTTCGGGGCGGAAAAGACGTAAACAGCGTCCTCTCACTTCGGGTTTACGTTTCAAGGATTTGTCGTGCAAACGTGTGAGTCATGAAAAATGTCGCCTTTTTCTTTCAACGGTGTTTTGAGCTGTACACACGGATGCAATGCATCGTGGGCTGTGGGGGAAAAAGTGGCTGTACGTGAAACACATTAAACTGGTCTATGCAGTATTCATGTGGGTTTTTGTCAAGTTTGAAGATTTGTTTTATTGCATTTAAATATGAAAAAAACCCATCATGGATGTTAAGATGAATTAAATGTAGCGGTGAAGGTTTCTTAAATCAAATTAAGAAAGTCTGGTAGCAGTGCGACCAAGTTAATCCTAAAAGCTACATGTTTGCTGCCATCTTGTGGACAATGTGAGTCAATCAGATCAATGACCCCTTGAAAGTATTCCTGGCAGAATTGCACAGCATTTACTTGAATGACACAATCCAAACAACCTTCCCTAGTCATGGTCCAAAAAAAAAAGTAACGTAAAAGTCAACACACGGACGCTGTACTTTGAAGGAAGTTCTGCAAATCGTCCAGACACCATAACAAAATTCGGAATTATACCCATCTAAATCCGTTATAGTGCATGATGGGAAACATGTAAAACACTTATCTATGTTTGCCGCATGTTAGCTTCTTGACATTTTTTTATTCATTACCTAAGAAGGTTGTCACGGAAGTAAATAAATCATATTAATTATACATCCATTATATTAAGGTAATATGTAGACACACGGTAAATGGGTTATAATTGTATAGCACTTTTATAACCTTCAAGGTACTCAAAGCGCTTCGACACTATTTCCACATTCACCCATTCACACACACACAGTCACCCACTAATGGCGGGAGCCCCCATGCAAGGAGCAAGGGAGAAGTGTCTTGCCCAAAGACACAACGGACGTGACTAGGATGGCGGGAGCTGGGATCGAACCTGGAACTCAAAAGTTGCTGTCATGGCCGCTCTACCACCCGAGCCTCAACATATGTGTGTGCGTGTTTATATATGTATGTGTGTGTTATATATATATATATATATATATATATATATATATATATATATATATAGCAAGAGAGAGAGACAGATACACACATGTATATATATATATATATAAATATATATATTAATTTAAGTGTGTGTATCTATATTTGTGTGTGTGTATATACGTATATATTTAAGTGTGTGTGTGTGAATGTGTGAACGTGTATATAGAGTGTGTATATACAGTGTATGTGTGTGTGTATATTTATAAAATGTGTGTGCATATGTGTATATAAAGATATATGTATACATCAATGTGTATATATACATATTTTTACACTTTTATGTATATACATACATATGTGAAAATATATATATGTGTATACACATATATGTATATAAATCCATCCATTTTCTACTGCACAAATGTATTAATATATATCAAAGTATATATATATATATATATATATATATATATATATATATATAAACATAGTGTGTGTATATATATATATATATTTAAGTGTGTGTATATATGTGTGTGAATATACATATATATATATATATATATATATATATATATATATATATATATATATAACTCTCCTGAAGGAATCAATAAAGTACTATCCATCTATCTATCTATCTATCTATATATATATATATATATATATATATATATATATATATATATATATATATATATGTATATATATATATATATATATATATATATATCAATCAATCAGTGTTTACTTATATAGCCGTAAATCACTAGTGTCTCAAAGGGCTGCACAAACCACAACACAAAGCACTACGACATCCTCGGTAGGCCCACATAAGGGCAAGGAAAACTCACACCCAGTGGGACGTCGGTGACAATGATGACTATGAGAACCTTGGAGAGGAGGAAAGCAATGGATGTGGAGCGGGTCTAACATGATACTGTGAAAGTTCAATCCATAATGGATCCAACACAGCAGCGAGAGTCCCGTTCACAGCGGAGCCAGCAGGAAAACATCCCGAGCGGAGGCGGATCAGCAGCGCAGAGATGTCCCCAACCGATACACAGGCAAGCAGTACATGGCCACCGGATCGGACTGGACCCCCTCCACAAGGGAGAGTGGGACATAGGAGAAAAAGAAAAGAAACGGCAGATCAACTGGTCTAAAAATGGAGTCTATTTAAAGGCTAGAGTATACAAATGAGTTTTAATGTGAGACTTAAATGCTTCTACTGAGGTGGCATCTCGAACTGTTACCGGGAGGGCATTCCTGAGTACTGGAGCCCGAATCAAAACGCTCTAAACCCGCAGACTTTTTTTGGGCTTTGGGAATCACTAATAAGCCGGAGTCCTTTGAACGCAGATTTCTTGCCGGGACATATGGTACAATACAATCGGCAAGATAGGATGGAGCTAGACCGTGTAGTATTTTATACGTAAGTAGTAAAACCTTAAAGTCACATCTTAAGTGCACAGGAAGCCAGTGCAGGTGAGCCAGTACAGGCGTAATGTGATCAAACTTTCTTGTTCTTGTCAAAAGTCTAGCAGCCGCATTTTGTACCAACTGTAATCTTTTAATGCTAGACATGGGGAGACCCGAAAATAATACGTTACAGTAATCGAGGCGAGACGTAACAAACGCATGGATAATGATCTCAGCGTCTTTAGTGAACAGAATGGAGCGAATTTTAGCGATATTACGGAGATGAAAGAAGGCCGTTTTAGTAACGCTTTTAATGTGTGACTCAAAGGAGAGAGTTGGGTCGAAGATAATACTCAGATTCCTTACCGTGTAGCCTTGTTTAATTGTTTGGTTGTCAAATGTTAGAGTTGTATTATTAAATAGAGGTCGGTGTCTAGCAGGACCAATAATCAGCATTTCCGTTTTTTTGGCGTTGAGTTGCAAAAAGTTAGCGGACATCCATTGTTTAATTTCATTAAGACACGCCTCCAACTGACTACAATCCGGCGTGTTGGTCAGCTTTATGGGCATGTAGAGTTGGGTGTCATCAGCATAACAGTGAAAGCTAACACCGTATTTGCGTATGATGTCACCTAGCGGCAGCATGTAGATGCTGAAGAGTGCAGGGCCAAGGACCGAACCCAGGGGAACTCCATACGTTACCTTAACGTAGTCCGAGGTCACATTGTTATGGGAGACGCACTGCATCCTATCAGTAAGATAAGAGTTAAACCAAGACAGGGCTAAGTCTGACATACCAATTCGTGTTTTGATACGTTCTAATAAAATATTATGATCGACGGTATCGAAAGCAGCGCTAAGATCGAGGAGCAGCAACATAGATGATGCATCAGAATCCATCGTTAGCAATAGATCATTAGTCATTTTTGCGAGGGCTGTCTCCGTGGAGTGATTTGCCCTGAAATAGGATTGAAAGGTTTCACATAGATTTTTAGACGCTAAGTGTTCATTTAACTGCTGTATGCGTGTATATATGTATGTGTGTATATAAACAGTCGTGGTCAAAAGTTTATATACGCTTGTAAAGCGTGGGTATTGTGACCAAACAGCTTAATTTTTGTTTCATCTAACCACATATCTTTCCTCCAGAAGGTCTTATCTTTGTCCATGCGATGTTGGATGAAGCAAAAATTTAGCCTTTTGGCCACAATACCCAGCAATATATTCGGAAGAAAAAAGGTGAGGCCTTTAATCCCAGAAACACCAATTCCTACCGTCAAGCATGGTAGTGGTAGTATTATGTTCTGGCCCTGTTTTGTTGCCAATGGAACTGGTGCTTTAAAGGAGGATTACCTCCAAATTCTTCAGGACAAGCTAAAATCATCATCCCGGAGGTTGGGTCTCGGGTGTTCCAACAGGATAATGACCCCAAACACACGTCAAAGTGGTAAAGGAATGGCTACATCAGACTACAATTAAGGTTTTAGAATGGCCTTCCCAAAGTCCTGACTTAAACGTGTGGACAATGCTGAAGAAACAAGTCCATGTCAGAAATCCAACAAATGTAGCTGAACTGCACCAATTTTGTCAAGAGCAGTGGTCAATAATTCAACCAGAATCTTGTGGATGGCTACCAAAAACCCCTTATTGCTGTGAAACTTGCCATGGGACATGTAAGCTAATACTAACATTGCTGTATGTATACTTTTGACCCGGCAGATTAACTCACATTTTCAGTAGACCGATAATAAATTCATAAAAGAAGCAAACTTCATAATAAAAATGTGTGACTCCAATCACTTTATCACAAAAAAAAGAAGAGTTGTGTGTGTGTTTGTGTGCGTGTGTGTGTGTGCATGTGTGTGTGTGTGTGTGTGTGTGTATGTATATATATATATATATATATATAAAGGTATATATGTATATGTATATACGTGTGTATATATATATGCATATATATATATGTATATACAAACCCTGTTTCCATATGAGTTGGGAAATTGTGTTAGATGTAAATATAAACGGAATACAATGATTTGCAAATCATTTTCAACTCATATTCAGTTGAATATGCTACAAAGACAACATATTTGATGTTCATACTGATAAACATCTTTTTTTTTTTGCAAATAATTTAACTTTAGAATTTGATGCCAGCAACACGTGACAAAGAAGTTGGGAAAGGTGGCAATAAATACTGATAAAGTCGAGGAATGCTCATCAAACCCTTATTTGGAACATCCCACAGGTGTGCAGGCTAATTGGGAACATGTGGGTGCCATGATTGGGTATAAAAACAGCTTCCCAAAAAATGCTCAATCTTTCACAAGAAATAATGGAGCGAGGTACACCTCTTTGTCCACCTCTGCGTGAGCAAATAGTCAAACAGTTTAAGAACAACATTTCTCAAAGTGCAATTGCAAGAAATTTAGGGATTTCAACATCTACGGTCCATAACATCATCAAAAGATTCAGAGAATCTGGAGAAATCACTCCACGTAAGCGGCATGGCTGGAAACCAACATTGAATGACCGTGACCTTCGATCCCTCAGACGGCTCTGTATCAAAAACCGACCTCAATCTCTAAAGGATATCACCACATGGGCTCAGGAACACTTGAGAAAACCATTGTCACTAAATACAGTTGGTCACTACATCTGTAAGTGCAAGTTAAAGCTATACTATGCAAAGCGAAAGCCATTTATCAACAACATCCAGAAACGCCGCCGGCTTCTCTGGGGGCGAGATCATCTAAGATGGACTGATGCAAAGTGGAAAAGTGTTCTGTGGTCTGACGAGTCCAAATTTCAAATTGTTTTTGGAAATATTCGACATCGTGTCATCCGGAACAAAGGGGAAGTGAACCATCCAGACTGTTATCGACGCAAAGTTCAAAAGCCAGCATCTGTGATGGTATGGGGGTGCATTAGTGCCCAAGGCATGCGTAATTTACACATGTAACGCAGGTGTCAAATACATTTGCGGAGACTATTAGGCTCTTGTCTTCCTATTTACTCTTTGCGCACTTCCTAGTCACGTGACCGCCACAGTCCAATCAGCTGTAGGTATATACCGGTAGCCGAAAGTGACTGGTATGCTCTTGCTCTAGTTAATCTTTGGCAGCTCGGCGCACTCCTCCTTTGTCACGTGACCGCCGCGGTCCAATTAGTGGTCCTTATAAGCCAATAGCAGGAAGTAACCAGGAGACAGGACATGAGAGATTGATTGCATTTCTGCTCGAGGTAGGCGTTAAACCTTGTTTTCACCTGAAATATTGTGCTGACGGTTTTTTAAACTACATGCCTATTTTGTAACTTTATAGAACCGACTTCCAGCGCCAGATTCTTTGTCATTAAGCTGTGTTTGACTTCAGAAGCTCAATTGGTGAGTCCATACTTATGAGAATAGCACTTTAAGCATTCATCTTTCTTCATTGCAACAGTCTTTGTGGCATATTCTCAATCGTCCATATAAAAGGTTTGACTTAAACTAATGATCACATTTGTGTATTGAATGTACTTTTATGTGTTTAGATCATAAGCACATTTAGTGAACTGACTGCTTTGTATAGGTCATAATTATGATGCTAATGGTTATCACTGGGGGGGAAAGAGCCTGAGCTAGTGCGCGAAGATGAGAAGTTCCGGCTGGATATAATCGGACTCACTTCGACGCACAGCAAGGGCTCTGGAACCACTTCTCTCGAGAGGGACTGGACCCTCTTCCACTCTGGCGTTGCCGGCAGTGAGAGGCGACGGGCTAGGGTGGCAATTCTTGTTGCCCCCCGGCTCAAAGCCTCCACGTTGGAGTTCTGCCATCCGGGAGGAATTTCAAAGTAAAGCCGCTGCTCCTTCACATCGAGAGGAGCCAGATGAGGTGGTTCGGGCATCAGGTCAGGATGCCACCCGAACACCTCCCTAGGGAGGTGTTTAGGGCACGTCCAACCGGTAGGAGGCCACGGGGAAGACCCAGGACACGTTGGGAAGACTATGTCTTCCGGCTGGCCTGGGAACGCCTCGGGATCCCCCGGGAAGAGCTAGACGAAGTGGCTGGGGAGAGGGAAGTCTGGGTTTCCCTGCTTAGGCTGTTGCCCCCGCGACCCGACCTCGGATAAGCGGAAGAAGATGGATGGATGGATGGATAGTGATTTTAGCATTTTATTGCATATTGTGATTCTGATATGTTTATTGATTTATATTGTACAATATTGAGGAAAGAACTGGAAATTATTGAATATTTATTATGAATACTTGATAATATATTATTGAATAATATATTATGAATACTAGATAACGCAATTTAGTGTTATTTAATGAAGATTTGTGTACACATGGATATATAAGAATGGTTCTGGCTCTTACACAGGCCAGGTATCTCTTTTTGATGGCGAGCTAAGGAAAATGATCACCTAGTCCAAGGATCAAGTTTGGAAGATTCCAGCCAGGAACCTCACCACCTGCTCTGTCTGGGCTGGTAGAAGGCTCTCGAGCCAACCCTTTACAATTCTCACTTTACCCTGCAGCACATGGACTGTACTGCCATCCTTTTTTACCCCCAAGAACAACTATCTGAACTGAGATTTCTGAGATTTAAACAAAATCCAGAGACACTGATTAGTTTAAATGGAATCGTATATATGTATATAGTACTTGTGTTTTTCTCTTTAAATTGCCTTCATGTTGAATGCCTATTCAACTCATTGTGTGTGTATATATCTGCTGTCCATCACTAATTCTCTAATACATGGCGTCAACCAAATGCTGAAAGGTACATAGATGTTTTGGAACAACATATGCTGCCATCTAAGCGCCGTCTTTTTCATGGACGCCCCTGCTTATTTCAGCAAGACGATGCCAAGCCACATTCAGCACGTGTTACAACAGCGCAGCTTTGTAAAAAAAGAGTGCGGGTACTTTCCTGGACCGCCTGCAGTGCAGACCTTTCTCCCATCGAAAATGTGTGGCGCATTATGAAGCGTAAAATACGACAGCGGAGACCCCGGACTGTTGAACGACTTAAGCTATATATCAAGCAAGAATGGGAAATAATTCCATTTTCAAATCTTCAACAATTAGTTTCCTCAGTTCCCAAACGTTTATTGAGTGTTGTTAAAAGAAAAGGCGATGTAACACAGTGGTGAACATGCCCTTTCCCAACTACTTTGGCACATGTTGCAGCCATGAAATTTTAAGTTCATAATTATATGCAAAAAAAATAAATAATGTTTATGAGTTTGTACATCAAATATCTTGTCTCTGTAGTGTATTCAACTGAATATGGGTTGAAAAGGATTTGCAAATCATTGTATTCCGTTTATATTTACATCAAACACATTGTCCCAACTCATATGGAAACGTGTGTGTATATATATATATATATATATATATATATATATATATATATATATATATATATATATATATATATATATATATATATATATAATCTGATGATTGAGGGAACCCTTCATGAAACAGTTCTATAGAGATGAAGTAGTCTTGTGATTTTTCCCACACCTACATATATACTGTATATATATATTTATACATATATATATACTGTATATGTATATATATATATATATGTGTATTTATATATACATGTGTATATATATATATATATATATATATATATATATATATATATATATATATATATATATATATATATATATATATATATATATATTAGGTTGATTGGCAACACTAAAATTGGCCCTAGAGTGTGAATGTGAGTGTGAAAGTTGTCTGTCTATCTGTGTTGGCCCTGCGATGAGGTGGCGACTTGTCCAGGGTGTACACCGCCTTCCGCCCGATTGTAGCTGAGATAGGCGCCAGCGCCCCCCGCGACCCCAAAAGGGAATAAGCGGTAGAAAATGGATGGGATGGGATATATATATATATATATATATATATATATATATACTTACTATATATAGATAATGTATAATGTACAATGCAGTCCATTGCAGCCCCAAAGTCTGTATTAAATACTAATTCAATACAATTACTTTTTTACTAAAGAAACAATTAACCATATTTCATTACTTTTTGAAAAGTACTTTTCCGAGCACTGATTGCCACTAATAATTACAGCAATAATAGTAAGATAAAACTCTGTCCCACACACACACACACACACACGCGCACACACACACACACAGACACACACACACACACATACACTTCCTTGATAAGCAAACACAGCACTCCTATTTCCAACATTTATCTGCAGCTCATTTGGGTTTTGGGAAAGCCACATATGGACTCGCAGCATCAATATTTTGTTTGGGCCGTAGTGACGAAGAGGAGAAAATAAAGACCTAACTGACAAAAGCCATCAATGGCGTCAGAACTCGCAGTCGAGTGTCCTGCAGCCTCAGTGAAACCAGGTTGTTGGAGTGTAAACAAAACAAAGTCCTTGAGGCGCTGCAGCACAGGGGAGGGCGAGAGACCAAACTAAACAATGAGATCATCTTCCACTTCACGGACATGAGCGACTGGCCGTTTTCGGAACAATTCAGTTGGGGAGATTATTTGAGGACGCTGCACCACCGCAAGTTGCAGGAAGAAAATACAAAATCCAAAACCAGTGAAGTTGGCGCGTTGTGTAAATCGTAAATAAAAACAGAACACACTGATTTGCAAATCCTTTTCAATCTATATTTAATTGAATAGACTGCAAAGATTAGATATTTATTGTTTAAACTGGAAAACTTAAAGGCCGACTGAAATGAGATTTTCTTATTTAAATGGGGATAGCAGGTCCATTCTATGTCATACTTGATCATTTCGCGATATTGCCATATTTTTGTTTTTGCGCACATATGCGGTCCTCTCCAAGGTTTCTCATAGTAATTGTCACCGACGTCCCACTGGGGTGAGTTTTTCCTTGCCCTTATGTGGGATCTGTACCGCGGATGTTGTTGTGGCTTGTGCAGCCTTTTGAGACACTTGTGATTAATGGCTGTATAAATGAACATTGGTTGATTGATCCCAAGGTAAACAGGTTCTAGGTGAGGGATCAGACAAAGAGCAGCGCGAAGACCTTTATGAAGAAGAAAAAGCATGGACCCAGATTTCCCTCGCCCGGACGCGGGTCACCGGGGCCCCCCTCTGGAGCCAGGCCCGCAGGTGGGGCACGATGGCGAGCGCCTGGTGGCCGGGCCTGTTCCCATGGGGCCCGGCCGGGCACAGCCCAAAGAGGCAACGTGGGTCACCCCTCCAATGGGCTCACCACCCATAGCAGGGGCCATAGAGGTCGGGTGCAATGTGAGCTGGGCGGCAGCCAAAGGCAGGGCACTTGGCGGTCCGATCCTCGGCTACAGAAGCTAGCTCTTGGGACGTGGAACGTCACGTCACTGGGGGGGAAAGAGCCTGAGCTAGTGCGCGAAGTCGAGAAATTCCGGCTGGATATAGTCGGACTCACTTCGACGCACGGCAAGGGCTCTGGAACCACTTCTCTCGAGAGGGACTGGACCCTCTTCCACTCTGGCGTTGCCGGCAGTGAGAGGCGACGGGCTGGGGTGGCAATTCTTGTTGCCCCCCGGCTCAAAGCCTGTACGTTGGAGTTCAACCCGGTGGACGAAAGGGTAGCCTCCCCCCGCCTTCGGGTGGGGGGACGGGTCCTGACTGTTGTTTGTGCTTACGCACCAAACAGCCGTTCAGAGTACCCACCCTTTCTGAGAACACTCGAGGGAGTACTGGAAAGTGCTCCCCCGGGTGATTCCCTTGTCCTACTGGGAGACTTCAACGCTCACGTTGGCAACGGAAGAATGGCCGCCCGGATCTGAACCCGAGTGGTGTTTTCTTATTGGACTTTTGTGCTCGTCACAGTTTGTCCATAACAAACACCATGTTCAAACATAAGGGTGTCCATATGTGCACTTGGCACCAGGACACCCTAGGCCGCAGTTCCATGATCGACTTTGTAGTTGTGTCATCGGATTTGCGGCCTTATGTTTTGGACACTCGGGTGAAGAGAGGGGCGGAGCTTTCTACCGATCACCACCTGGTGGTGAGTTGGCTGCGATGGTGGGGGAGGATGCCGGACAGACCTGGGAGGCCCAAACGCATTGTGAGGGTCTGCTGGGAACGTCTGGCAGAGTCTCCTGTCAGACAAAGTTTCAATTCCCACCTCCGGAAGAACTTTGAACATGTCACGAGGGAGGTGCTGGACATTGAGTCCGAGTGGACCATGTTCCGCACCTCTATTGTCGAGGCGGAAGATCGCAGCTGTGGCCGCAAGGTAGTTGGTGCCTGTCGGGTCGGCAATCCTAAAACCCCCTGGTGGACACCAGCGGTGATGGATGCCGTCAAGCTGAAGAAGGAGTCCTATCGGGTCCTTTTGGCTCATAGGACTCCGGAGGCAGTGGACAGGTACCGACAGGCCAAGCAGTGTGCAGCTTCAGCGGTCGCGGAGGCAAAAACTCGGACATGGGAGGAGTTCGGGGAAGCCATGGAAAACGACTTCCGGACGGCTTCGAAGCGATTCTGGACCACCGTCCGCCGCCTCAGGAAGGGGAAGCAGTGCACTGTCAACACCGTGTATGGTGTGGATGGTGTTCTGCTGACCTCAACTGCGGATGTTGTGGATAGGTGGAAGGAATACTTCGAAGACCTCCTCAATCCCACCAACACGTCTTCCTATGAGGAAGCAGTGCCTGGGGAATTCCGTGGCGGACTCTCCTATTTCTGGGGCTGAGGTCGCTGAGGTAGTTAAAAAGCTTCTCGGTGGCAAGGCCCCAGGGGTGGACGAGATCCGCCCGGAGTTCCTTAAGGCTCTGGATGCTGTGGGGCTGTCTTGGTTCACAAGACTTTGCAGCATCGCGTGGACATCGGGGGCGGTACCTCTGGATTGGCAGACCGGGGTGGTGGTTCCTCTCTTTAAGAAGGGGGACCGGAGGGTGTGTTCCAACTATCGTGGGATCACACTCCTCAGCCTTCCCGGTAAGGTTTATTCAGGTGTACTGGAGAGGAGGCTACGCCGGATAGTCGAACCTCGGATTCAGGAGGAACAGTGTGGTTTTCGTCCTGGTCGTGGAACCGTGGACCAGCTCTATACTCTCGGCAGGGTTCTTGAGGGTGCATGGGAGTTTGCCTAACCAGTCTACATATGCTTTGTGGACTTGGAGAAGGCATTCGACCGTGTCCCTCGGGAAGTCCTGTGGGGAGTGTTCAGAGAGTATGGGGTATCGGACTGTCTTATTGTGGCGGCCCGTTCCCTGTACGATCAGTGCCAGAGCTTGGTCCGCATTGCCGGCAGTAAGTCGAACACATTTCCAGTGAGGGTTGGACTCCGCCAAGGCTGTCCTTTGTCACCGATTCTGTTCATAAGTTTTATGGAAAGAATTTCTAGGCGCAGTCAAGGCGTTGAGGGGTTCCGGTTTGGTAACCGCAGGATTAGGTCTCTGCTTTTTGCAGATGATGTGGTCCTGATGGCTTCATCTGACCGGGATCTTCAGCTCTCGCTGGATCGGTTCGCAGCCGAGTGTGAAGCGACCGGAATGAGAATCAGCACCTCCAAGTCCGAGTCCATGGTTCTCGCCTGGAAAAGGGTGGAATGCCATCTCCGGGTTGGGGAGGAGACCCTGCCCCAAGCGGAGGAGTTCAAGTACCTAGGAGTCTTGTTCACGAGTGAGGGAAGAGTGGATCGTGAGATCGACAGGCGGATCGGTGCGGCGTCTTCATTAATGCGGACGTTGTACCGATCCGTTGTGCTGAAGAAGGAGCTGAGTCGGAAGGCAAAGCTCTCAATTTACCAGTCGATCTACGTTCCCATCCTCACCTATGGTCATGACCTTTGAGTCATGACCGAAAGGATAAGATCACGGGTACAAGCGGCCGAAATGAGTTTCCTCCGCCGTGTGGCGGGGCTCTCCCTTAGAGATAGGGTGAGAAGCTCTGCCATCCGGGAGGAATTTCAAAGTAAAGCCGCTGCTCCTTCACATCGAGAGGAGCCAGATGAGGTGGTTCGGGCATCAGGTCAGGATGCCACCCGAACACCTCCCTAGGGAGGTGTTTAGGGCACGTCCAACCGGTAGGAGGCCACGGGGAAGACCCAGGACACGTTGGGAAGACTATGTCTTCCGGCTGGCCTGGGAACGCCTCGGGATCCCCCGGGAAGAGCTAGACGAAGTGGCTGGGGAGATGGAAGTCTGGGTTTCCCTGCTTAGGCTGTTTCCCCCGCGACCCGACCTCGGATAAGCGGAAGATGATGGATGGATACCAGTTAGTTCATGATACCAGTGCTAAATTGCGGTTCTTTAGCTTCTTGTGCGAACGGTACGCTTTCCTTTTGCTTGTTTCCTGCTTATAGGTTGAAGCTATGATTCATGACAATAAATCATACTCCGACCTTCACGCTTTGCCTGGAGTTGTCCGTTCTGTATACCAGGAGAACGACGCCGCAGTGAGGTGCAAGTTAAAACTCTATTATGCAAAGTGAAAGATGTTTATCAACAACACCCAGAAACGCCGTCGGCTTCGCTGGGCTCCGAATTCATCTAAGATGGACTGATGCAAAGTGGAAAAGTGTTCTGTGGTCTGACGAGTCCACATTTCAAATTGTTTTTGGAAACTGTGAACGTTGTGTCTTATATTCAATTGAAAGGCACGCTTTCCTTTTGCCTGTTTCCTGTTTTTGGGTTGAAGCTATGATTTATGACAATAAATCATACTCCTACCTTCACGCTTTGTCCGGGGTTGTCCGTTCTGCATACTAGGGAGAACGACCTCGCAGTGAGCCGCGACCCCCCTCGTGACAGCTACATCTGTAAGTGCAAGTTAAATCTCTACTATGCAAAGCGAACGCCGTTAATCAACAACACCCGTTAACGCCGTTGGCTTCGCTGGGCTCCGAGTTCATCTAAGATGGACTGATGCAAAGTGGAAAAGTGTTCTGTGGTCTGATGAGTCCACATTTCAAATTGTTTTTGGAAACTGTGGGCGTTGTGTCTTATATTCAATTGAAAGGCACGCTTTCCATTTGCTTGTTTCCTGTTTTTTGGTTGAAGCTATGATTTGTGACGGTAAATCATACTCCTACTTTCACGCTTTGTCCGGAGTTGTCCGTTCTGCATACCAGGGAGAATGACCCCACAGTGAGCCGCGACGCCCCTCGTGATAGCTACATCTTTAAATGCAAGTTAAAACTTTACTATGCAAAACGAAAGCTGTTTATCAACAACACCCAGAAACGCCTTTGGCTTGGCTGGGCCCTAAATTCATCTAAGACGGACCGATGCAAAGTGGAAAAGTGTTCTGTGGTCTGACGAGTCCACATTTCAAATTGTTTTTGGAAACTGTGGACGTCGTGTCTTATATCCAATTGAAAGGCACACTTTCCTTTTGCTTGCTTCCTGTTTTGAGGTTGAAGCTATGATTATGACAATAAATCATACTCCTACCTTCACGCTTTGTACGGAGTTGTCCGTTCTGCATACCAGGGAGAACGACCCCGCAGTGAGTTGCGACCAACCCTTCGTGATAGCTACATTTGTAAATGCAAGTCAAAACTCTACTATGCAAAACGAAAGCTGTTTATAAACAACACCCAGATACGCCGTTGGTTTCGCTGGGCCCCGAGTTCATCTAAGACGGACCGATGCAAAGTGGAAAAGTGTTCTGTGGTCTGACGAGTCCACATTTCAAATTGTTTTTGGAAACTGTGGGCATCGTATCTTATATTCAATTGAAAGGCATGCTTTCCTTTTGCTTGCTTCCTGTTTTTGGGTTGAAGCTACGATTTATGACAATAAATCATACTCCTACCTTCACGCTTTGTCCGGAGTTGTCCGTTCTGCATACCAGGGAGAACAACCCCGCAGTGAGCCGCGACCCCCCTTGTGACAGTTACATCTGTAAGTGCAAGTTAAAACTCTACTATGCAAAGCGAACGCCTTTTATCAACAACACCCGGAAACGCCGTCGGCTTCGCTGGGCCCCGAGTTCATCTAAAACGGACCGATGCAAAGTGGAAAAGGGTTCTGTGGTCTGACGAGTCCACATTTCAAATTATTTTTGGAAACTGTGGGCGTCGTATCTTATATTCATTTGAAAGGCACACTTTCCTTTTGCTTGTTTCTTGTTTTTTGGTTGAAGCTATGATTTGTGACGGTAAATCATACTCCTACTTTCACGCTTTGTCCGCAGTTGTCCGTTCTGCATACCAGGGAGAACGACCCCACAGTGAGCCGCGACGCCCCTCGTGATAGCTACACCTGTAAATGCAAGTTAAAACTTTACTATGCAAAACGAAAGCTGTTTATCAACAACACCCAGAAACGCCGTTGGCTTCGCTGGGCCCAGAGTTCATCTAAGACGGACCGATACAAAGTCGAAAAGTGTCTGTGGTCTGACGAGTCCACATTTCAAATTGTTTTTGGAAACTGTGGGCGCCGTGTCTTATATTCATTTGAAAGGCACGCTTTCCTTTTGCTTGTTTCCTGTTTTTTGGTTGAAGCTATGATTTGTGACAATAAATCATACTCCTAACTTCACTCTTTGTCTGGAGTTGTCCGTTTTGCAAACGAGGGAGAACAACCCCGCAGTGAGCCGCGAACCCCCTCGTGATAGCTACATCTGTAAATGCAAGTTAAAACTTTACTATGCAAAACGAAAGCTGTTTATCAACAACACCCAGAAACGCTGTTGGCTTGGCTGGGCCCTGAGTTCATCTAAGACGGACCGATGCAAAGTGGAAAAGTGTTCTGTGGTCTGACAAGTCCACATTTCAAATTTTTTTTGGAAACTGTGGACGTCGTGTCTTATATCCAATTGAAAGGCACGCTTTCCTTTTGCTTGGTTCCTGTTTTGAAGTTGAAGCTATGATTATGACAATAAATCATACTCCTACCTTCACGCTTTGTCCGGAGTTGTCCGTTCTGCATACCAGGGAAAACGACCCCGCAGTGAGCCGCGACCCCCCTCGTGACAGATACATTTGTAAGTGCAAGTTAAAACTCTACTATGCAAAGTGAACGCCGTTTATCAACAACACCCGGAAACGCCGTCGGCTTCGCTGGGCTCCGAGTTCATCTAAGACGTACTGATACAAAGTTGAAAAGTGTTCTGTGGTCTGAGGAGTCCACATTTCAAATTGTTTTTGGAAACTGTGGACATTGTGTCTTATATTCATTTGAAAGGCACGCTTTCCTTTTGCTTGTTTCCTGTTTTTTGGTTGAAGCTATGATTTGTGACAAGAAATCATACTCCTACTTTCACGCTTTGTCCGGAGTTGTCCGTTCTGCATACCAGGGAGAACGACCCCACAGTGAGCGCGACGCCCCTCGTGATAGCTAGACCTGTAAATGCAAGTTAAAACTCTACTATTCAAAGCAAAAGCTGTTTATCAACAATACCCGGAAACGCTGTTGGCTTCGCTGGGCCCAGAGTTCATATAAGACGGAACGATGCAAAGGTGAAAACTGTTCTGTGGGCTGACGAGTCCACATTTCAAATTGTTTTTGGAAACTGTGGGCGTCGTATCTTATATTCATTTGAAAGGCATGCTTTCCTTTTGCTTGTTTCCTGTTTTTTGGTTGAAGCTATGATTTGTGACAATAAATCATACTCCTTTTTTCACGCTTTGTCCGGAGTTGTCCGTTCCGCATACCAGGGAGAACGACCCCACAGTGAGCCGCGACGCCCCTCGTGACAGCTACATCTGTAAGTGCAAGTTAAAACTCTACTATGCAAAGCGAAAGCCGTCTATCAACAACACCCGGAAACGCCGTTGGCTTCGCTGGGCCCCGAGTTCATCTAAGACGGAACGATGCAAAGTTGAAAAGTGTTCTGTGGTCTGACGAGTCCACATTTTAAATTGTTTTTGGAAACCGTGGATGTCTTGTCTTATACTAAATTGAATATAAGTCGAAAAGGATTTGCAAATCATTGTATTCTGTTTTCATTTAAGATTTACACAACGTGCCAAATTCATTGGTTTGGAGAGAAAAGTGAGCAGAGGAACCACATGAGCTTCAATCCAACATTTTACCAGAAAGCTGACAATCCAAAGTCCTTTGGTTAGCAGGTCCTTTCAAAACATCATCATGTATTCTCCAGACGTTAAATGAATGCGTGGGTGAAAAACATCTTAAGGTGATTATTGCAAATATGTGCATGGGGGGGGGTTCCGTGTGTGTGTGTGTGTGTGTGTGTGTGTGTGTGTGTGTGTGTGTGTGTCGAGTTCCCTCTGGGTGCGCTGGTTTCCTCCCACAGTCCAAACACATGCAGTTTACATTAACTCCAACTTGCCCCCCGAGTGTGGTTCTGGTCCGTCCGCATGGGTTTCAGACTCTGTGGCATGGATGGGTGTAGGTAACAATTTGATCCACCTGGAAATGTTCCTACATCTGCTGTTAATCACAGAAAGAACAACATGATTGGGGGCCTTGTGAGGAAACATGCTCACTATTTCAACCATTGTTAGAAATCAGGGAAACATTAATCTGTTGTCGTGGTTAAGTTGCCTTAAGTTCGTCGTTTTCGGCTTGATGGCCCTCCAGATTGTTCTAATGCAGTGGTTTTCAAACTCCTTTCACCAAATACCACCCCAGAAAACCCCTTGGCATTCCAAGTACCACCATGATGACCTAAGACAGGGGTGTCCAAACTACCACCAGCCTCTTCAATTTACCATGAATTGATTAACGTGGACCCCAACTTAAACAAGTTGAAAAACCTATTCGGGTGTTACCATTTAGTGGTCAATTGTACGGAATATGTACTCTACTGTGCAATCTACTAATAAAAGTTTCAGTCAATCAATCAATCAATTGGTCTGCGAGACGTCATGAGTTCAACAAAGCATCGCACCACGGAGTGTTTTTCAAATTAATCTAAAAATAAGCCGGTCTGCGGATGATTTGATATTAACTGCCATCTTTGACACGATAGGACAGCTGTTACTTATATGACACGATCCAAACAATCTTCCCTAGTCATGGTGCAAAAAAAAATAAACGCTATCTAACATAAATGTTAACGCACGGTAACATATTCGGGTGCTTTAAAGGGGAACATTATCACAATTTCTGAAGGGTTAAAACCAATAAAAATCAGTTCCCAGTGGCTTATTTTATCTTTCGAAGTTTTTCTCAAAATTTTACCCATCACGCAATGTCCTGAAAAACGGCTTCAAATTGCCTGATTTAACCGTCGTTATATCCACCCGTCCATTATCCTGTGACGTCACAGCGTGATCACACAAACACAAACATGGCGGATAGCACAGAAAAGTATAGCGATATTAGCTCGGATTCAGACTCGGATTTCAGCGCCGTAAGCGATTCAATAGATTAGGGATATATTGAAACGGATGGTTGGAGTGTGGAGGCAGGTATTAAAAACGAAATTAAAGAAGAAACAGAAGCTTTTGAGCCATATCACGACAGATAGCGGCACGGGAGGAAGCGAGGACCAATTTGGCGATCGCCTTCTAACCAACGATTGGTTTGTGTTTGTTTGGCATTGAATGTGGGTGGAGGGAAAGGCTGAATGCAAATATAGCTACAAATGAGGCATAATGATGCAATATGTACATACAGCTAGCCTAAATAGCATTTTAGCATCGATTAGCTTGCAGTCATGCTGTGACCAAATATGTCTAATTAGCACACTCCACATAAGTCAATAACATCAACAAAACTCACCTTTGTGATTTCGTTGACTTTATCGTTGGAAATGCATCTGCTTTGAGTGTCGCAGGATATCCACACATTCTTGCCATCCCTGTCGTCATAGTTGTCGTCGGTAAAGTGTGCGGAACAAACGAGGGACTTTCGCATCTTTTGACCACTGGTGCAACTTGAAACCGTCTCTGTTCGTGTTGTTACACCCTCCGACAACACACCCACGAGGCATGATGTCTCCAAGGTACGGGAACACAGTCGAAAAAACGGAAAATAACAGAGCTGATTTGACTTGGTGTGTGTAATGTGTTTGAGAAAATGGCGGGTCGCTTCACGATGTGACGTCACGGGTGAAAGGTCATCGCTCCGACAGGCGAACAATTGAAAGGCGTTTAAATTGCCAAATTCACCCTTCTAGAGTTCGGAAATCGGTTAAAAGAACATATGGTCTTTTTTCTGGATCATCAAGGTATATATTGACGCTTACATAGGTCTGGTGATAATGTTCCCCTCAAATATTAACTACCATTTTTGACGCAAAACCACAGCTGTTATTTATATGACACAAACCAAACAACCTTCCCTAGTCATGGTGCAAAAAAAGAAACACTAACTAACAAAATGTTAACACACATGGTAACATATAACACAGCCTGCTCACTGGATCTTGTGGCTATTTTATAAATAATCTAAACTACACCCATTGTAGTGCATGATGGGAAAAATGCAAAACCCTCTCCACACTTATCCGTGTTTGGTGCATTTTAGGGGCGGGGGAATATTACATATTTAGATTAAAAAGGTATAAAACGTCCATCCATCCATCCATCCATTTTCTACCGCTTATTCCCTTTTGGGGTCGCGGGGTGCGCTGGCGCCTATCTCAGCTACAATCGGGCGGAAGGCGGGGTACACCCTGGACAAGTGGGTTTAGGGGGAGTGAACGGGGAATCCTTTTTTTTCTTTGTCGTGAAAAAGGGACGTTTTTGTCATGAAAAAGGGAGGTTTTTGTAGTTGGTGTACTAATTGTAAGTGTATATATTTTTTTTAATGTTGATTTAATAAAATGTATTTTATTTTTTTATTTTATTTATTTTTTTAATAAAAATGAATAAATTCTTCTGTGGCCCGGTATCGGGCCACGGCCCGGTGGTTGGGGACCACTGGTCTAAAAGACCAATCAGAGTAAAACACCACAAAGATTAAACGACCACACAGATGAATAAATACAAATGTGCAAAATTTCTATTAGTGCAATATCTATTATAGTGCAATATTAGTGCAATATTAGTGCAATATCTCTATTAGTGCAATATTAGTGCAATATGTATAAAAGTGCAATATTAGTGCAATATCTCTATTAGTGCAATATTAGTGCAATATGTATAAAAGTGCAATATTAATGCGATATCTATATTAGTGCAATATTACTGCAATTTCTCTATAAGTGTAATATAAGTGCAATATTAGTGCAATATCTCTATTAGTGCAATAATAGTGCAATATTAGTGCAATATCTCTATTAGTGCAATATCTCTATTAGTGTAATACCTCTATTGGTGCAATATTAGTGCAATATCTATATTAGTACAATACCTATATTAATGCAATATGTATATTACTGCAATATCTCTATTAGTGCAATACCTCTATCAGTGCAATATTTCTATTAGTGTAATACCTCTATTAGTGCAATATCTCTATTAGTGCAATATCTCTATTAGTGTAATACCTCTATTAGTGCAATATTAGTGCAATATCTCTATTAGTGCAATATTAGTGCAATATCTCTATTAGTGCAATATCTATATTAATGCAATATCTCTATTACTGCAATATTAGTGCAATATCTCTATTAGTGCAATATCTCTATTAGTGTAATACCTCTATTAGTGCTATATTAGTGCAATATCTCTATTAGTGCAATATCTATATTAATGCAATATCTGTTTTACTGCAATATTAGTGCAATATCTCTATTACTGCAGTATTAGTGCAATATTAGTGCAATATCTCTATTAGTGCAATATCTATATTAGTGTAATACCTCTATTTGTGCAATATTAGTGCAATTTCTATATTAGTGCAATATCTATATGACTGCAATATTAGTGCAATATCTCTATTACTGCAGTATTAGTGCAATATTAGTGCAATATCCCTATTAGTGTAATACCTCTATTTGTGCAATATTAGTGCAATATCTCTATTAGTGCAATATCTATATTAGTGCAATATCTCTATTACTGCAGTATTAGTGCAATATTAGTGCAATATCTCTATTGGTGCAATATCTCTATTAGTGCAGTATTAGTGAAATATCTCTATTAGTGTAATATTAGTGAAGTATTTCTATTAGTGCAAAATTAGTGCAACAGCTCTATTAGTGCAATATCAGTGCAATATATCTATTAGTGCAATATCTCTATTAGTGTAATACCTCTATTCATGCAATATTAGTGCAATTTCTCTATTAGTGCAATATCTATATTAGTGCAATATCTCTATTACTGCAGTATTAGTGCAATATTAGTGCAATATCTCTATTGGTGCAATATCTCTATTAGTGCAGTATTAGTGAAATATCTCTATTAGTGTAATATTAGTGAAGTATTTATATTAGTGCAAAATTAGTGCAACAGCTCTATTAGTGCAATATCAGTGCAATATATCTATTAGTGCAATATCTCTATTAGTGTAATACCTCTATTCATGCAATATTAGTGCACTATCTCCATTACTGCAGTATTAGTGCAATATTAGTGCAATATCTCTATTAGTGCAATATCTCTATTACGGCAATATTAGTGCAATATCTCCATTCCTGCAGTATTAGTGCAATATTAGTGCAATATCTCTATTAGTGCAATATCTCTATTCGCGCAATATCTCTATTAGTGCAGTATTAGCAAAATATTTCTATTAGTGCAAAATTAGTGCAACAGCTTTATTAGTGCAATATCTCTATTAGTGCAATATTAGTGCAATATCTCTATTAGTGCAATATCAGTGCAATATTAGTGTAATATCTCCATGGAAGTAAACAAGGTAGAAGTCAAACTTTCTTAATATCCAATTATATTAATATAATATGCATTTACATATATATATATATATATATATATATATATATATATATATATATATATATATATATATATATATATATATATATAAATGTATGTATATATAAATATATACATATATGTTTACATATGCATATGAATATGTATATATATGTTATATATATGTATGTATATAAAGTATATATATCTATGTATATATGTATATGTATATAAAAATATATATATATGTATATATATATGTGTGTGTATGTATACGTATGTATTGTGTGTGTGTGTATATATATATATATATATACAACATTACATATTGTATATATATATATATATATATATATATATATATATATATATATATATATATATATATATATATATACAACATTACATATTGTTATAACAATATGTAACAACATGTTTTATATGCACACTGCAAGTGTATATATATATATATATATATAATGTAGTGTTTTCTAATCACGGCAGACTTTTTAATAAACAACAAAGACCACTATTTCTTTAGACAATGAAGATTCGCAACCTTACACTTTTTGAAGCTGAATATACTGAGGATGAACTACTGCTTCCAGAAGTGAGCAAGAAGAAGAGGCTGAGACGTCAGAGCAGACAGAAGCCGAGAGAGTGCTTTTTGGCCACAAAACTTTGAGCCAAATTAATGGAGTGCCTACTCAAAGCAATTGGGAACATCCCCAGCCAGCTGGACCAAACGGTCAATCAAATGAGTGCTATAAATGTTATTACAACTACAGTACATACGCTGTCTGGCTAGTTGTGTACGAACAAAACATGAAATAATGCTGTAGTAATAATACCGTAACGATGCTAATACCGTAACATGCCCATGTGTTACTATGCTACAAAAATAGTTCCTCATCGTTTGCTCTTACAATAACAATGTTGCTGCATCTTGGTTATTATACAGGTTACAGAACGTAAACATGTTCTATACCGCTTGTGCTGGTCACGGTCACGGGTGAGCTGGAGCCTATCCCAGCAGACTTCGAGCGAGGAGAGGAGAACACCCTGGACTACACACATTTGGGGGGGAAGCCTATGTAAGTCCAAAGAAATACATGGAAACTCCACACAAAGATTGGAACCCGGTTCTCCCGACTGTGTGCAGACACGCAAAACCACTGCGCCGCTGCAGTCAGTCATCAGATAGAGAGAAGCACGAAGGCAAACACGAGTTGGTGGTCTTTGTGGGAGAAAAAAAACCCAAGTATCGCCCGGACCACAGCGGGTCAAATGTAATGAGACGACGAGGGAAAGGTTTCCATGAGGATGGAAGCCACGTTGCCGTGACAACCGACAGCTTTGCTCAAATGACGACAGAATGCGGGCTGAGGTGCAGACATACTTCAGTCCTCACGGCTTTAAACGCAAACATATGGAGCCCCTATCTTGTCAGATACATTGCATGACTCATTACTCAAAATTGGTGCTCGGGTCTTTCCATTGCTGGTAGTAACTAAGTAACTTTTATACTTGTTACTTTTATTGGGGTATTTTTGTAAAAAAATGGAACCATCACTTAATTAAATGTTCAAACACAGTGTTACTGTTCAAACTGTGTGCAATATTAGTGGTCTTTCCATCCATCCATCCATCCATCTTCTTCCGCTTATCTGAGGTCGGGTCGCGGGGCGGAGCAGCCTAAGCAGGGAAGCCCAGACTTCCCTCTCCCCAGCCACTTCGTCCAGCTCTTCCCGGCGGGATCCCGAGGCGTTCCCAGGCCAGCCGGGAGACTTAGTCTTTCCAGGGTCTTCTAGGTCTTCCCCGAGGTCTCCTACCGGTCGGACGGTGGCATCCTGACCAGATGCCCGAACCACCTCATCTGGCTCCTCTCGATGAGGAGGAGCAGGCGGCTTAATTTGAGCTCCTCCCGGATGGCAGAGCTTCTCACCCTATCTCTAAGGGAGAGCCCTGCCACCCGGTGGAGGAAACTCATTTCGGCCGCTTGTACCCGTGATTTTGTCCTTTCATAACCCAAAGCTCATGACCATAGGTGAGGATCGGAACGTAGATCGACCGGTAAATTGAGATCTTTGCCTTCCGGCTCAGCTCCTTCTTCACCACAACGGATCAATACAGCGTCCGCATTAGCGAAAACGCCGCACCGATCCACTTGTGTCGATCTCACGATCCACTCTTCCCTCACTCGTGAACAAGACTCCGAGGTACTTGAACTCCTCCACTTGGGGCAGGGTCTCCTCTCTAACCCGTAAATGGCACTCCGCCATTTTACGCGCGAGAACCATGGACCATACTTGCCAACCTTGAGACCTCGGATTTCAGTAGGTGGAGGTGGGGGGTGGAGGGTGGAGGGTGGGGGGTGAGGGGTCAAGGTCGGGGGTAAAAGAAATACTTGAATTTCTGTGTTCAATTATTTACACATATACACACACATAACACGCATCCACTCATCGTTGAGTTAAGGGTTGAAATGTCCATCTTTGTTCTGTTCTCTGTCTATTCTACATTCAATTCTATTCTATGTAAAGTAGATGGCAGTATTGTCCTGTTTAAGAGTGTCACAAGTTCACAACATTGCAGTTTAGGCAGACGAACTGCTTTACGATTGACGAAAAAACGTATCTGCTGTTGTTGTGTGTTATTACCGGGCTGGGAGGACTTTAATGAAACTGCCTAACAATAAACTGATATAAGAAACCAAGAACTCGCCCTCGATCATTCTACAGTTATAACGTCAAAGGGCAGGCTCGCTCTTTAAATTGTGGGAAAGACTGTAAGAAGTAAGTCGGAATCCCTCCTTACTTCCACCACAAGGTTGCAATTAATAACAATAATAATAATTCATCAAATTCCCTTTACGGTTTACTGAAAAAACACTTATTGAAAAAATAGATGCTAAACTTCGGCTACCTTAACCTCTTAAGGCCCAAGCTGTTAGTTCACATGCTTTTTTTTATTTCTAGTTGCTATATGGGCTTATTGGACCCTAATTAGAATAAAAACTAAAAATCATCCTGTGATGTGTTGTACTTAGACCATAAGTACACAAACGTGTACTTCATGTGTTTTGACATGCTAATTTTTATTTTTACACTTTTTTTTTCCAAATTTCATTGTTTGTTATAGTCTTCTGACACCACCAGATGGCAGTTTAAGTGTCCACATAAGTGGCCATAAGACCCCAATTCAGTAGTGTACACAATTTTGGAAATAGGACCTAAAAGGTGCTGTCCATCGCATGTGGCCACTAAGGCCTTTAGGCGTTTTAAAGGAGTACTGCAATTTTTTTTTAAATGTTTGCCTATGATTAACAATTCTTGTACAAGTCACTAACAACAGTTTTTTTTAATTGCATTCAAATAAATGTTAGCAAAAATCAAACATTGCGCCTATAAAGCCCACTGAAAAAAACATCCTAAGATTGCTAACAGTTCTCCATTTACATCTCCTGACTTGAATATTAACCAAATATTCTCGATTTTGTTACTATAACTGTAAAGTCAAGGAACTACTTTTAGCGGCACCCTGAACACAGAGCGCTACCGAGCTTATGCTGCTGTACTGACGTATTGAGCTGCTGCATCGCCTCCGAGTTGGTGAAAGTTTCTTCTGGATTATAAATCATGCCTCTCACCTGGATAGTAGAAGGATGTGGACATAAACCGACAAGTTGGTCAACTTTGACATCCAACTTAGACCCGGAGGATGGCGACAAAGACACGAAAAGAGCAGCTTTTGTGGCATTTTGTTCTTTGATACCTGCGTGAGGATTATGATTAATTCTTCATCTAAACTGGAAGATATAAAATAGTAAATGAGTTATACTTGTATAGCGCTTTTCTACCTTCAAGGTACTCAAAGTGCTTTGACACTATTTCCACATTCACCCATTCACACACACATTCACACACTAATGGCGGGAGCTTCCATGCAAGGTGCTAACCAGGACCCATCAGGAGCAAGGGTGAAGTGCCTTGTTCAAGGACACAACGGACGTGACGAGGTTGGTGGAAGCTGGGGATCGAACCAGGAACCCTCAGGTTGCTGGCATAGCCACTCTCCCAACTGCGCCACGCCTACCCTGTACGTCCCACCAGTGAGAGCAGACATTGTACAGTAAGTGATTGTTTTATTATGTTTCTATATCTTGTTTGGGGCGGTATAGCTCGGTTGGTAGAGTGGCTGTGCCAGCAACTTGGGGTTCCAGGTTCGATCCCCGCTTCCGCCGTCATAGTCACTATGGGCATTTCTGTCTGTCATTCCGTCGTACGTTATTTTCCTTTTACGGAATGTTTTTGTAGAGAATAAATGATGAAAAAAACCCTAATTGAAGGGTCTAAAAGAGGAAAACACACCAAAAAAAAAAAAAAATAGAATTTTTACACAGTTTATCTTCAATTTCGACTCTTTAAAATTCAACCGAAAAAAATGAGGCGGAAAACTAATTAATTTGAATCTTTTTGAAAAAAATTAAAAAATAATTTATGGAACATCATTATTAATTTTTCCTAAATTAAGATTCATTTTAGAATGTTGATGACATGTTTTAAATATGTTAAAATCCATCCATCCATTTCCTACCGCTTATTCCCTTTGGGGTCGCAGGGGGCGCTGGTGCCTATCTCAGCCACAATCGGGCGGAAGGCGGCGTACACCCTGGACAAGTCGCCATCTCATCACAGAGGTTAACATCCAATCTGCACTTTGTTAGAATATATAACAAATTGGACCAAGCTATATTTCTAACAAAGACGAATCAATATTTCTTCTAGATTTTCCAGAGCAAAAATTTTAAAAGAAATTCAAAAGATTTTGAAATAATATTTAAATATGATTCTACAGATTTTCTAGATTTGCCAGAATAATTCTTTTGAATTTTAACCATAATAAGTTTCAAGAAATATTTCACAAATATTCTTCATAAAAAAAACAGAAGCTAAAATGAAGAATTTAATTAAAATGTATGTATTATTCGTTACAATAAATCAAATAAATTCACTTGAACATTAATGTAAATTATCAGGAAAGAAGAGGAAGGAATTTAAAAGGTAAAAAGGTATATGTGTTTAAAAATCCTAAAATAATTTTTATGATTGTATTTTTTCTCTAAAATTGTCTTTCTGAAAGTTATAAGGAAAAAAGTAATAGAATAAATGAATTTATTTAAACACTTGAAGACCAAGTCTTTAAAATATTTTCTTGGATTTTCAAATTCTATTTGAGTTTTGTCTCTCTTAGAATTAAAAATGTCGAGCAAAGCGAGACCAGCCTGCTAGTAAATAAATAAAATTTAAAAAATAGAGGCAGCTCACTGGTAAGTGCTGCTATTTGAGCTATTTTTAGAACAGGCCAGCGGGCCACTCATCTGGTCCTTACGGGCTACCTGGTGCCCGCGGGCACCGCGTTGGTGACCCCTGCTCTACGTCAACCAGCATGTTTTTGGATGGGGAAATTGTGATATATATCTTACCGGAGACATCAATAGATTATTCGTCGTCCTGCAGCAGCTGTCATGTCAAAAAAGGCAGCTGTGAGCTTGGTTCCTCGGCTTCTCTCTTAGACACTGCGTGTTCACCGCAGCCATCCGACCTCGAGGTATGTCTTTACAATCTTTAAAATCTCACTAAAACACTATTAAAACAATAAGCAGATAAGGGATCTTCCAGAATTATCCTAGTAATTGTGTCTAGTTCTTCGCTATCAATATCCTCAGCCACGAATCTTTCATCCTCGCTCAAATTAATGGGGAAATTGTCGTTTTCTCGGTCCGAATAGCTCTTTTTGTTGGAGGCTCCCATTAATGTGAGGATGTGAGGAGCCTTCACACGGGTGACGTCATCGTCTGCGACTTCCGGTAAAGGCAAGGGTTTTTTATTAGCGACCAAAAGTTGCAAACTTTATCGTCGATGTTCTCTACTAAATCCTTTCAGCAAAAATATGGCAATATCTCGAAATGATCAAGTATGACACATATAATGGACCTGCTATCCCCGTTTAAATAAGAAAATCTCATTTCAGTAGGCCTTTAAAAACAGCTAGAGATCAAAGACAAGACGGAGGAAAGGTTGAGACGAGTAAAAGAAATCATCTTTGGCTGGCGGCCGGCACATTTTGACACTTGGCTGCAGTGGAGATGAAAGAGCAAACCGGGGGAGCGAGGACAAGGGAGGAGGGGAGTGCGACTACTATCTAAGATTGAAATACGCAGCTGGAATTGGTGCTGGTGGACGTCACTTCTTGCCCCTACGTTGGCGAGGACCAATCCCCCGTGCAGCCTCGTAAATGTTTCCTGTTTTTTCTTCCCCGCACCCAGTCAGCGGCTGGGGCCTACGTGCTGCACGGCGGCATATGGAAGACATTTGCTTCTCATGTCCCGAAAGTCATGTGGGAAATGTCCAATAGTCCTGTGGTCTATTTGGACGTGCATGGAGGCTGAAGTGGACAGCATGTTGGACACAGGAGGGACTCACATAGGGAAAATTAGGCCCAGGATGTTGGTACAGTGGGGCAAAAAAGTATTTAGTCAGCCACCGATTGTGCAAGTTCTCCCACTTAAAATGATGACAGAGGTCTGTAATTTTCATCATAAGTACACTTCAACTGTGAGGGACAGAATGTGAAAAAAAAATCCAGGAATTCACCATGTAGGAATTTTTAAGAATTTATTTGTAAATTATGGTGGAAAATAAGTATTTGGTCAACCATTCAAAGCTCTCACTGATGGAAGGAAGTTTTGGCTCAAAATCTCACGATACATGGCCCCATTCATTCTTTCTTTAACACGGATCAGTCGTCCTGTCCCCTTAACAGAAAAACAGCCCCAAAGCATGATGTTTCCACCCCCATGCTTCACAGTAGGTGTGGTGTTCTTGGGGTGCAACTCAGTATTCTTCTTCCTCCAAACACGACAAGTTGAGTTTATACCAAAATGGATACATGGATGATACAGCAGAGGATTGGGAGAATGTCATGTGGTCAGATGAAACCAAAATAGAGCTCCAAAGGGGAATAAGTGGAAGAAAATGGATGGATGGATACATATATGTATATATACATGTATATATACAGATATATACAAACCCCGTTTCCATATGAGTTGGGAAATTGTGTTGGATGTAAATATAAACAGAATACAATGATTTGCAAATCCTTTTCAACCCATATTCAGTTAAATGCACAACAAAGATGAGATAAACTTTTTTTTTTTGCAAATAATCATTAACTTTAGAATTTGATGCCAGCAACACATGACAAAGAAGTTGGGAAAGGTGGCAAAAAATACTGATAAAGTGGAGGAATGCTCATACAACCCTTATATGGAACATCCCACAGGTGTGCAGGCTAATTGGGATCAGGTGGTTGCCATGTTTGGGTATAAAAACAGCTTCCATGAAATGCTAAGTAATTCACAAACAAGGATGGGCTGAGGGTCATCACTTTGTAAGCAAATTGTCGAACAGTTTAAGAACAACATTTCGCAACGAGCTTTTGCAAGGAATTTAGGGATTTTACCATCTATGATCCGTAAAATCATCAAAAAGTTCAAAGAATCACGAGAAATCAATGCACGTAAGCGATGATATTAGGGAGTTTTGATCCCTCAGGCGGTACTGCATCAAAAACCGACATCAGTGTGTAAAGGATTGAAGTGTTCCTGAGCCCATGTGATGATTCACATGGGCTCAGGAACACTTCATAAAACCACTGTCAGTACATCTGTAAGAGCAAATTACAACTCTACTAAAAATAGATGAAAAATTATTTTAAAATTTTACACTAACCCTAATCTGGCGTTTTTATTCCTTGTTCAAAGTTCCCGATGCTGTTCCATGTATCTTATATTGTTAAATGGCTTTTATTGTTGTGATATTTGCACCACTTCCTAGGAAACGTTCCACGCTAGCATTTAACAAAGAAGACCCCACAGTAGTGCCCAAAGACAAAATAAATTATCTTTGACGAGGACAGAATGGTAAGCCAAAACCTGAGATGTAAGAGTCTTTCACTATCCGTCAAAACACACATGTACTAATTTGTACTTCCTGGTGTCATACAGATAATAGTGTATCAACCAATCGCTAAAGTGAACCTACTGGAGCAAACAAATACAACGTTGAAACAACACGCTTTTTGACGACATTAAATCGATGTTGGGTTTGGTTTAGGGTTGGGGTTAGGGTTAGGGTTGGGGTTGGGATTGGGGTTGGGGTTGGGGTTGGGGTTAGGGTTAGGTTAACCCTAACCCTAACCCTAACATTTTGTCATGTCCCAACCAATATTCTACAACACAAATCCAACGTTGAAACAACATTCTTTTTGACAACATTTATTCAATGTAAGGTTGTGACGTTGATTTGACCATTGAATTTTGGTCATTTCCCAATCAATATTCAGCAACATAAATACAACGTTGAAACAACATGCTTTTTGACAACGTTTATTCAATAACAGGTTCGGATGTCGAATTGACCGTTGAACTTTGGTAATTTCCCAACCAATGTTCTTCAACACAAATCCAACGTTGAAACAACATGCTTATTGACGACGTTTATTCAATGTCAGGTTGTGATGTTGATATGACCATTGAATTTTGGTAATTTCCCAACCATTATTCTACAACACAAATCCAACGTTGAAACAACATGCTTTTTGACGACGTTTATTCAATGTCAGGTTGTGACGTTGATTTGATCATTGAAATGTGGTCATTTTCCAACCAATATTCTACGACACAAATACAAACGTTGATGCTTTTTGACGTTGATGCAATGTCAGGTTGTGACGTTGATGTGACCATTGAATTTTGGTAATTTCCCAACCAATATTCTACAACACAAATTCAATGTTGAAACAACATGCTTTTTGATGACGCTAAATCAATGTTGGGTTCTGACTTCAATTTGAGCTTTGAAATTTGATCATTTTTCAACCAATGTTCTACAACAACAAAAAACAACGTTGAAACATGTTTTTAAACGTTCATGCAATGTCAGGTTGTGACGTTGATTTGATCATTGAAATTTGGTCATTTCCCAACCAATATTCCACAACAGAGGAAGGATGAATGCAGTAATGTACAGAAACATCCTGGATAAAAACCAACACTTCCCATCTAACCTGATGGAGCTTGAGAGGTGCTGCAAAGAGGAATGAGATTAAGAGCCCAGAGATAGGTGTACCAAGCTTGTCGCATCGCATTCAAAAAGACTTGAGGCTGTAATTACTATTAATTTTTTTTTTTTTTTAATAACATTATCATTATGGGGAACCCCGGGTACTCCGGCTTCCTCCCACTTCCAAAAACATGCACCTGGGGATAGGTTGATTGGCGACACTAAAATTGGCCCTAGTGTGTGAATGTGAGTGTGAATGTTGTCTGTCTATATGTGTTGGCCCTGCGATGAGGTGGCGACTTGTCCAGGGTGTACCCCGCCTTCCGCCCGATTGTAGCTGAGATAGGCGCCAGCGCCCCCCGCGACCCCGAAAGGGAATAAGCGGTAGAAAATGGATGGATGGATGGATCATTATGGGGTAATGTGTGTCGAATTTTGAGGACAAAAATTAATGTATTCCATTTTGGAACAGGGCTGTAACATAACAAAATGTGGAAAAAGTGAAACGCTGTGAATACTTTCCGGATGGCCTGTATTTACTGCACAGCCCGTTAATCCCACCACCTGTCCTCAAATAAAATATAGCTCACCAAAATAAAACGACGTAGACACAAACAAAACATACATAGCTCTATGGTCAACTATGCTGCACTGTATTGTATTCATAAATGAAAAACACCATTGGAAATGTGTTGAAACGTATTTATTCAGTAAAAAAAAAAATGTGGAGAGGAGTAATGAAAACAAGTAATGGCAACAAGTACACACAATAAGAAAATAAAATAAAAAGCACTGTCAAAAACAGAAACTTTTAGAAAAAGTCTACCCTGGACCTTACTCGGTTCACCGGCTCAACTCAAAAGATGCGCAGCACCATTTTTTTTTTCATAAAAACAAAAAGAATAAGATAAAATCCCCACACCACTTTTTGCATACTCTTATATCGTGTATATAAATAATTTCTAGAAATAAAATAAAAGAGCACTCACATACCTCCACTCATCACACATTTATTACATTTCTACTCAACAACACAACCTGCTTTGTGGACGGAACTGTACTTTTGCCAGTATTTGTACACACTTTACTCAATTATTCTGGATTTTGAGACTCTTAAATCCATTTTTGTGTCATGGGTCATTGTCCCAGCAGGCACAGGACATTGAAACAACGTTGAGAAATTTTGGAATTAGGTCCTCACCTTGAGCAACTTAAACATAACGTTGAAACAACGTGCTTTTTGAGGACGCTTATTCAATGTTGTTGATTTGACCATTGAAATTTGGTCATTTCCCAACCAATATTCTACAACACAAATACAACATTGAAACAACATGCTTTTTGACAAGGATTGATCAATGTCAATTTATTCGACCAATGAAACGTGGTCATTTCCCAACCAATTTTGTACAAACAACATGCTCTTTAACAACTTTTAATGAATGTTGGGTTGTGGTGTTGATTTGACCAGTGAAAATTGTTTTTTCTCTACCAATATTCTACAAGAAAAATACAACATTGAAACAACATGCTTTTTGACGACATTAAATCAATGTCAGGTTGTGATGTTGATTTGACCATTGAAATTTCGTCATTTCCAAACCAATGTTCTACAACACAGATACAACGTTGAAACAACATGCTTAATGACGACGTTAAATCAATGTTGGGTTTTTAGACGTTGATTTGACCATTGAAATTTGGTCATTTTACGACCAACACAAATACAACGTCAAAACAACATGCTTTTTGACGGCGTTTAATCAATGTTGGGTTCTGTCATTGATTTGACCATTGAAATTTGGTCATTTCCCAACCAATGTTCTACAACACAAATACCACATTGAAACAACATACTTTTTGACAACGTTAAATCAATGTCAGGTTGTGACGTTAATTTGACCATTGAAATTTGGTCATTTTACAACCAATATTCTACAACACAAATATAACGTCAAAATAACATGCTTTTTGATGACGTTTAATCAATGTTGGGTTCTGTCGTTGATTTGACCATTGAAATTTGGTCATTTCCCAACCAATATTCTACACTACAAATACAACGTTGAAACAACATGCTTTTTAACAACGTTTAATTAATGTTGGGTTGTGGCGTTAATTTGACCGTTAAAAATTGTTTATTTCTCCAAGAAGGTCCTAAAACACCAATACCACATTGAAACAACATGCTTTTTGACGACATTAAACCAATGTCAGGTTGTGACGTTGATTTGACCATTGAAATTTGATCATTTCCCAACCAATATTCTACAAGACAAATAACAACGTCAAAACAACATGCTTTTTGACGACGTTTACTCAATGTTGGGTTCTGACGTTGATTTGACCATTGAAATGTGGTCATTTCCCAACCAATATTCTACACTACAAATACAACGTTGAAACAACATGGTCTTTAACAACGTTTAATTAATGTTGGGTTGTGGCGTTAATTTGACCGTTAAAAATTGTTTATTTCTCTACGAAGGTCCTACAACACCAATACCACATTGAAACAACATGCTTTTTGACGGCATTAAATCAATGACCGGTTGTGACGTTGATTTGACCATTGAAATGTGATCATTTCCCAACCAATATTCTACAAGACAAATACAACGTCAAAACAACATGCTTTTTGATGACGTTTACTCAATGTTGGGTTCTGACCTTGATTTGACCATTGAAATTTGGTAATTTCCCAACCAATATTCTACAACACAAATACAACGTCAAAACAACATGCTTTTTGACGACGTTTAATCAATGTTGGGTTCCGTCATTTATTTGACCATTGAAATTTGGTCATTTCCCAACCAATATTCTACAACACAAATACCACATCGAAACAACATGCTTTTTGACAACGTTAAATCAATGTCAGGTTGTGACGTTTATTTGACCATTGAAATTTGGTCATTTTACAACCAATATTCTACAACACAAATATAACGTCAAAATAACATGCTTTTTGATGACGTTTAATCAATGTTGGGTTCTGTCGTTGATTTGACCATTGAAATTTGGTCATTTCCCAACCAATATTCTACACTACAAATACAACATTGAAACAACATGCTCTTTAACAACGTTTAATTAACGTTGGGTTGTGGCGTTAATTTGACCGTTAAAAATTGTTTATTTCTCTACAAAGGTCCTACAACACCAATACCACATTGAAACAACATGCTTTTTGACGACATTAAATCAATGACAGGTTGTGACGTTGATTTGACCATTGAAATTTGATCATTTCCCAACCAATATTCTACAAGACAAATAACAACATCAAAACAACATGCTTTTTGACGACGTTTACTCAATGTTGGGTTCTGACGTTGATTTGACCATTGAAATTTGGTAATTTCCCAACCAATATTCTACAACACAAATACCACATTGAAACAACATGCTTTTTGACAAAGTTAAATCAATGTCAGGTTGTGACGTTAATTTGACCATTGAAATTTGGTCTTTTTACAACCAATATTCTACAAGACAAATACAACGTCAAAACAACATGCTTTTTGACGACGTTTACTCAATGTTGGGTTCTGACGTTTATTTGACAATTGAAATTTGGTCATTTTACAACCAATATTTTACAACACAAATACAACGTCGAAACAACATGCTCTTTAACAACGTTTAATTAATGTTGGGTTGTGGCGTTATTTGACCGTTAAAAATTGGTTCTTTCTCTACGAATATTCTACAACACAAATACCACATTGAAACAACATGCTTTTTGACGACATTAAATCAATGACAGGTTGTGACGTTGACTTGACCATTGAAATTTGGTCATTTCCCAACCAATATTCTACAACACAAATACAACGTCAAAACAACATGCTTTTTGACGACGTTTAATCAATGTTGGGTTCTGTCGTTGATTTGACCATTGAAATTTGGTCATTTCCCAACCAATATTCTACACTACAAATACAACGTTGAAATAACATGCTCTTTAACAACGTTTAATTAATGTTGGGTTGTGGCGTTAATTTGACCGTTAAAAATTGTTTATTTCTCTACGAAGGTCCTACAACACCAATGCCACATTGAAACAACATGCTTTTTGACGACATTAAATCAATGTCAGGTTGTGACGTTGATTTGACCATTGAAATTTGATCATTTCCCAACCAATATTCTACAAGACGAATAACAACGTCAAAACAACATGCTATTTGACGACGTTTACTCAATGTTGGGTTCTGACGTTGATTTGACCATTGAAATGTGGTCATTTCCCAACCAATATTCTACACTACAAAAACAACGTTGAAACAACATGGTCTTTAACAACGTTTAATTAATGTTGGGTTGTGGCGTTAATTTGACCGTTAAAAATTGTTTATTTCTCTACGAAGGTCCTACAACACCAATACCACATTGAAACAACATGCTTTTTGACGACAATGAATCAATGACAGGTTGTGACGTTGATTTGACCATTGAAATTTGATCATTTCCCAACCAATATTCTACAAGACAAATACAACGTCAAAACAACATGCTTTTTGACGACGTTTACTCAATATTGGGTTCTGACGTTGATTAGACCATTGAAATTTGGTAATTTCCCAACCAATATTCTACAACAAAAATACAACGTCAAAACAACATGCTTTTTGACGACGTTTAATCAATGTTGGGTTCTGTCTTTTATTTGACCATTGAAATTTGGTCATTTCCCAACCAATATTCTACAACACAAATACCACATTGAAACAACATGCTTTTTGACAACGTTAAATCAATGTCAGGCTGTGACGTTAATTTGACCATTGAAATTTGGTCATTTCACAACCAATATTCTACAACACAAATATAACGTCAAAATACCATGCATTTTGATGACGTTTAATCAACGTTGGCTTCTGTCGTTGATTTGACCATTGAAATTTGGTCATTTCCCAATCAATATTCTACACTACAAATACAACGTTGAAACAATATGCTCTTTAACAACGTTTAATTAATGTTGGGTTGTGGCGTTGATTTGACCGTTAAAAATTGTTTATTTCTCTACAAAGGTCCTACAACACCAATACCACATTGAAACAACATGCTTTTTGACGACATTAAATCAATCACAGGTTGTGACGTTGATTTGACCATTGAAATTTGATCATTTCCCAACCAATATTCTACAAGACAAATAACAACGTCAAAACAACATGCTTTTTGACGACGTTTACTCAATGTTGGGTTCTGACGTTGATTTGACCATTGAAATTTGGTAATTTCCCAACCAATATTCTACATTACAAATACAACATTGAAACAACATGCTCTTTAACAACGTTTGATTAACGTTGGGTTGTGGCGTTAATTTGACCGTTAAAAATTGTTTATTTCTCTACAAAGGTCCTACAACACCAATACCACATTGAAACAACATGCTTTTTGACGACATTAAATCAATGACAGGTTGTGACGTTGATTTGACCATTGAAATTTGATCATTTCCCAACCAATATTCTACAAGACAAATACAACGTCAAAACAACATGCTTTTTGACGACGTTTACTCAATGTTGGGTTCTGACGTTGATTTGACCATTGAAATTTGGTAATTTCCCAACCAATATTCTACAACACAAATACCACATTGAAACAACATGCTTTTTGACAACGTTAAATCAATGTCAGGTTGTGACGTTAATTTGACCATTGAAATTTGGTCTTTTTACAACCAATATTCTACAACTCAAATATAACGTCAAAATAACATGCTTTTTGATGACGTTTAATCAATGTTGGGTTCTGTCGTTGATTTGACCATTGAAATTTGGTCATTTCCCAACCAATATTCTACACTACAAATACAACATTGAAACAACATGCTCTTTAGCAACGTTTAATTAATGTTGGGTTGTGGCGTTAATTTGACCGTTAAAAATTGTTTATTTCTCTACAAAGGTCCTACAACACCAGTACCACATTGAAACAACATGCTTTTTGACGACATTAAATCAATGTCAGGTTGTGACGTTGATTTGACCATTGAAATTTGATCATTTCCCAACCAATATTCTACAAGACAAATAACAACATCAAACAACATGCTTTTTGACGACGTTTACTCAATGTTGGGTTCTGACGTTGATTTGACCATTGAAATTTGGTCATTTCCCAACCAATATTCTACACTACAAATACAACATTGAAACAACATGCTCTTTAACAACGTTTAATTAACGTTGGGTTGTGGCGTTAATTTGACCGTTAAACATTGTTTATTTCCCTACAAAGGTCCTACAGCACCAATACCACATTGAAACAACATGCTTTTTGACGACATTAAATCAATGACAGGTTGTGACGTTGATTTGACCATTGAAATTTGATCATTTCCCAACCAATATTCTACAAGACAAATACAACGTCAAAACAACATGCTTTTTGACGACGTTTACTCAATGTTGGGTTCTGACGTTGATTTGACCATTGAAATTTGGTAATTTCCCAACCAATATTCTACAACACAAATACCACAGTGAAACAACATGCTTTTTGACAACGTTAAATCAATGTCAGGATGTGACGTTAATTTGACCATTGAAATTTGGTCTTTTTACAACCAATATTCTACAACACAAATATAACGTCAAAATGACATGCTTTTTGATGACGTTTAATCAATGTTGGGTTCTGTCGTTGATTTGACCATTGAAATTTGGTCATTTCCCAACCAATATTCTACACTACAAATACAACATTGAAACAACATGCTCTTTAACAACGTTTGATTAATGTTGGGTTGTGGCGTTAATTTGACCGTTAAAAATTGGTTCTTTCTCTGCGAAGGTCCTACAACACCAATACCACATTGAAACAACATGCTTTTTGACGACATTAAATCAATGACAGGTTGTGACGTTGACTTGACCATTGAAATTTGGTCATTTCCCAAACAATATTCTACAAGACAAATACAACGTCAAAACAACATGCTTTTTGACGACGTTTAATAAATGTTGGGTTCTGACGTTGATTTAACCTTTGAAGCTGGTCATTTTACAACCAATGTTCTACAACACAAATACAACATTGAAACAACATGCTCTTTAACAATGTTTAAGTAATGTTGGGTTGTGGCGTTGATTTGACCGTTATAAATTGGTTATTTCTCTACGAAGATTCTACAACACAAATACCACATTGAAACAACATGCTTTTTGACAAGGATTGATCAATGTCAATTTATTCGACCAATGAAACGTGGTCATTTCCCAACCAATTTTGTACAAACAACATGCTCTTTAACAACTTTTAATGAATGTTGGGTTGTGGTGTTGATTTGACCAGTGAAAATTGTTTTTTCTCTACCAATATTCTACAAGAAAAATACAACATTGAAACAACATGCTTTTTGACGACATTAAATCAATGTCAGGTTGTGATGTTGATTTGACCATTGAAATTTCGTCATTTCCAAACCAATGTTCTACAACACAGATACAACGTTGAAACAACATGCTTAATGACGACGTTAAATCAATGTTGGGTTTTTAGACGTTGATTTGACCATTGAAATTTGGTCATTTTACGACCAACACAAATACAACGTCAAAACAACATGCTTTTTGACGGCGTTTAATCAATGTTGGGTTCTGTCATTGATTTGACCATTGAAATTTGGTCATTTCCCAACCAATGTTCTACAACACAAATACCACATTGAAACAACATACTTTTTGACAACGTTAAATCAATGTCAGGTTGTGACGTTAATTTGACCATTGAAATTTGGTCATTTTACAACCAATATTCTACAACACAAATATAACGTCAAAATAACATGCTTTTTGATGACGTTTAATCAATGTTGGGTTCTGTCGTTGATTTGACCATTGAAATTTGGTCATTTCCCAACCAATATTCTACACTACAAATACAACGTTGAAACAACATGCTTTTTAACAACGTTTAATTAATGTTGGGTTGTGGCGTTAATTTGACCGTTAAAAATTGTTTATTTCTCCAAGAAGGTCCTAAAACACCAATACCACATTGAAACAACATGCTTTTTGACGACATTAAACCAATGTCAGGTTGTGACGTTGATTTGACCATTGAAATTTGATCATTTCCCAACCAATATTCTACAAGACAAATAACAACGTCAAAACAACATGCTTTTTGACGACGTTTACTCAATGTTGGGTTCTGACGTTGATTTGACCATTGAAATGTGGTCATTTCCCAACCAATATTCTACACTACAAATACAACGTTGAAACAACATGGTCTTTAACAACGTTTAATTAATGTTGGGTTGTGGCGTTAATTTGACCGTTAAAAATTGTTTATTTCTCTACGAAGGTCCTACAACACCAATACCACATTGAAACAACATGCTTTTTGACGGCATTAAATCAATGACCGGTTGTGACGTTGATTTGACCATTGAAATGTGATCATTTCCCAACCAATATTCTACAAGACAAATACAACGTCAAAACAACATGCTTTTTGATGACGTTTACTCAATGTTGGGTTCTGACCTTGATTTGACCATTGAAATTTGGTAATTTCCCAACCAATATTCTACAACACAAATACAACGTCAAAACAACATGCTTTTTGACGACGTTTAATCAATGTTGGGTTCCGTCATTTATTTGACCATTGAAATTTGGTCATTTCCCAACCAATATTCTACAACACAAATACCACATCGAAACAACATGCTTTTTGACAACGTTAAATCAATGTCAGGTTGTGACGTTTATTTGACCATTGAAATTTGGTCATTTTACAACCAATATTCTACAACACAAATATAACGTCAAAATAACATGCTTTTTGATGACGTTTAATCAATGTTGGGTTCTGTCGTTGATTTGACCATTGAAATTTGGTCATTTCCCAACCAATATTCTACACTACAAATACAACATTGAAACAACATGCTCTTTAACAACGTTTAATTAACGTTGGGTTGTGGCGTTAATTTGACCGTTAAAATTGTTTATTTCTCTACAAAGGTCCTACAACACCAATACCACATTGAAACAACATGCTTTTTGACGACATTAAATCAATGACAGGTTGTGACGTTGATTTGACCATTGAAATTTGATAATTTCCCAACCAATATTCTACAAGACAAATAACAACATCAAAACAACATGCTTTTTGACGACGTTTACTCAATGTTGGGTTCTGACGTTGATTTGACCATTGAAATTTGGTAATTTCCCAACCAATATTCTACAACACAAATACCACATTGAAACAACATGCTTTTTGACAAAGTTAAATCAATGTCAGGTTGTGACGTTAATTTGACCATTGAAATTTGGTCTTTTTACAACCAATATTCTACAAGACAAATACAACGTCAAAACAACATGCTTTTTGACGACGTTTACTCAATGTTGGGTTCTGACGTTTATTTGACAATTGAAATTTGGTCATTTTACAACCAATATTTTACAACACAAATACAACGTCGAAACAACATGCTCTTTAACAACGTTTAATTAATGTTGGGTTGTGGCGTTATTTGACCGTTAAAAATTGGTTCTTTCTCTACGAATATTCTACAACACAAATACCACATTGAAACAACATGCTTTTTGACGACATTAAATCAATGACAGGTTGTGACGTTGACTTGACCATTGAAATTTGGTCATTTCCCAACCAATATTCTACAACACAAATACAACGTCAAAACAACATGCTTTTTGACGACGTTTAATCAATGTTGGGTTCTGTCGTTGATTTGACCATTGAAATTTGGTCATTTCCCAACCAATATTCTACACTACAAATACAACGTTGAAATAACATGCTCTTTAACAACGTTTAATTAATGTTGGGTTGTGGCGTTAATTTGACCGTTAAAAATTGTTTATTTCTCTACGAAGGTCCTACAACACCAATGCCACATTGAAACAACATGCTTTTTGACGACATTAAATCAATGTCAGGTTGTGACGTTGATTTGACCATTGAAATTTGATCATTTCCCAACCAATATTCTACAAGACGAATAACAACGTCAAAACAACATGCTATTTGACGACGTTTACTCAATGTTGGGTTCTGACGTTGATTTGACCATTGAAATGTGGTCATTTCCCAACCAATATTCTACACTACAAAAACAACGTTGAAACAACATGGTCTTTAACAACGTTTAATTAATGTTGGGTTGTGGCGTTAATTTGACCGTTAAAAATTGTTTATTTCTCTACGAAGGTCCTACAACACCAATACCACATTGAAACAACATGCTTTTTGACGACAATGAATCAATGACAGGTTGTGACGTTGATTTGACCATTGAAATTTGATCATTTCCCAACCAATATTCTACAAGACAAATACAACGTCAAAACAACATGCTTTTTGACGACGTTTACTCAATATTGGGTTCTGACGTTGATTAGACCATTGAAATTTGGTAATTTCCCAACCAATATTCTACAACAAAAATACAACGTCAAAACAACATGCTTTTTGACGACGTTTAATCAATGTTGGGTTCTGTCTTTTATTTGACCATTGAAATTTGGTCATTTCCCAACCAATATTCTACAACACAAATACCACATTGAAACAACATGCTTTTTGACAACGTTAAATCAATGTCAGGCTGTGACGTTAATTTGACCATTGAAATTTGGTCATTTCACAACCAATATTCTACAACACAAATATAACGTCAAAATACCATGCATTTTGATGACGTTTAATCAACGTTGGCTTCTGTCGTTGATTTGACCATTGAAATTTGGTCATTTCCCAATCAATATTCTACACTACAAATACAACGTTGAAACAATATGCTCTTTAACAACGTTTAATTAATGTTGGGTTGTGGCGTTGATTTGACCGTTAAAAATTGTTTATTTCTCTACAAAGGTCCTACAACACCAATACCACATTGAAACAACATGCTTTTTGACGACATTAAATCAATCACAGGTTGTGACGTTGATTTGACCATTGAAATTTGATCATTTCCCAACCAATATTCTACAAGACAAATAACAACGTCAAAACAACATGCTTTTTGACGACGTTTACTCAATGTTGGGTTCTGACGTTGATTTGACCATTGAAATTTGGTAATTTCCCAACCAATATTCTACATTACAAATACAACATTGAAACAACATGCTCTTTAACAACGTTTGATTAACGTTGGGTTGTGGCGTTAATTTGACCGTTAAAAATTGTTTATTTCTCTACAAAGGTCCTACAACACCAATACCACATTGAAACAACATGCTTTTTGACGACATTAAATCAATGACAGGTTGTGACGTTGATTTGACCATTGAAATTTGATCATTTCCCAACCAATATTCTACAAGACAAATACAACGTCAAAACAACATGCTTTTTGACGACGTTTACTCAATGTTGGGTTCTGACGTTGATTTGACCATTGAAATTTGGTAATTTCCCAACCAATATTCTACAACACAAATACCACATTGAAACAACATGCTTTTTGACAACGTTAAATCAATGTCAGGTTGTGACATTAATTTGACCATTGAAATTTGGTCTTTTTACAACCAATATTCTACAACTCAAATATAACGTCAAAATAACATGCTTTTTGATGACGTTTAATCAATGTTGGGTTCTGTCGTTGATTTGACCATTGAAATTTGGTCATTTCCCAACCAATATTCTACACTACAAATACAACATTGAAACAACATGCTCTTTAGCAACGTTTAATTAATGTTGGGTTGTGGCGTTAATTTGACCGTTAAAAATTGTTTATTTCTCTACAAAGGTCCTACAACACCAGTACCACATTGAAACAACATGCTTTTTGACGACATTAAATCAATGTCAGGTTGTGACGTTGATTTGACCATTGAAATTTGATCATTTCCCAACCAATATTCTACAAGACAAATAACAACATCAAACAACATGCTTTTTGACGACGTTTACTCAATGTTGGGTTCTGACGTTGATTTGACCATTGAAATTTGGTCATTTCCCAACCAATATTCTACACTACAAATACAACATTGAAACAACATGCTCTTTAACAACGTTTAATTAACGTTGGGTTGTGGCGTTAATTTGACCGTTAAACATTGTTTATTTCCCTACAAAGGTCCTACAGCACCAATACCACATTGAAACAACATGCTTTTTGACGACATTAAATCAATGACAGGTTGTGACGTTGATTTGACCATTGAAATTTGATCATTTCCCAACCAATATTCTACAAGACAAATACAACGTCAAAACAACATGCTTTTTGACGACGTTTACTCAATGTTGGGTTCTGACGTTGATTTGACCATTGAAATTTGGTAATTTCCCAACCAATATTCTACAACACAAATACCACAGTGAAACAACATGCTTTTTGACAACGTTAAATCAATGTCAGGATGTGACGTTAATTTGACCATTGAAATTTGGTCTTTTTACAACCAATATTCTACAACACAAATATAACGTCAAAATGACATGCTTTTTGATGACGTTTAATCAATGTTGGGTTCTGTCGTTGATTTGACCATTGAAATTTGGTCATTTCCCAACCAATATTCTACACTACAAATACAACATTGAAACAACATGCTCTTTAACAACGTTTGATTAATGTTGGGTTGTGGCGTTAATTTGACCGTTAAAAATTGGTTCTTTCTCTGCGAAGGTCCTACAACACCAATACCACATTGAAACAACATGCTTTTTGACGACATTAAATCAATGACAGGTTGTGACGTTGACTTGACCATTGAAATTTGGTCATTTCCCAAACAATATTCTACAAGACAAATACAACGTCAAAACAACATGCTTTTTGACGACGTTTAATAAATGTTGGGTTCTGACGTTGATTTAACCTTTGAAGCTGGTCATTTTACAACCAATGTTCTACAACACAAATACAACATTGAAACAACATGCTCTTTAACAATGTTTAAGTAATGTTGGGTTGTGGCGTTGATTTGACCGTTATAAATTGGTTATTTCTCTACGAAGATTCTACAACACAAATACCACATTGAAACAACATGCTTTTTGACAACATTAAATCAATGACAGGTAGTGACGTTGATTTGACCATTGAAATTTGGTCATTTCCCAAACAATATTCTACAACAAAAATACAACGTCAAAACAACATGCTTTTTGACGACGTTTACTCAATATTGGGTTCTGACGTTTATTTGACCATTGAAATTTGGTCATTTTACAACCAATATTCTACAACACAAATACAACGTTGAAACAACATGCTCTTTAACAACGTTTAATTAACGTTGGGTTGTGGCGTTAATTTGACCGTTAAAAAGTGTTTATTTCTCTACAAAGGTCCTACAACACCAATACCACATTGAAACAACATGCTTTTTGACGACATTAAATCAATGACAGGTTGTGACGTTGATTTGACCATTGAAATTTGATCATTTCCCAACCAATTTTCTACAACACAAATACAACGTCAAAACAACATGCTTTTTGACGACGTTTACTCAATGTTGGGTACTGACGTTGATTTGACCATTGAAATTTGGTAATTTCCCAACCAATGTTCTACAACACAAATACCACATTGAAACAACATGCTTTTTGACAACGTTAAATCAATGTCAGGTTGTGACGTTAATTTTACCATTGAAATTTGGTCTTTTTACAACCAATATTCTACAACACAAATATAACGTCAAAATAACATCCTTTTTGATGATGTTTAATCAATGTTGGGTTCTGTCGTTGATTTGACCATTGAAATTTGGTCATTTCCCAACCAATATTGTACACTACAAATACAACGTCGAAACAACATGCTCTTTAACAACGTTTAATTAATGTTGGGTTGTGGCGTTAATTTGACCGTTAAAAATTGTTTATTTCTCTACAAAGGTCCTACAACACCAGTACCACATTGAAACAACATGCTTTTTGACGACATTAAATCAACGACAGGTTGTGACGTTGATTTGACCATTGAAATTTGATCATTTCCCAACCAATATTCTACAAGACAAATACAACGTCAAAACAACATGCTTTTTGACGACGTTTACTCAATATTGGGTTCTGACGTTGATTTGACCATTGAAATTTGGTAATTTCCCAACCAATATTCTACAACAAAAATACAACGTCAAAACAACATGCTTTTTGACGACGTTTAATCAATGTTGGGTTCTGTCTTTTATTTGACCATTGAAATTTGGTCATTTCCCAACCAATATTCTACAACACAAATACCACATTGAAACAACATGCTTTTTGACAACGTTAAATCAATGTCAGGTTGTGACGTTAATTTGACCATTGAAATTTGGTCATTTTACAACCAATATTCTACAACACAAATATAACGTCAAAATACCATGCATTTTGATGACGTTTAATCAACGTTGGCTTCTGTCGTTGATTTGACCATTGAAATTTGGTCATTTCCCAATCAATATTCTACACTACAAATACAACGTTGAAACAATATGCTCTTTAACAACGTTTAATTAATGTTGGGTTGTGGCGTTGATTTGACCGTTAAAAATTGTTTATTTCTCTACAAAGGTCCTACAACACCAATACCACATTGAAACAACATGCTTTTTGACGACATTAAATCAATCACAGGTTGTGACGTTGATTTGACCATTGAAATTTGATCATTTCCCAACCAATATTCTACAAGACAAATAACAACGTCAAAACAACATGCTTTTTGACGACGTTTACTCAATGTTGGGTTCTGACGTTGATTTGACCATTGAAATTTGGTAATTTCCCAACCAATATTCTACATTACAAATACAACATTGAAACAACATGCTCTTTAACAACGTTTGATTAACGTTGGGTTGTGGCGTTAATTTGACCGTTAAAAATTGTTTATTTCTCTACAAAGGTCCTACAACACCAATACCACATTGAAACAACATGCTTTTTGACGACATTAAATCAATGACAGGTTGTGACGTTGATTTGACCATTGAAATTTGATCATTTCCCAACCAATTTTCTACAAGACAAATACAACGTCAAAACAACATGCTTTTTGACGACGTTTACTCAATGTTGGGTTCTGACGTTGATTTGACCATTGAAATTTGGTAATTTCCCAACCAATATTCTACAACACAAATACCACATTGAAACAACATGCTTTTTGACAACGTTAAATCAATGTCAGGTTGTGACGTTAATTTGACCATTGAAATTTGGTCTTTTTACAACCAATATTCTACAACTCAAATATAACGTCAAAATAACATGCTTTTTGATGACGTTTAATCAATGTTGGGTTCTGTCGTTGATTTGACCATTGAAATTTGGTCATTTCCCAACCAATATTCTACACTACAAATACAACATTGAAACAACATGCTCTTTAGCAACGTTTAATTAATGTTGGGTTGTGGCGTTAATTTGACCGTTAAAAATTGTTTATTTCTCTACAAAGGTCCTACAACACCAATACCACATTGAAACAACATGCTTTTTGACGACATTAAATCAATGTCAGGTTGTGACGTTGATTTGACCATTGAAATTTGATCATTTCCCAACCAATATTCTACAAGACAAATAACAACGTCAAACAACATGCTTTTTGACGACGTTTACTCAATGTTGGGTTCTGACGTTGATTTGACCATTGAAATTTGGTAATTTCCCAACCAATATTCTACATTACAAATACAACATTGAAAGAACATGCTCTTTAACAACGTTCGATTAACGTTGGGTTGTGGCGTTAATTTGACCGTTAAAAATTGTTTATTTCTCTACAAAGGTCCTACAACACCAATACCACATTGAAACAACATGCTTTTTGACGACATTAAATCAATGACAGGTTGTGACGTTGATTTGACCATTGAAATTTGATCATTTCCCAACCAATATTCTACAAGACGAATACAACGTCAAAACAACATGCTTTTTGACGACGTTTACTCAATGTTGGGTTCTGACGTTGATTTGACCATTGAAATTTGGTAATTTCCCAACCAATATTCTACAACACAAATACCACATTGAAACAACATGCTTTTTGACAACGTTAAATCAATGTCAGGTTGTGACGTTAATTTTACCATTGAAATTTGGTCTTTTTACAACCAATATTCTACAACACAAATATAACGTCAAAATAACATCCTTTTTGATGATGTTTAATCAATGTTGGGTTCTGTCGTTGATTTGACCATTGAAATTGGGTCATTTCCCAACCAATATTGTACACTACAAATACAACGTCGAAACAACATGCTCTTTAGCAACGTTTAATTAATGTTGGGTTGTGGCGTTAATTTGACCGTTAAAAATTGTTTATTTCTCTACGAAGGTCCTACAACACCAATACCACATTGAAACAACATGCTTTTTGACGACATTAAATCAATGTCAGGTTGTGACGTTGATTTGACCATTGAAATTTGATCATTTCCCAACCAATATTCTACAAGACAAATAACAACGTCAAAACAACATGCTTTTTGACGACGTTTACTCAATGTTGGGTTCTGACGTTGATTTGACCATTGAAATTTGGTCATTTCCCAACCAATATTCTACACTACAAATACAACATTGAAACAACATGCTCTTTAACAACGTTTAATTAACGTTGGGTTGTGGCGTTAATTTGACCGTTAAACATTGTTTATTTCCCTACAAAGGTCCTACAGCACCAATACCACATTGAAACAACATGCTTTTTGACGACATTAAATCAATGACAGGTTGTGACGTTGATTTGACCATTGAAATTTGATCATTTCCCAACCAATATTCTACAAGACAAATACAACGTCAAAACAACATGCTTTTTGACGACGTTTACTCAATGTTGGGTTCTGACGTTGATTTGACCATTGAAATTTGGTAATTTCCCAACCAATATTCTACAACACAAATACCACAGTGAAACAACATGCTTTTTGACAACGTTAAATCAATGTCAGGATGTGACGTTAATTTGACCATTGAAATTTGGTCTTTTTACAACCAATATTCTACAACACAAATATAACGTCAAAATAACATGCTTTTTGATGACGTTTAATCAATGTTGGGTTCTGTCGTTGATTTGACCATTGAAATTTGGTCATTTCCCAACCAATATTCTACACTACAAATACAACATTGAAACAACATGCTCTTTAACAACGTTTGATTAATGTTGGGTTGTGGCGTTAATTTGACCGTTAAAAATTGGTTCTTTCTCTACGAAGGTCCTACAACACAAATACCACATTGAAACAACATGCTTTTTGACAACATTAAATCAATGACAGGTAGTGACGTTGATTTGACCATTGAAATTTGGTCATTTCCCAAACAAAATTCTACAACAAAAATACAACGTCAAAACAACATGCTTTTTGACGACGTTTACTCAATATTGGGTTCTGACGTTTATTTGACCATTGAAATTTGGTCATTTTACAACCAATATTCTACAACACAAATACAACGTTGAAACAACATGCTCTTTAACAACGTTTAATTAACGTTGGGTTGTGGCGTTAATTTGACCGTTAAAAAGTGTTTATTTCTCTACAAAGGTCCTACAACACCAATACCACATTGAAACAACATGCTTTTTGACGACATTAAATCAATGACAGGTTGTGACGTTGATTTGACCATTGAAATTTGATCATTTCCCAACCAATTTTCTACAACACAAATACAACGTCAAAACAACATGCTTTTTGACGACGTTTACTCAATGTTGGGTACTGACGTTGATTTGACCATTGAAATTTGGTAATTTCCCAACCAATATTCTACAACACAAATACCACATTGAAACAACATGCTTTTTGACAACGTTAAATCAATGTCAGGTTGTGACGTTAATTTTACCATTGAAATTTGGTCTTTTTACAACCAATATTCTACAACACAAATATAACGTCAAAATAACATCCTTTTTGATGATGTTTAATCAATGTTGGGTTCTGTCGTTGATTTGACCATTGAAATTTGGTCATTTCCCAACCAATATTGTACACTACAAATACAACGTCGAAACAACATGCTCTTTAACAACGTTTAATTAATGTTGGGTTGTGGCGTTAATTTGACCGTTAAAAATTGTTTATTTCTCTACAAAGGTCCTACAACACCAGTACCACATTGAAACAACATGCTTTTTGACGACATTAAATCAACGACAGGTTGTGACGTTGATTTGACCATTGAAATTTGATCATTTCCCAACCAATATTCTACAAGACAAATACAACGTCAAAACAACATGCATTTTGACGACGTTTACTCAATGTTGGGTTCTGACGTTGATTTGACCATTGAAATTTGGTAATTTCCCAACCAATATTCTACAACACAAATACAACGTCAAAACAACATGCTTCTTGACGACGTTTAATCAATGTTGGGTTCTGACGTTGATTTAACCTTTGAAACTGGTAATTTCCCAACCAATGTTCTACAGCACAAATACAACGTTGAAACAACATGCTCTTTAACAACGTTTAATTAATGTTGGGTTGTGACGTTGATTTGACCATTGAAAATTGCTTATTTCTCAACCAATATTCTACAACACAAATACAATGTTGAAACAACATGCTTTTTGACGACGTTAAATCAACGTGGGGTTTTCAGACGTTGATTTGACCATTGAAAACTGCTTATTTCCCAACCAATATTCTACAACACAAATACAACGTTGAAACAACATGCTCTTTAACAACGTTTAATTAATGTTGGGTTGTGACGTTGATTTGACCATTGAAAATTGCTTATTTCTCAACCAATATTCTACAACACAAATACAATGTTGACACAACATGCTTTTTGACGACGTTAAATCAACGTAGGGTTTTCAGACGTTGATTTCACCATTGAAATATGGTCATTTCCCAACAGAAAATGACTCAATTTACAAATACAACTATTTTGAAACGTTGTTAGTATGTACTGCATAATCAACGTTGTATCATGTCTTGTGTCTGCCGAGGTGTTTATGATTTTTGAAGAATATTTCTGATTTCTCTCCACAATGTCCTCTCTTGTGTCAGAGGTCACAGTTTTACAGAGCCCTTGGTTTGAATTCATCTGGAAGCAATATGTTTAATTAAAATATACTGTACATGCAATGTTAAAATAAGAGAAGCCCTATTAAGTTCCGTATTTTTCGAACCATAAGGCGCATTGGATTATAAGGCACATTGTCGAAAAGTAGGTCTATTCAGGTCTATTTTCATACATAAGGCGCATTTAAGGAGTCATATTATAATCTGATTTGTCGACATTTAAAAGACTTCCTTGTGGTCATAATTTTCCTGAAGGAACTCTCCTGAAGGAATCAATAAAGTACTATCTATCTATCTATCTATCTATCTACATCTGTGTTTTTCAACCTTTTCTGGGCCAAGGCACATTTTTTGCGTTGAAAAAATCCGAAGGCACACCACTCGCAGAAATCATTAAAAAACAAAACTCAGTTGACAGTAAAAAGTCGTTGTCGCAATTGTTGGATATGACTTTAAACCATAACCAAGCTTGCATCAATATAGCTCTTGTCTCAAAGTAGGTGTACTGTCACCACCTGTCACATCACACCCTGACTTATTTGGAGTTTTTTTGCTTTTTTCCTATGTGTAGTCTTTTACTTTTTGTCTTGCCCTCCTATTTTGGTGGCTTTTTCTCTTTTTTTGGTATTTTCCTCTAGCAGTTTCATGTCTTCCTTTGAGCGATATTTCCCGCATCTACTTTGTCTTAGCAATCAAGAATAGTTTAGTTGTTTTTATCTTTCTTTGTGGGCACATTGTTGATTGTCACGTCATGTTCGGATGTACTTTTGCTCCACAGTAAGTTTTTGCTGTCGTCCAGCATTCTGTTTTTGTTTACTTTATGGCCAGTTCAGTTTTAGTTTCGTTCTGCATAGCCATCCCTGAGCTTCAATGGCTTTTTTTAGGGGCACTCACTTTTTGTCTATTTTTGGTTTAAGCACTAGATACCTTTTTACCTGCATGATGCCTCCCGCTGTTTCCGACATCTACAAAGCAATTAGCTACCTGCTGCTACCTACCTATATGGAAGAGTATTACACGGTTACTCTGCCGAGCTCTTGACAGAACCGACACTCAACAACAACACGTAATTTGCAGACTTTAAATACTGGTTTGTAAAAAATATTTTCAACCCAAACAGGTGAAATTAGATAATCTCCCACTGCACACCAGACTGTATCTCACGGCACCCTAGTGTGTCGCGGCACAGTGGTTTAAAAACACTTGGTCTACATAACATGTAATGATGGTCCTTTGGTTCAAATTTTGCATAGCTTATGTTTTACAGACCATCTTTAAGTCTCCTAATAGGTGCCATTTTGGGGTCCTTATACACACACCATAATAATACCGCTGAAGCACAGTACGTTGGACTATGGTAGACGTAATGGTGCGACAATACTTCAATCGGGGCGACTTCGTAGCTTACCAAAGTCGTATTAAAACATTTTGACAGTTTTTTTTTTCTAATGTTCTATATTCTCAGTGAAAAACCAATGCTTTGGCGTTGCTTGCTTACATGTTCTTGCTGGCGTCATTTATTGAACCTGTGTCAGTCACCCGGCAGTCCACACGTATCTCTTATGTGTGACTGCCGTCTACTGGTCACACTTATCATTACACAATGCACCGAATGAAATAGCTTCCAGGCCGGTAAGCACAACCAGAATGAATACCTACATTAGGCGCACCGGGTTAAAAGGCGCACTGTCCATTTTTGGAGAAAATGAAAGGATTTTAAGTGCACCTTATAGTTCGAAAAATACGGTACTGCAGAATGATCCTTATGGAATCATCATAATAAGATGCGAATATAAGACCCATGTTAAGCCTGCTGATAGTTCTCCTACTTCTTTGACTTCCTTGCCAGCGCCCTCTTCAGGGCAGGATCCTTCTGGTCCCGGGTGGTGTCCTGGTGAGGGTGGGTCCGGGTTGTCTTTGACTCATAAAGCTGCTTGAGGCTGAGCGTTTGCTGCTCCTTGGCAGTGCCGCGCTGGGCCTGGCGCAGGAGACGCTTCATGGTCCTCACCTTCTCCTTCAGGTGGCCGTTGGCCTTCTCCAAGTAGCGCACGTTCTGAGAGAGCGTCCTCACCTTCTCCTCCTCCTCGAACAGGGCCTTCTGCACCGCCGAGCACAACAGCTGTGGGGAGAGAAGTGAATGGAGTCAAGGTACGGTTAACATGACGCTTGTCAGTTGAGTTGATGTGCCACAAAATGCTAGTTATGAACATTGTGCAACATAGAGACCTCGCAGTACTGAGTGATTTTTGCGTGCATATTTTGGGCTTCTAACTATTCAATCTGATTTTGATTCCTGGTGTGACTCAATTCTTGATTCAAACCAATTCTCACTATGTATTTGTGGGGGCGGGAAGTGTGGCCTGCAGACCTGCAACGAAACGGGTTGTGCCAGGACCGGCTACGAGATCAGTGACAGGTGCAGACGACCCACCTGGGCCATCTACGCCTGTCGGTCTGTTAAAAGGCAGCAGCCGGGGGAGGATTGTGGAGTTGGTGGTGGAGCGGGAGCAATAGCGAGACAGACGACAAACCATTCGTGTGCTCAATGGAGAGAAAATACAACTGCTGAAAAGCACCCCAAAAGACTCTTGGCATGTCGGTAATCGGTGGTCCGAAGAAGTGCAAGACTTCCACAGTATTATAATGTGAATGTCCAAGCATTCTACACCAAAATAGCTTCTATTTATTATTATTCCGCCCCAAAAGGGTGGCGCGCTCCACAGCCTACAGTTTTTATCCAATCAGAACAGATCAAGTTGGTGAACAAGACCCCGAGACACTTGGACTCCTCCGATAGAGCCAGAACTTCACTCCGAACCCGGGGGTCGGATTTGAAAGTCCTCATACCATCTTCAAACCCACAAAACACATGTGGACGGACAACATTGATAATAGATAATAATAACATATATGTTGCAAAAACTGTCAATGAAATGTACTTGCAAATGAAAACCCAGCTTCAGCACTTTAGTCATCATTTTTGCGCTCAAGAAACTTTTCAATGACTTTGTTTGATATTGTCATTACTGCCGCAAGTGGTGGAGAAGTGTATTACAAGTGAGTACAACTGCGGTCCATATAACCAAAGCTGAGAGACAAATGTTTTTGGTGGCCCTCTAGGGGGCGCTCTCGACCCAACAATGGCCCAATGGTTTAAGAAACACCGCAGTAGATCATATAAGCAATAATCTGTTGTTTTGTAATAAAAGTTTTGCATTCGACTAGAAATGTCCGATAATACTGGCCTGCCGATACTATCGGCCGTTAAATGCTTTAAAATGTAATATCGGAAATGATCGGTGTCGGTTTCAAAAAGGAAAATCAATGACTTTTTAAAACGCCGCTTTACGGAGCGGTACACGGACGTAGGGTGAAGTAGAGAGCGGTTGCGTCTCCCACTCATCAGCCCCTTCCCTCTCCCCTACACAACACAGGAGTTGCAGCACGACTGCAGCATGACAGGTTTACTGGCGATGCTTGATGACCTCATCAAACCGGCGCGAGCGGAGCATAACAACAACAAAAGTGTGTTGTTGCCGGTGCTGTAGCCATGGCAAACAAGCGAGCTCGCTCGGTGACTGACAAACGACACCATGTCAATCATTTGAAAGTGTCTCTGACGGATAAAAAATTGGCAATTTGCAATGACTGCAAAAAGTTGGTTATGCGAGGAGGAACCAAGACTTCTTGCTTTAATACGAGCAATTTGATCTCTCACCTCTTCAAGAATTATAAGGAGATACACGATGAATACAAGCGGAAGATGGATGAAAAGCAAACACTGGAAAAAAGTAGTACCACACAGTTGTCGCTTAAAAACTCAGCCGAGAAAAAACAAAAATATAACAAAAACCACCCCAAGGCGAAATCCCACGTTGTGGTCGAGGACAACGCACGCAGTATGTCAAAAGCCACAGCGGAGTTTGGTGTGGATAGTCTGCCCTGCATGGCACACACTTTGCAGCTTGCAGTGAACAGAGGTGCCCTGTCTCAACGCAACATTTCAGAAGCTCTGGCTGACTGCTAGGCCAGTTCAAGCACTCACCACCAGCTTGCAGCGCATTTTTGGTACTCATACTGTTGCGATCCACTGCTCGGATCGTTCCATTTTGTAGTTTTGATTCTTTTCTGTATCACGTTTTGTAGTTTGACCTCCTTATTTCCCGTTTAGTCTGTCACCATGGTAGCTCTTTAGTTCACCTGCCCCTTGCTGTCTACGCACACCTGTTTCGAGTAATCACCTCCCTTATTTAAGCTCGGCCCTTTTCATTCTTCATTCTGGGTTCCTTATTTGCCTTTGTGCAGCAAGTGATTACTGCTCTATATGAATAGTCTCGCTAGCTTACACGCTACTCCCTTGTTTTATTCTAGCTCTCATGCTAATGGTTTGTTTTCCCTTTTTCGTGCCTTCGTGTCAAGTCTAGTTTTTCTGTTTGTTATTCCTAGCCTCCATGCTAGCGCCATTTGTTTACCTTTTTCTGTTAGCACCAATGTTTTTGTTTTAACCTGTTTTGAGTTTAATAGATCTTTATTTCTTACCTTTTGCTGTGTTCTTGCCGACGCATCCTTGGAGGAATGAACCCAGCATCGCTATGCCAACCAGACGTTACAGTATTAGCATGAGAGCTATAATAAACAAAACGCAGCACGAGAGCTAGCGTGTATGGAAGGACAGTCTTCGTCAGATGCATGAAAGCAAACTGGGATCCCAGATAGAGCAATGAACACGGGCAAGCTTAAATAAGGGAGGTGATTACACGAAACAGGTGTGCGTATACAGCAAGGGGGAGGTGAACTAAAGAGCTACCATGGTGACAGCCTAAACATGAAATAAGGAGGTCGAACTACAAAATGTGATACAGAAAAGAATCAAAACTACAAAATGGAACGATCCGAGCAGCGGATCGCAACACATACAAATAGGTCAGAGCAGGGCAGATTGAGCCCAGTTTATAATTTCCTGTTATACAGTATACCAGGCAGACTTGCACTAAAGGAGGAGTATGTCATTGTGTGCTTTATTACTCTAGTATACTCTGGACTGAAGCTGTCTGCCTTCATTGTTTTGGTAGCTGTTGTTTTGAGGCATGTTAAAAAAAAGAATGCACTTTGTGACTTCAATAATAAATATGGCAGTGCCATGTTGGCATTTTTCTCCATAACTTGAGTTGATTTATTTTGGAAAACCTTGTTAAATTGTTTAATGCATCCAGCGGGGCATCGTAACAGAATTAGGCATAATAATGTGTTAATTCCACGACTGTATATATTGGTATCGGTTGATATCGGAATCAGTAATTAAAAGTTGGACGATATCTGCAAAAAAGCCATAATCGGAAATCTCTACATTTGACTTTAGCTGATGCAAATGGCACTGGTGCTGTGGGTTGGGTATTTCAATAAAGTTGATCAAATAAAGAAAATACTTCCCCCAGCTGGCTTCTTCATTCTAGAAACCCATCACAGACCAGCCAATAGACAGATGCCAAGATACAACCAGTGAAGTTGGCACGTCGTGTAAATGGAAAACAAAACCAGAATACAATGATTCGCAAATCCTTTTTCAACCTACATTCATTGAATAGACTGCATATTTAATGTCCGAACAGAGAAACTTTTTTTTTTTTGCAAATAATCATTGACTTGGAATCCAACGGCGGCAACACATTGCAAAAAAAGTTGGCACGGGGGCATTTTTACAATTGTGCTACATGTCTTTTCCTTTTAACGACACTCAGTAAACATTTGGGAACCGAGGAGACCAATTTTTTAAGCTTTTCAGGTAGAATTCTTTCCCATTATTACTTGATGTACAGCTTAAGTTGTTCAACAGTCCGGGGTCTTCGTTGTGGTATTTTAGGCTTCATATTGCGCCACACATTTTCAATGGGAGACAGGTCTGGACTACAGGCAAGCCAGTCTAGTCCCGCACTCTTTTACTATGAAGCCACGCTGTTGTAACACGTGGCTTGGCATTGTCTTGCTGAAATAAGCAGGGGCGTCCATGATAACGTTGCTTGGATGGCTACATATGTTGCTCCAAAACCTGTATGTACCTTTCAGCATTATTGGTGCCTTCACAGATGTGTAAGTTACCCATGCCTTGGGCACTAATGCACCCCCATACCATCACAGAAGCTGGCTTTTGAACTTTGTGCCTATAACAATCCAGATGATTCATATCCTCTTTGGTCTAGAGGACACGACGTCCACAGTTTCCAAAAACAATTTGAAATGTGGATTCGTCAGACCACAGAACACTTTTCCACTTTGCATCAGTCCATCTTAGATGAGCTCGGGCCCAGCGAATCCAGCTGCATTTCTGGGTGTTGTTGATAAATGGCTTTCGCTTTGCACAATAGAGTTTTAACTTGCACTTACAGATGTAGCAACAAACTGTAGTTTCTGACAGTGGTTTTCTGAAGTGTTCCTGAGCCCATGCGGTGATATCCTTTAAACACTGATGTCGCCTTTTTGATGCAGTAGCGCTTAAGGGATCGAAGGTCCGTAATATCATCGCTTACGTGCAGTGATTTCACCAGATTCTCTGAAACTTTTGACGATATTACAGACCGTAAATGGTGAAATCCCTAAATTCCTTCCAATAGCTCGTTGTTAAATATTGTTCTTAAACTGTTGGACAATTTGCCCACGCCTTTGTTCCTTGTTTGTGAATGACTGAGCATTTCATGGAAGCCGCTTTTGTACCCAACCCCGGCACCCACCTGTTCCAAATTAACCTGTTCACATGTGGGATGTTCCAAATAATTGTTTGATGAGCATTCTTCAAGTCTTTTTTGCCACATGTGCCAGTTTTTGTGAAACATGTTGTTGTTCGAAATGAGCTAATACTTGCAAAGAACAACACATTTTTCCAGTTCTAACGTTAAGTATCTTGTCTTTGCAGTCTATTCAATTGAATATAGATTAAAAAAGGATTTACAAACCATTGTAGTCTGTTTTTATTTACGATTTACACAACGTGCCAACTTCACTGGTTTTGGGTTTTGTAGATTTGAATACCAATAAGTAAGAAAATTGCTTGCTTATTATCTGATTTCATTTATTGTCTTTGGGACACTTAATTCATGTTGCATGTCATCGTCACAGTTCTTGGATCGGATCAATATGTACACAGCTTAAAGTCTTTTTTACGTGGGAAGATGCATGTTAGAAGTTACTTTGAGGGGAAACACATGTCTCCGACTAAAGTGACAAACTTAACCGCGAGCACAATGACTGAAGCCGTAATCTCTGCAACACGAGAGCAGCAATTGGTTTAACCCAATGGTTCCCAAACTTTTGCAGGCTGGCGCCCCCTTGGCTCCCCAGTGAATTCCTAGCGCCCCCCCCCCCTCCCCCCCCGACATACACAAATGTGTATTTCACAAATAAAACCCAATTTAGTAAACCAATTTATTTTTTAGCAGTTTTAACTGTTTCAGCAACATAGAATGGTAAATAAACATTCCACCAGTAACCTTCATTGTCTCACACTTAATATTAATGGGATGGATGTGCTTGGTGCAGGGACATAAGCTTCTCAACATCAGGCTGGAACTCACTAAGAAGAAGTCGTAGATCCCCGCGGTCAGTAATTTTCAGTCGGTTTCTTTGCTTGGAAAGAAGCAAGGCGACTGCACTGAAGCCCCGTTCTATTAAATATGATGTTGGCGTGTGGTAACCGGACCCTGATGCGTCGTCCACTGACTCGTCCTGCTGCACGTGTTGTGTACAAATCGTCAAACAAACGTTCGAACTTCTGACTTCGACTTCGGACTGCCACCCCCCTACCGCCCCCTTCCTCCTCACCGCCCCCCCAGATCTTTCCACCGCCCCCAGGGGGGCGGTACCGCCCACTTTGGGAACCACTGGTTTAACCCGTGTGTGTTTGGTGTATACCACAGTTTGATCTCGAGGTGAGGCCATGCATTGTTGTCATTTTGACCTGATGCATGAACTAAGTTTTTATGTTTTGGGGTGGAGGAGCTTAATCTCGAGAAACTACCACAGAGCTCTAAATATCACTCGGTAATTACAATCACAGAACAGCCAGATGCCAAATTTGGTGTTATTAACGGAAATCCCAACTGTGTTTATAATTCTCTTATTCCTGTGGTTTTGCTTTCACAGGAAGTCAGCAAGTGATTGAAAACAGACAGAAGACCAAAATGAGAGGGACCGGGCCAAAGGTTTGTGCATATTTCTGGGAAAGAAGCAGTGGTAAGAGAGTGGAAACCATAAATACATGCAAAAAAAAAAATGCTAAATACACGGATCCAAAATTAGGATGGTGAGCCAGCAACTTTGGTTAAAACATACAGTCTTGTCATTTGGCATAAATTAGCTTTTGGATTTCATCCTACAGCTGACCCATTCCGATCTTTGCAGACTGGAAGATTACCAGAAAGGATCCTCTCCGATATATCAGATAACATGCTGTCTGTCTGCCAAATGAAGGCTGGAAACAAATATATTGTGTAAAGGGAGCTCCCAAAGATCCACAAAGGTCATTTCAGCATCACTATTTTCCATTAAAAATCCCCAAGGAATTGATGGCCTTCATTGTTTCTCACAGACTCTTCATCAAACTGATATTTACGTTTATGGAGTTGAGCCCATGAAAACATTTCCAAATCTTTTCTGCCAGTGCCAAACCATTTTTGTCTGTGTTGCTATGGACTTTTGTGTTGAGGTTCTGGTACCCCTTAGACCTGTGAGAAGGGGCCTTGCTTCAGTGGTCAGTAGGTTTCCGCTCTAAAAATCTGCATGCCACATGACCGATATGGATTGGACAACTTCAGGCCAAGTTGCGGCATTAATGAAAGTGAGCACCAGAGTCATCCCTAAACGGAGGGCCGAGTTTAGGGAAAGAAGACGACACTCCAATAACGCCGTTTCCTGCAGGTCTAAAAATCTAGGTTTCCGCTCTAAAAATCAGCATGCCGCATGACTGACATGGATAGGACAACTTCAGGCCGGAGTTACGCAAAACCAAGTTGCGGCATTAATGAAAGTGAGCACCAGAGTCATCCCTAAACGGAGGGCCGAGTTTAGGGACAGAAGACAACAATCCAAGAAGACCGTTTCCTGCACCCTGTCGGCACTCAGGTACCATAGGCTGTCTTCCACAAATTTACAGTGGTAAGGTTTGCAGGACAATATGGCCGACAGACAATCTGGAACAGACTGCGCACAGAACGATATCCAGACACATGATTGATTGAGAAGTCTATTGATATCTTAAAATAATTGAATCCATGTAATGCTTTAAAAAGGCAAATGGATGGCACAAAAATGCCAAAAGGTTTGTTTCCGTTATGGTCCAATAAATATATGGCTACCAGGAGCCCTGCTATGACTGCCCTTCACCATCAGGCCCATTTTAATTTCCAAATCTTCCCTGCCAGTGCCCAAGAGTTTTTATCTGTGTTGCTATGGACTTTTGTGTTGAGCTTCTGGTACCCCTTAGACCTGTGAGAACGGGCCCTGTTACAGTGGTCAGTAGGTTTCCGCTCTAAAAATCTAGGTTTCCGCTCTAAAAATCTACATGCCACATGACCGATATGGATAGGACAACTTCAGGCCGGTGTTACGCAAAACCAAGTTGCGGCATTAATGAAAGTGAGCACCAGAGCCATCCCTAAAGGAAGGGCCGAGTTGCTATGGACTTTTGTGTTGAGCTTCTGGTACCTCTTAGACTTATGAGAACGGGTCCTGCAACAGTGGTCAGTAGTGTTCCGCTCTAAAAATCCAGGTTTCCGCTCTAAAAATCAGCATGCCATATGACTGATATGGATAGGACAACTTCAGGCCGTAGTTACGCAAAACCAAGTTGCGGCATTAATGAAAGTGAGCACCAGAGTCATCCCTAAACGGAGGGCCGAGTTTAGGGACGGAAGACAACACTCCAAGAATACCGTTTCCTGCACCCTGTCGCCACTCAGTTACCATAGGCTGTCTTCCACAAATTTACAGTGGTAAGGTTTGCAGGACAATATGGCCGAGAGACAATCTGGAACAGACTGCGCACAGAACAATATCCAGACACATGATTGATTGAGAAGTCTATTGATATCTTGAAATAATTGAATCCATGTAATGCTTTAAAAAGGCAAATGGATGGCACAAAAATACCAAAAGGCTTGTTTCCGTTATGGTCCAATAAATATATGGCTACCAGGAGCCCTGCTATGACTGCCCTTCACCATCAGGCCCATTTTAATTTCCAAATCTTCTCTGCCAGTGCCCAAAAGTTTTTATCTGTGTTGCTATGGACTTTTGTGCTGAGCTTCTGGTACCCCTTAGACCTGTGAGAACGGGCCCTGCTACAGTGGTCAGTAGGTTTTTGCTCTAAAAATCTAGGTTTCCGCTCTAAAAATCTACATGCCACATGACCGATATGGATAGGACAACTTCAGGCTGGTGTTACGCAAAACCAAGTTGCGGCATTAATGAAAGTGAGCACCAAAGCCATCCCTAAAGGAAGGGCCGAGATGCTATGGACTTTTGTGTTGAGCTTCTGGTACCCTTTAGACTTATGAGAACGGGCCCTGCTACAGTGGTCAGTAGGTTTCCGCTCTAAAAATCCAGGTTTCTGCCCTAAAAATCAGCATGCCACATGACCAATATGGATAGGAGAACTTCAGGCCGGTGTTACACAAAACCAAGTTGCGGCATTAATGAAAGTGAGCACCAGAGTCATCCCTAAACGGAGGGCCGAGTTTAGGGACAGAAGACAACACTCGGCCCTATTGTCCTGCAAACCTTACCACTGTAAATTTGTGGAAGACAGCCTATGGTACCTGAGTGCCGACAGGGTGCAGGAAACGGTCTTCTTGGAGTGTTGTCTTCTGTCCCTCGGAGGGCCGAGTTTAGGGACAGAAGACAACACTCCAAGAAGACCGTTTCCTGCACCCTGTCGGCACTCAGGTACCATAGGCTGTCTTCCACAAATTTACAGTGGTAAGGTTTGCAGGACAATATGGCCGACAGACAATCTGGAACAGACTGCGCACAGAACAATCTCCAGACACATGATTGATTGAGAAGTCTATTGATATCTTAAAAGAATTGAATCCATTTAATGCTTTAAAAAGGCAAATGGATGGCACAAAAATGCCAAAAGGCTTGTTTCCGTTATGGTTCAATAAATATATGGCTACCAGGAGCCCTGCCATGACTGCCCTTCACCATCAGGACCATTTTAATTTCCAAATCTTCTCTGCCAGTGCCCAAGAGTTTTTATCTGTGTTGCTATGGACTTTTGTGCTGAGCTTCTGGTACCTGTGAGAACGTGCCCTGCTAGAGTAGTCAGTAGGTTTCCGCTCTAAAGAGCTGCATGCCACATGACTGACATGAATAGGGCAACTTCAGGCTGGTGTTACGCAAAACAAAGAGGCGGCATTCATTGAAGTGAGCACCAGAGCCATCACTAAACGGAGGGCCGTGTTTCAACGGGGAAGCCAGAGAAAGAAGACTACACTCCAAGAAGGCTGTTAACTACACCATGACAGCACTCAGGAACCGTAGAAGGTCTTCTACAAACTCGCAGTTTTATGGTTTGCAGGACAATATGGCCGACAGACAATCTGGAACAGACTGCGCACAAAACAATCTCCAGACACATATGGCTACCAGGAGCCCTGCCATGACTGCCCTTCACCATCAGGCCCGTTTTAATTACCAAACAATAAACAAAAGTCAATGGCAGAAGAAGCTGTTTGGTACGGGAAGAGAAGATTTGGAAAATTCTTCATGCTCATCTCTGCAGCTCATCCCGCAAATGCAAGCCCCTTAAAAATGTGGCACTATTTTAAAAGGACAATAAACAGGCTTTCCAAAGGTATGAGATTTATTGGCAAGAAGTTGCAACCATGAAATAATCGACCAAACACATTTCCTGACTCGCTATCTTTATTGGTATTTTTGCTTCTTTGACTCCATGTAAGTTGTTTTTGTCATGATCCGTGGTCCCGATTACGGTTTCTGTTTTCGGTTAGTTTTGAACTCCTTTAGTTCCTCTTTGTGCACCTCCTGAGTTTGTTACCATGGCTACTTGTGATTTTCACCTGCCTCTGTTGTTCGGGACGCTCACCTGTTTGTAATCAAGAGACATTATTTAAGCCTGCCTTTGCCTGACTTCTTTGTTTGCGTCACGCTACTGTCACAAAAGTTTTGCTTGCCTCTGAGCTCATGCTAAGTCTAGCGTCTAGTGCTATCGGCACCTTGTTCCGTCGATCGTTATCTTTTTTGTCCCTCTTTGATTCTTTTTTGAACATTAAATCATGTTCTTCCTGCAAGTCATGTCCGGAGTCGTCCGTTTGCATCCTGGGGGAGAAGGAACCGCGCAGCAAGCTGTGTAAACCCAGCCGTAACAGTTTTACTTTTATTACTTTTTTTTACATCACATTAAAGAAAAGTGCAAACATGCGTATTCATGTTATTGTCCCTAAACAGGGTGGAGAAATTAAAAGCTAACCTGTGGTGGCTGTTAACTTTGAATTTTAGGGGAGTGCCTAAGAATTAGAGTTTAGAACAGGGGTGTCCAAACTTTTTGTCTAGGGGGCGGCATTGGGCTAAAAAATGTGTCCGAGGCTGAAAGCCGAATGGATGTAAAGCTTGTCCCGTTCGGGTTCGCGGGGGGGGGGGGGGGGGGGGGGGGGGGGGGGTCGCTGGAGCCTATCTCAGCTGCATTTGGGCGGTAGGCGGGGTACACCGCTGACAAGTCGCCACCTCATCGCAGGGCCAACACAGTCAGACAGATAACGTTCACACTCATATTCACACGCCAAAACCAATTTACTGTTGCCAATCAACCTATCCCCAGGTACATGTTTTTGGTGGTGGGAGGAAGCCGTAGTATCCGGAGGGAACCCACGCAGTCACGGGGAGAACATGCAAACTCCACACAGAAAGATCCCGAGCCTGGGATGCGACCCAGGACAACTCAGAACCTTAGTATTGTGAGGTACATGCACTAACACCTAACACCTGTTACACCGTGCTGCCCTATATGTATATATGTATGTATGGGGAGGATGGATGGATGAATATATATATATATATATATATATATATATATATATATATTCATCCATCCATTCCGTGATGACTTTCTTAATGTTTTGTAATCACTCAGAAATATCAAGCAGCTAAAATCCGCCAAACAGAGAGTTCTTTAGATTTTTCCCATCATGCACTCTAATGGATTTAATTTTATTTTTTATTTTTATGGTGTTTGGACGTTTTTAATAATAACTATATTCAGTGAGCAAGTTGTGCTCGTGTGGCCATGTGTGTTGACCTTTAAGTTAGTAAAAAAAAAATATTTTTTTTTACCATGACTCGGGAAGGTTGTTTAGATTGTGGCGTATAAGTAAATGCTGGGCTATCAATCCCGAGGTACTTTCAAGGGTCACTGATCTGATTTACTAACATTGTCCAGACAATGGAATCTCACTAGCAGTGTTCAGAAACCATCTGGTATTTAAGATTGTTTTGAAAGCATTCAGTGGTGCGATTCTTTGTTGAACACATGCATAACATATATATATATATATATATATATATATATATATATATATATATATATATATATATATATATATATATATATATGTGTGTGTGTGTGTGTATGTCTGTGTAAGGGAGTGAGGTTTACCAGTATCCCTCTGGCTGGCCTCCGTTACACTCTCATATGTTGACCTAATTAACAACAGTAATCTGCAAAAGCTTTATTGTGTGGATTGTTTCTTTAATTATATAGTGACTCAAACTGCAAAAAAAAAAAAAAAGAAAAAATGGCTATATTATCCACTTAACACAGATCCTCACCTAAATGTAATGGATCTGCCTTGGTTGTAGTTTTACCACCAAAAAGTTTGGTGAAACACGATTTTATATTTTTTGTGTGTAATCCTACTAATTGTGTGTGTTATTCCACATTGTTTTTTACTGTTTTACTCAATCGCTTTTTTTAAACCGAATATACTAAAATCCAAATACCTCACGCTTAACAGCGTGGGCAAACTGTAAAATGGCATGTACTATTAGGCATGTTGCGTGTGATCTACCAAGACTGCATGTGCAATTGATAACCGGAGCAGAGCGCCATTTTGAAATGTTTTTTTATGTGTAGTACCGGCACAGCCGTGTGCGTAATTGTGCCCATTTGCACGTGCTTTATAATAAAAACGCAAAATAGTGCCCGCAGAGCAGTTTCGGCCTTGATAGATCACATTGCGTGTGCTGAACAGAGGTGGGTAGTAACGCGCTACATTTACTCCGTTACATCTACTTGAGTAACTTTTGGGATAAATTGTACTTCTAAGAGTAGTTTTTATGCAACATACTTTTACTTTTACTTCAGTATATTTATAGAGAAAAAACGCTACTTTTACTCCGCTCCATTTATCTGCAATCAGGTCGCTACTCGCTACTTTTTTTTTATCGAACTGTTAATGCACGCTTTGTTTCTTTTGATTTTGTCAGACACGCATTCAAAGTAGGAACTACGCATGCCTGCGTTTCACCAATCACATGCAGTCACTGGTGACGTTAGACCAATCAAACAGAGCCAGGTGGTCACGTGACCGTCACACGTAGAACCCGACATATTGAAAAACTTATTGGGGTGTTACCATTTAGTGGTCAACTGTACGGAATATGTACTGTACTGTGCAATCTACTAATAAAAGTTTCAATCTATCAATGAATCAATCAAAAGTGTAAACGAAAAAAGACACTTTTTATTTCAACCGTACTTCCAACCCTAAGCCAAAAACTGATTGCACAGTTCCTGTCTTCACAATAAAAGTGCCGCTCCATCGCGCCTGCGCCAACAAAATAAGAGTCTCCGAAAGCCAGAGCAAACAAGCTAGCAAGCTACGGAGTTTGCCGCCAATGTATTTTTTGTAAAGTGTATAAAAACGAATATGGAAACTGGACAAATAAGATGCCAAAAACCAACGACTTTCATGATGTATTAGACAGGAAGGAGGAACTTTTTTTTTCCTCCATTTGAAACCGGGACGTAATCAGCTCTACTGTCAGGTAATACACCAACTTATATTTTTGTCTTCATTAAAGATAGGAATCTATATGTTAAACATACATGTATATTCATTAAAACACCTTTAACATGTGAACAAAAACGGCAAAATAAATAAATATAAATTATATACTGTATATATAAAGGTATGTATATATATGATATGTGTGTATGTATATGTATATATGAGGTAGATCACCTCGACTTGGTCATTTATTAAGTAATTGATAAACGTTGAAAATCTTATTGGGGTGTTACCATTTAGTGGTCAATTGTACGGAATATGTCTAATACAAGTTTCAATCAATCAATCAATCAATCAATCAATCAATCAATGCCTACTGAGCCTATGGTGCTGTTAAGTTACTGTGGCTCAATTTACCTTAATTTTTATTTTATTTTAATGTATTATTATTTAATATATAATATTGTTTTAGTTGCTTAAGAGATATTCCTGGCTGTGAATTTGCTCATTGCTATTTTTATGTTTTTGTGCATTATTTGTTGCCGTAATCATTAAACAAACAGGTTACTCATCAGTTACTCAGTACTTGAGTAGTTTTTTCCCAACATACTTTTTACTTTTATTCAAGTAAATATTTGGGTGACTACTTCTTACTTTTACTTGAGTAATAAATTCTAAAGTAACAGTACTCTTACTTGAGTACAATTTCTGGCTACTCTACCCACCTCTGGTGCTGAATGATCATATTCTATATAACAGTGTTTTTCAGTGAGATACAGTCTGGTGTACCATGGGAGAATATCTATTTTCACCTATTTGGGGTTAAAGATATTTTTTGCAAACCAGTAATTATAGTCTGCAAATGATGTGTTGTTGTGGAGTGTCGGTACTGTCTAGAGCTCGGCAGAGTAACCATGTAATACTCTTACATATCAGTAGGTAGCAACCCGTAGCTAATTGCTTTGTAGATGTGGGAAACAGTGGAAGGCAGTGTGAAGGTAAAAAGATGTCTAATGCTTAAACTTAAAATAAACAAAATGTGAGTGCCCCTAAGAAAAGACATTGAAGCTTAGGAAGGCTATGCAGAACAAAACTAAAACTGAACTGGCTATACAGTAAACAAGAACAGAATGCTGGACGACAGCAAAGACTTACTGTGGAGCAAAGACGACACATTCGAAAATGACGTGACGATCAACAATGTCCCCACAAAGAAAGATTAAAACAAATGAAACAATCTTGATTGCTAAAACAAAGTCGATGCGGGAAATATCGCTCGAAACTGCTACAGGAAAATAACCAAAAAAGAGAAAAAGCCACTAAAATATAAAAGTAAAACACTACACACAGGAAAACAGCAAAAAAAACTCCAAATAAGTCAAGTCTTGATGTGACAGGTGTTGACAGTACACTTACTTTGAGACAAGAGCTATATTGATGCATGCTTGGTTATGGATTAAATTCATATCCAACAATTGCGACAACAACTTTTTATTGTCAACCCAGTTTCGTTTGTTTAATGATTTCTGCTGGTGGTGTGCCTCCGAATTTTTCAACGCAAAAAATCTGCCTTGACCACCATCAAAACATTCCTCTTAATCAGGACAAAAAACAAAGTTGTTTTTTGAACTGGAAAGATTCCCGGTTATTCCGAAATTCCAGGATTTCCGTAATACCATTTCTCAATTTTAGATTTTACTACTTCAACATTTCTTGACAGATTAGAAAAATTCCAACAACAACTCAATTGAGAACATAGATTTTTTTAGCTTTTTCCCCAAAAATTCTCTCTTTACTCTGAATTCCCAAATTTCCATGAAATCTCCATTGAAATGAATGGGACATTTTTTCAAATGAATATGGGTGAAAAGGATTAGCAAATCATTGTATTACGTTTGTATTTACAATTTAACACAATTTCCCAACTCATATGGAAGCTGGGTTTGTGTATATATATATATATATCTGTGTTGGCCCTGCGATGAGGTGGCGACTTGTCCAGGGTGTACCCCGCCTTCCGCCCGATTGTAGCTGAGATAGGCGCCAGCGCCCCCCGCGACCCCGAAAAGGAATAAGCGGTAGAAAATGGATGGAGATATATATATATATATATATATATATATATATATATTATATATATATATATATATATATAGGTGTGGGGAAAAAAATCACAAGACTACTTCATCTCTACAGATCTGTTTCATGAGGGGTTCCCTCAATCATCAGGAGATTTTCTCCTGATGATTGAGGGAACCCCTCATGAAACAGATCTGTAGAGATGAAGTAGTCTTGTGATTTTTTTCCCACACCTACATATTGCGCTCTACCACGGTTATCGAGCACTATTCTCTGGATAATCCAATCAAGACATATATTATATATATATATATATATATATATATATATATATATATATATATATTTATATTTATATATCCATTTGCTAATCCTTTTCAACCCATATTCAATTGAATGCCCTGCAAAGACAAGATATTTGATGTTGAAACTCATAAACTTTTTTTTTTTTTGCAAGAAATAAATAACTTATAATTTCATGGCTGCAACACGTGCCAAAGTAGTTGGGAAAGGGCATGTTCACCACTGTGTTGCATCACCTTTTCTTTTAACAACACTCAATAACGTTTGGGAACTGAGGAATCTAATTGTTGAAGTTTTAAGAGAGGAATTCTTTCCCATTCTTGTTTTATGTAGAGCTTCAGTCGTTCAACAGTCCGGGGTCTACGCTGTCGTATTTTACGTTTCATAATGCGCCACACATTTTCGATGGGAGACAGGTCTGGACTGCAGGCGGGCCAGGAAAGTACCCGCACTCTTTTTTTTCTAAGCTGTGCTGTTGTAACACGTGCTGAATGTGGCTTGGCATTGTCTTGCTGAAATAAGCAGGGGCGTCCATGAAAAAGACGGCGCTTAGATGGCAGCATATGTTGTTTCAAAACCTGTATGTACCTTTCAGCATTAATGGTGTCTTCACACATGTGTAAGTTACCCATGCCTTGGGCACTAATGCACCCCTATACCATCACAGATGCTGGCTTTTGAACTTTGCGTTGATAACAGTCTGAATGGTTCACTTCCCCTTTGGTCCGGATGACACGATGCCGTATATTTCCAAAAACAATTTGAAGTGTGGACTCGTCAGACCACAGAACACTTTTCCACTTCGCATCAGTCCATCTTAGATGATCTCAGGCCCAAAGAAGCCGGCGGCGTTTCTGGATGTTGTAGATAAATGGCGTTTTCTTTCTTTCTGTTTTTATACCAATCATGGCACCCACCTGTTCCCAATTAGCCTGCACACCTGGTGGATGTTCCAAATAAGTGTTTGATGAGCATTCCTCAACTTTATCATATTTATTGCCACCTTTCCCAACTTCTTTGTCACGTGTTGCTGGCATCAAATTCTAAAGTAAATGATTATTTGCAACAACAAAAAAATGTTTATCAGTTTGAACATCAAATATGTTGTCTTTCTAGCATATTCAATTGAATATGGGTTGAAAAGGATTTGCAAATCATTGTAGTCCGTTTATATTTACTTCTACACAATTTCCCAACTCATATGGAAACCGGGTTTGTATATCCATCCATCCATCCTATCCATCCATTGAACGTGCAAAATACCTGTATATATATATATATATATACACAGGTATTTTGCACAATGCGAGTTCAAACCCCGGCCGAGTCATATATATATATATATATATATATATATATATATATATATATATATATATATATATATAATATATATATATATATATATATATATATACATATATATATATATATATGTATGTATGTATGTATGTATGTATGTATGTATGTATGTATGTATGTATGTATGTTAAGAAACATGAAAAAAGTCCCTCTATTTAATGGAAGTCAGCAACAAAAAGCTGGAATTTTTCTAAGTGTGTGTATATATATATATATATATATATATATATATATATATATATATATATATATATATATATATATATATATATATATATATATATATATATATGGGAGGTGAGGTGAGCAGCAGCGGTGGCCGTGCCCAGGAATCATTTTGGCTAATCTAACCCCCAATTCCAACCCTTGATGCTGAGTGCCAAGCAGGGAGGTAATGAGTCCCATCTTTATAGTCTTTGGTATGACTCGGCCGGGGTTTGAACTCGCAATGTGCAAAATAAATGAAAAATGATAAATGGGTTGTACTTGTATAGCGCTTTTCTACCTTCAAGGTACTCAAAGCGCTTTGACACTACTTCCACATTTACCCATTCACACACACATTCACACACTGATGGAGGGAGCTGCCATGCAAGGCGCTAACCAGCACCCATCAAGAGCAAGGGTGAAGTGTCTTGCTCAGGACACAACGGACGTGACGAGGTTGGTACTAGGTGGGAATTGAACCAGCGACGCTCGGGTTGCGCACGCCCACTCTCCCCACTGCGCCACAAATACCTGTGTATATATATATATATTTTCTCCTGGTATTGTAGGCGTTCTGATGATCAGCATACATTTTGCTAATTCAGAAACACAGACGCGCTAAATGGCGTTTTTAATTCTGCTCACGAGTTTAGCAGTGCTATCAAATTTGCACATGTTTCAATAAATCAAACCCTTTGTGTTGCAAGTGCGATATAAATAAAGTTTGACTGATGGATTGTAAATGACTGTTGGGGTAAAAATCCATCAAAACAATGAAATTAGCGGTGACCAAAGACTTTGGCCCGTTACTGCATTTCCAGCGCTAGGAAGTGTCGTATAAACTCTTGCTGTACATTTTATACTCACTTTAGTCCTCTATGAATCAGTATATTAATGCATGTGCTGGTACTTCAGTCACTTTTAAGTTAAATAAAAACCATTGAGCATATGTTTACATGATGTCATCCTAGTTAAGGGTTTCCACATGCTGCTCTTAAAACAGTCCACAGCTATAGAACAAAACCAAAGGCCTGGGGCCTCATGTAGTAAGACTTGCGTGCATTTCCGACTAAAATCCAGAAAACTATATACGCAAGACAACAATTCTGGTGAACTGAAGTGTGCGCAAGCAAATTTATTCGTTGCGTCCCAATCAACATGAAATTGATCGCAGATGTTTGCTTCCGCGCACACAGGCCACGCCCCCTTAAAAATACGCATATCATATTGAAATTAGCCATGTGCCTGAGATCTGCACGCCCAATCAGATTGAGACGTTTGTGATTTAGGGCTATATAAATAAACATTAATTGACATTGATTGAGTAGGAGTCAGTGGGAGATGCTTTTTTCTCGTGTAGCTAGTGAACGAAAGAGTGTCGATGAGTCAGAGTAGCGCACACAGGAACAAATAAGAAATAAGTGGCACTACATCAGGAAGAAAGTGATAAAGTGATAAAGTATATGGTGTGTTAGTGAGTGTGTGTGTGTATACATACATATACATATATATATATATATATATATATATATATATATATATATATATATATATATATATATATATATATATATATATATATATATATATATATATATATATATGTATGTATGTATGTATGTATGTACCGGCCAAAAGTTTGGACACACCTTCTCATTTCAATACGTTTTTCTTTGTTTTCATGACAATTTACATTGTAGATTGTCACTGAAGCCATCAAAACTATGACAAATGTGAAGTGAAAACCATTTCGGGTAAGTACCTCTTGAAGCTCATCGAGAGAATACCAGAGTGTGCAAAGCAGTAATCAGAGTTCAAAGTTTTGATGCCTTCAGTGACAATCTACAATGTAAATAGTCATGAAAAAAAAGAAAACACATCAAATGAGAAGCTGTGTCCAAATTTTATATATATATATATATATATATATATATATACACATATTCAAAAAAGTTTTTGGTGTGTAATTAAAGCAGGTTTTCCCATGTGGGGTCTCTGTCTGGCCAAACCTCAGAACATCTTGGACCGTATCAAACATGCGGGTTTCACCACGGAAACAAAAGGCTGCAACAGCGACTCCTTCCGTGTCCAAACAACACCCAGACGAGTGCGACTCACTGCACGCTATTCCCCGCCTTCTCCAACTCACACAAAACGAAACATACCCTGCTGTCTTCCTGAGCCTCCCACTCCGGGGTGAAGCTGTGGACCTGAGTCCCGGGCGTGCAGTTGGCAAACTGGAACAGGCTGGCGAACGCCCGATGGTTGTCCGCCGTGTCTGGGAAGATGGCGTCTTGGAAGTTCACTCCGTGGGGGACGATGTTGTAGTTTTCATCCATCCTGCGTGGCAGGAAGAAAAGCGTGATATGCAACTGAAATGCTAACACGCACACCGGCGTCCAACCAAAACAGATTTATGATTAATTTACAGTATGAGGGAAAATGAGGGGACATCTGGATTCCATCGAGTATCCCACAAGAGGCAACAAAAGTGTGGTTGTTTATACGAGCGACAGAGCGGGCGAATGTGCGTGTCAAAAATGTCAAAGGTCAGATGTGAATGACAGAAATATGTGGGGTTACACTTCACAGTAATGACCCCACAAAGCCAAAGTTCTGGATGAGATAATGAATAGCAGAGGCATACTTGCCAACCCTCCCGGATTTTCCGGGACACTCCCGAAATTCAGCGCCTCTCCCGAAAACCTCCCGGGACAAATTTTCTTCCGAAATTCAGGCGGAGCTGGAGGGGGCGGGGCCTCCAGCTCCGCCTGAATTTCGGCTGTCCTCGGACCTGAGTGAGGACAGCCTGTTTTCACGTCCGTTTTCCCACAATATAAGCAGCGTGTCTGCCTAATGACGTTATAACTGTAGAACAGGGGTCACCAACGCCGTGCCCGCGGGCACCAGGTAGCCCGTAAGGACCAGAGGAGTAACCCGCTGGCCTGTTCTAAAAATAGCTAAAATAGCAGCACTTACCAGTAAGCTGCCTCTATTTTTTTAAATTGTATTTATTTACTAGCAAGCTGGTCTCACTTTGTTTGACATTTTAAATTCTAAGAGAGAGAAAACTCAAATAGAATTTGAAAATCCAAGAAAATATTTCAAAGACTTGGTCTTCACTTGTTTGAATAAATTCATTTCTTTTTTTCTACTTTGCTTCTTATACATTTTAGAAAGACAATTTTAGAGAAAAAATACAACCTTAAAAATGATCTTAGAATTTTTAAACACATATACCTTGTTACCTTTTAAATTCTTTCCTCTTCTCTCCTGACAATTTCAATCAATGTTCAAGTATTTTTTTTTATTTTTTATTGTAAAAAATAACAAATACATTTTAATATAATTCTTCATTTTAGCTTCTGTTTTTTCGACGAAGAATATTTGTGAAATATTTCTTCAAACTTGTTATGATTCAAATTAAAAATATATATATTCTGGCAAATCTAAAAAATCTGTAGAATCAAATTTAAATCTTATTTCAAAGTCTTTCTGTTCTGGAAAATCTAAAAGAAATAATGATTTGTCTTTGTTACAAATATAGCTTGTTCCAATGTGTTATATATTTTAACAAAGTGCAGATGGATTTTAACCTATTTAAAACATTTCATCAAAATTCTAAATTTAAATTTAATCAGGAAAAATTACTAATGATGTTCCACAAATTCTTTTTAAATTAAAAAAAAAAAATTCGAATTAGCTAGTTTTTCTCTTCATTTTTTTTCGGTTGAATTTTGAATTTTAAAGAGTCGAAATTGAAGATAAACTGTGTTTCAAAATTCAATTTTCATTTTTTTTCGTGTTTTCTCCTCTTTTAAACCGTTCAATTAAGTGTTTTTTTAATCATTTATTCCCTGCAAAAAACCTTCCTTAAAAGGAAAAAAAAATGTATGACGGAATGACGGACAGAAATGCCCATTTTTTTTTATATATATAAATTTATTTATTAAAGGTACAACGAGCAAATTGGCTATTTCTGGCAATTTATTTAAGTGTGTATCAAACTGGTAGCCCTTCGCATTAATCAGTACCCAAGAAGTAGCTCTTGGTTTCAAAAAGGTTGGTGACCCCTCCTGTAGCATGATCGAGGGTGAGTTCTTGGTTTCTTATGTGTGTTTATTGTTAGGCACTTTCCTTAACGTCCTCCCAGCGCGGAAACAACACACAAACACAGCAGTCACGTTTTCGTCAACTGTAAAGCAGTTAATCTGCAGTAAACAGCAATGTTGTGACACTCTTAAACAGGACAATACTGCCATCTACTCTACATGCATATGTTTAGAAAAATAGTGACAGAAAATAGAACAAGGATGGACAATTCAACCCTAAACTCAACAATGAGTAGATGAGTGTTATGTGTGTATATGTGTAAATAAATGAACACTGAAATTCAAGTGTTTCTTTTATTTGTTTATATATATATATACATATATATATATACAGTGTGGCAAAAAAGTATTTAGTCAGCCATCGATTATGCAAGTTCTCCCACTTAAAATGATGACGGAGGTCTGTAATTTTCTTCATAGGTACACTTCAACTGTGAGAGACAGAATGTGAAAAAAAATTCAGGAATTCACATTGTAGGAATTTTAAATAATTTATTTGTAAATTATGGTAGAGAATAAGTATTTGGTCACTTCAAACAAGGAAGATCTCTGGCTCCCACAGACCTGTAACTTCTGTCCTTTACTCGTTACCTGTATTAATGGCAATTGTTTGAACTCGTTATCTGTATAAAAGACACCTGTCCGAAGCCTCACACAGTCAGAGGGTGGCCATACAAACAACTTTAACGCTGTGACTAATATGCACCACGCTGTGAACCCACACCAAACAAGAATGTCAAACACATTCCGTGAGAATATCCACACTGTAACACAACATAAACACAACAGAACAAATACCCAGAACCCCTTGCGGCACTAACTCATCCGGGATGCTACAATATACACCCCCCCCACCCCCACAACCCCGTCCACCTCAACCTCCTCATGCTCACTCAGTGAGAGCATGTCCCAAATTCCAAGCTGCTGTTTTGAGACATGTTAAAAAAAACAATGCACTTAGTGACCTAATAAATATGGTAGTGCTATGTTGGCATTTTTTTCCTTAACTTGAGGTTATTTATTTTGGAAAACCTTGTTTCATTTTTTAATGCATCCAGTGGGGCATTACAACAAAATTAGGCACAATGATGTGTGTTAATTCCATGACTGTATAAATCAGTATCGGTTGATATCGGAATTGGTGATTAAGAGTCGGACAATATCGGAATATCAGATATCGGCAAAAAACGCCATCATCTGACATCTCTAGGGACAAACCCTAATATATTTAGTGAAGTGAAGTGAATTATGTTTATATAGAGCTTTTTCCTCAAGTGGCTCAAAGCGGTTTACACAGTGAAACCCAATATCTAAGTTACAATTAAACCAGTGTGGGTGGCACTGGGAGCAGGGGGTAAAGTGTCTTGCCCAAGGACACAACGGCATTGACTAGGATGGCGGAAGCAGGGATTGAACCTGCAACCCTCAAGTTGCTGACCCGGCCGCTTTACCAACCGAGCTATACCGAGCTATATATGTATATATATATATATATATATATATATACACACACATATATATATACATAAACATATATATATACATATATATATATACACACACACACATATATATATATATATATATATATACACACACATATATATATATATATATAAATATATATATATATATATATATATATATATATATATATATATATATATATATATATATATATATATATGTCTTGATTGGATTATCCAGAGAAAGGTGCTCGATACCATGGTAGAGCGCAATATATATATATGTATGTGTGTGTGTGTGGGGGGGGGACATTACAAGACTACTTCATCTCTACAGAACTGTTTCATGAAGGGTTCCCTCTAACATCAGGAGATTTTTAATTATTTTAATATATATACAGTATATATATATGTACATATATATGTGTATATATATATCTATATATATATATATACATATATATGTGTATATATATATCTATATATATATATAGATATATATATATATAGATATATATATATATATATATATATATATATATATATATATAGATATGTATATACATATGTATATATGTATATATATAGATATATATATATGTATGTATATATATTAGGGGTGGGCAAATTAATGCGTTAATTATGAGTTAACTCATCAATCTATTAACGCCGCAAATTATTTTATCGCACATTTGCGTATGTTGTTTACATGCTTTTATTTTGTTAACGCCTTTTCTTAACAAGATGGCGTCGCCCGGCGTCGAGGGGCTCTTGGTAAAGATGCAACATTTGGCAAAAACACCGGACAATTCTGCAAATTTCATGGCTGGCTTACAGCGTGGTCACTCCGGGATCACTTACGACCGCCAAACATTTCTGGATGTGGATAGATCGGGCCGTTTTGGACTGAATGATGCGTGCTTGCTAGACCGGCTAGCTAGCATGGGAATACTTTGCCGGCTACATCCAGCGGTCTGTGAAGCAGCGGAGTATATGTGTTGTCTGTCTATTTATCAATAATGCAGACGGGGAGTGTTGGCTGAGTTCTTAACGTTTGCTTTCAGAGCGTGCATATCACAACATACAAGATGCCGTCATGGCGACACAACCTATACCGGGCTACCGCGCCTGCTCGTCACTCCTGTTGCATGCTGGGTAGGGTAGTTCTTTTAAATTCCCATCATATCAATTCCTAGATATGGTCATAATTATTTTAAGTGCACTACGCACAATAACACAAAATTATTAATATTCCTACTACGGATAATTTTATCACAAATTCCCTAAAACAGCCCACTACCTATAATATAGTTTTTTTAAACATAAGACCCCTGATAAAAAAAAAAAAATTCTGCTGTTACCTCAGAAATTGCCTGTTCAGATGTTATGATTGTGGCTCAGAGATTTGTATGTAGATTATATTTATTTTCCATAACAAACAGGATAACTTAAATACCCTGGCAGTGGCAATAAGCTTAAATGTTTGTATTTACATTTTTTGAGTTGATTTTCATAAAATATGCTATTTAACTGCTACTGTTTAACGAGGACTGATTTAAATTGTGTTTGCACAACAAATGTTTTGGCGCTTTTGTTCATGTGGGGGAATATTCCAATAAAGGTGCACGACACACTACTTTTGAATTCATTATTGGGCTTTGCGTATACAATGCAGTTAATCGCGATTAATCAGAGAAATAGTGTGATTAACTTCGATTAAAATTTTTAATCGTTGCCCAGCCCTAATATATATATATATATATATATATATATGTACATATATATATATATATATATATATATATATATATATATATATATATATATATATATATATATATATATGTACATATACATATATATATATATATATATATATATATATATATATATGTGTGTGTGTTACATAGCATGCAGTCGGCTCTCGACCCCCCGGACAGAATCTTTAAAGTTTGGACACCCCTGATGAATAGCATGTCCCATTTGTTGCAGTCGAATGTTTACATTGGCCCAACATCTTTAAGGGGTAACATATAAGATAATGTTTTCACAGGGCACATGAGAACCAGACAGAACACTCAATCTGTCCCGCTGAAAGATCGCAAGCAAGATTGCTGCTTTCACTTTTCTCCATATTCGCCTCAGATGTGTCCTGTCTTGGAAACATTTACTCATGACTGATTGGAATCTGGCTATTTTTACGTGTCCGACATTTAGTTGGACCGGGAACGCTTGTCCGCTGGAGATTGTGAAGAGAACGAGAACCTAATCACTTGATCTTTGTGTGTCTCATGCAAAGTAGGAGTCACATTTCAGCATGTACTTGGGGGGGTTAATAACGCTAACTATATATTTTTTCGCCGCAAACGTTTTTGACGTGTGATTACCGCGCATGCGCCCTGGCTCCTTTTTTGACCCTCGGTCCATTCCGCGGCGTGGGGGAACGTAATGGTGTTCCGTTATTTTTCAGGTTCAAACACTGATGACATCTACAAACCCCATTTCTATATGAGTTGGGAAATTGTGTTAGATCAATCAATCAATCAATGTTTATTTATATAGCCCTAAATCACAAATGTAAATATAAATGGAATGCAATGATTTGCAAATCCTTTTCAACCCATATTCAATTGAATGCGCTACAAAGACAATATATTTGATATTCAAACTCATGAACTTCATTTTTTTTTGCAAATAATAATCAACTTAGAATTTTATGGCTGCAACACGTGCGAAAGTAGTTGGGAAAGGGCATGTTCAACACTGTGTTACATCACATTTTCCTTTAACAACACTCAATAAACATTTGGGAACTGAGGAAACTATTTGTTGAAGCTTTGAAAATGGAATTATTTACCATTCTTGCTTAATGTACAGCTTAAGTTGTCTTGTAGTCGTATTTTATGCTTCAGAGTGCGCCACACAATTTCGATGGGAGACCTGTCTGAACTGCAGGCGGGCCAGGAAAGTACCCGCACTCTTTTACTACGAAGCCACGCTGTTGTAACACGTGGCTTGGCATTGTTTTGCTGAAATAAGCAAAACAACGGATGACAACATATGTTGCTCCAAAACCTGGATGGACCATTCAGCATTAATGGTGCCTTCACAGATGTGTAAGTAACCCATGCCTTGGGCACCAATACACCCCCATACCATTACAGATACTGGCTTTTGAACTTTGCGCCTATAACAATCCGGATGGTTATTTTCCTCTTTGTTCCGGAGGACACCACGTCCACAGTTTCCAAATATAATTTGAAATGTGGACTCGTCAGACCACAGAACACTTTTCCACTTTGCATCAGTCCATCTTAGATGAGCTCGGGCCCAGAGAAGCCGGCTGCGTTTCTGGATGTTGTTGATAAATGGCTTTTGCTTTGCATAGTAGAGCTTTAACTTGCACTTACAGATGTAGCGACCAACTATAGTTACTGACAGTGGTTTTATGAAGTGTTCCTGAGCCCACGTGGTGATATCTTTTACACACTGATGTCGGTTTTTGATGCAGTACCGCCTGAGGGATCAAAGGTCCGTAATATTATCGCTTACGTGCAGTAATTTCTCCAGATTCTCTGAACCTTTTGATGATTTTACGGACCATAGATGGTAAAATCCCTAAATTCCTTGCAATAGCTCGTTGAGAAATGTTGTTCTAAAACTGTTCGACAATTTGCTTACAAATTGGTGACCCTTGCCCCATCCTTGTTTGTGAATGACTTAGCATTTCATGGAAGTTGTTTTAATACCCAATCATGGCACCCACCTGTTCCCAATTAGCCTGGACACCTGTGGGATGTTCCAAATAAGTGTTTGATGAGCATTCCTCAACTTTATCAGTATTTATTGCCACCTTTCCCAACTTCTTTGCTGGCATCAAATTCTAAAGTTAATGATTATTTGCACACAAAAAAAATTTTTATAAGTTTTAACATCAAATATTTTATCTTTGAAGCATATTCAACTGAATATGGGTTGAAAAATATTTGCAAATTACTGTATTCCGTTTATATTTACATCTAACACAATTTCCCAATTCATATGGAAATGGGGTTTGTATTAAACAAGACAAGATGCAAGGAAATTAACAGATAGAATCCAATTTGGACTCAATTGAGGAGAGACGTGGCGACTGCAGTCTCTGTACAGTCTTCCACCACGCTCTGGCGAAAGATTGTAAAAGTCCTCCTTTATTTGACTTTCTCTGACCACATGACCACAGCTGTTTCTAAAGACGAGGTCGTAAAAGAGTTCAAAGAAAAGGTTCGTAAAAGAGTTCAAAGAGACGTTCGTAAAACAGTTGAAAAAGGAGGTCGCCTGGAGGGGATTCTGGTCCGGCTTCCTCTTCGCTTTCATAGTCCTTGGGTAAAAACAATATCTTCTTTTGATTCTAATACATGGAAGACAACAGGAACAGGACAACACCTTCTACTTGCTTACCCCCTATACAGTAGATTTTTACCAGCCTTACTCTCGGTAGGTTCCAAAGACAGCTTTTGGTCTTCTCGCTGGGAACTCAATATAATACAAAGTTTTTGTGATAATTGAGATAGAATTATTCTAACAGTTATTGTTGAGACATGAGCTGGAAAATAGCGAACAGGAATGCACAAAGAAATGGGACGTTATGGAAATACCAGATCCAGAGCCGTTCTACCGACAAGACAAGTCTATTATATCTTTGAGTCTGAAGGAGCTTCACTTTAGTGTTTGGATTACAGTTGAGTGCCTAGAAAACATCAAATGTAGATTGCCACACTAACTTTAGTCAAATGGAATAAAAGAGGACGCTATCTCCTCTGCACTTCACCTGAGCTTAGAACATTTAGAAGGAAAGAACAAGGATGTTGTTTCTAGACTTCAGTTCGGCGTTCAATACCATCATCCCGTAGTCTGGGTGAGCAAACTGGAACCCCTCGGATTAAGTGCCCCCCTATGCAACTGGCTGCTTGACTTCCTCACAGACAGACCCCAGTCTATGAGAGTGGGCGACAACACCTCCAGTGCCACCTCCCGGAGCACCGGCTCCCCCCAGAGCTGCGTCCTGAGTCCCCTGCTGTTCACGTTGACGACCCATGACTGCTGAGCCAGGTACACTACTAACCACATTGTGAAGTATGCGGACGACACAACAGTAGTGGCGTCATCCGTGACAACGAGGTGAAACATCTGGTTGACTGGTGCAGAACCAACAACCTGGTCCTGAACGTCAACAAGACCAAGGAGATCATCGTCGACTTCAGGAAGAACCAGTCCAGCCACACTCCACTCTTCATTAACGGCACAGCAGTGGATATCGTAAGCAGCACCAAGTTCCTGGGGGTGATGACAACTGGCAATATGACCTGGTCCCTACCCACTCGAGCTCTTGTAAAAAGAGCTCAGCAGCGCATGCACTTTATGCGTTGGATGAAAAGAGCACAGCTCCCTCACCTCGTTCCACAGAGGCACTATAGAGAGACTACTGACCAACAGCATCTCTGTCTGGACTGGAGCCTGCAGTGCCTCAGACTGGAAGTCTCTCCAGAAAGTGGTGAGGGCGGCGGAAAAGATCATTAGGACTCCTCTTCCTCCTATTCAGGAGATCGCAAAAAGCCGTTGCCTGACCAGGGCTCAGAAAATCTGCAGAGGCTCCGCCCACCCCCATCAAGGACTGTTTTCACTGCTGTACTCTAGAAAAAGGTTCCGCAGCCTCCGTAGCAGAACCTCCAGGTTCTCTAACAGCTTCTTCCATCAGGCCATAAAACTCTTGAACGCATTAAAATAATCCCCTCAATTCCCCCCAAACATGGATTAACTCGCTGGAATATAAAGACAATATAACATACATCCATAAATGTGGATGCATATGCAAAAGTGCAATATCTTTATCTGTACATTAACCTATTTATTTATATCTGCACCTTGTTGCTTTTTTTATCCTGCACTACCATGAGCTAATGCAACAAAATGTATTTCTTATCTGTACTGCAAAGTTCAAATTTAAAGGATGATAAAAAGAAAGTCTAAGTCTAAAAGCTCAGCAGAAAAAATATGGTAGACAGGAAGGCAGGAGTAATTTTCATCAAAACATGTCAAGACACCGTGTCTCATACCAGTCACATGCGTCCGGCTTCACAATAAAAGCGCTACTCGTCACATCCGGTCTAACTACCGGAACTAAAGAAATAATCATATTACCTTACAATCATGCTTTGTCAAAGTTGTCCAAGATGGCCCAATTCCTGCTTGTTTTTAGGTATGACTTCCTGAGATTCTTACATGCGTCCTCAGTCGTGATAGACGGCTCTGTAATTTTCATTCCGATTCTTAAAACTAGTCAAAATGGAAAAATGTTTGTAATTTTAAGAGCCAATTCTAAAATGTCATTTTTTTTCAAAATCTGGACTTGCAAAATATGGGGACTTTCCGTGCATGTTAAGGGCCTCAAAAAGGCGTCTAAATGTAGAAAAAAAACAAATACAACAAAATTAAGTAAATAAATAATTCCCTCCATTCACCCATTTTCTTCCACTTAGCCGAGGTCGGGTCCCGGGGGCAGCATCCTAAGCAGAGAAGCCCAGACTTCCCTTTCCCCAGCCACTTCGTCCAGCTCCTCCCGTGGGATCCCGAGGCGAATATACAGCAAACAGATATTTAATGCTCGAACCTATTTGGTCCGGAGGATACGACGTCCACAGTTTCCCCAAAAAATTTGAAATGTGGACTGGTCAGACCAGACAACACTTTTCTACTTTGCATCAGTTCATCTTAGATGAGCTCGGGCCCAGCAAAGACGGCGGCGTTACTGGGTGTTGTTGATAAATGGCTTTCGCTTTGCATAGAAGAGTTTTATTTGCACTTACAGATGTAGCAACGAACTGTAATTACTGAGAGTGGTTTTCTGAAGTGTTCTTGAGCCCATATGGTGATATCCTTTACACACTGATGTTGCTTTTTGATGAAGGTCCATAATATCATCACCTATGTGCAGTGATTTCTCCAGATTCTCTGAACCTTGTGATGATATTACGGACCGTAGAAGGTGAAATCCCTAAATTCCTTGCAATAGCTCGTTGAGGAATGTTGTTCTTAAACTGTTTAACAATTTTCTCACGCATTCATTCACAAAATAGTGTCCCTCGCCCCATCCTTGTTTATGAATGACTGAGCATTTCATAGAAGCTGCTTTTACACCCAATCATGGTACACATCTGTTCCCAATTAGCTTGTTCCCCTGTGGGATGTTCTAAATAAGTGTTTGATGAGCATTCCTCAACTTTCTCAGTCTTTTTTGCCATTTGTGACAGCTTTTTTGAACATGTTGCAGGCATCAAATTCCAAATGAGCTAATATTTGCGAAAAATACAGTTTTTCAATTTGAACGCTAAATATCTTGTCTTTGCAATTGAATATAGGTTGAAAAGGATTCGTAAATTATAGTATTCTGTTTTTATTTACAATTTACACATCGTGCCAACTTCACTGGTTTTGGGTTTTGCAATTTGGGGATGGCACGGGGCAGAATTCAATGCTTGGCTCCGCCCACTACAAATAGGTAGGAACAGGTACTGACCCATCCGGCACTTCAAGTTGTTGTCAACATCATCATGTCTACTAAATAAGATCTAGATCTGTATTTTTGTTTAGCAATGTTTGGCACCATGCCCACATCTTTTATGACGTAAAAGAAAATTGTTCGTAACTTATCATCACCTCTATGTGTGGTATCTGTAATTTTAACCACAACTTTTTTGATATATATAAATTAATAAAACACTTTCACCTACAAAACATATATATATATTTTTTTAATTAAAATAAGGAAGTCTGCATCAATGGCTACAATGAGCACATTTTGTGGTGAACAGCTTTTCGAAGCAGGGTTTGAAGTATGATACTGCATGATACCGATAAAGCATGCACCCTGTCGTTTTTTTCAGATTTTCTTCAGGCAAAGTGTAATCGTCTAAACACAAAATAAGATAACGCACTTAAGAACTGGCAGGCTATTCATTCTTCGTAGAAGTTGCACAATTCTCCCCATTAGTCCTGCTGGATGGCGACAAAAGACCCGTTGGTTTATTGTAGGCCCGGATTGTTATGGCAGATGTGACGCATTGATGTTTTAAGCAGCACAACAGAGGGAAGCCACGTCTGCTTCAACAGCATGTTCACACATGTCTGTCTGTATGAAGCGTTCGAGAAACACGTGTTGGATTACATTGACTGCAAAAGGCAATACGCATCGAAAACGCTTCTCGGCGCTCCTTCTCGATATCTTACTTGTCATCCGTCTGAGAAACGGAGCAGAAGGTGAAGGAAGAATTGCTAACACCTGTTGGTTTGCACAAGCTCCCTCTCCTCAAGCAGTGGCTTTCATCAGCGCTGCTAAGAGTGACCATGGACTGCTGGTGTGCTGATGGTCTGCATAATTATACATGCATGCAGAGTTAAAACATACATACATACATACATACATATTGTACTCTTTACAATGTCAGGTACGAATCAAAGAGTGACCATGGATTGTTGGTATGCTGATGGTCTGCACAATTATACGTGCATGTAGAGTTTAACATACATACATACATACATACATACATACACACACACATACATACATACATACATACATACATACATACACACATACTGTACTCTTTTCAATGTCAGGTACAAATCAAAGAGTGGCCATGGACTGTTAGTATGTTGATGGTCTGCACAATTACTCGTGCATGCAGAGTTTGAATATACATACATACATGTGCCCTCCATAATTATTGGCACCCCTGGTTGAGATGTGTTAAAAGCCTTAAAATAAATTCAGTGTTTATTGCAGAAGAATACTGTCACACTGAAAATTGTAGGAAAATGTAGCCTTCAACTCAAATGAATTGTAAGAAAATAAAAAAATCCCTGACTAAAAAATAATTATTTTTCATTAAATCACCTGTTCCACAATTATTGGCACCCTTAACAATTCCCAGGAAATAAATATAATTGAAGCATTTCTGTCATTTCTACAGTAGTTTACAAAGTTTACCAGAGTACGTAGGAACATTTAATTAGTAATTCATCACTTCCTGTTTCCCTGGGGTATAAATATGACGTGACACCGAGGCCATTTCTCTTATCCACTCTTAAACATGGGAAAGACAAAGGAACACAGCATACAAGTGAGGCAGATGTGCGTCGACCTTCACAGGTCAGGCAGAGGCTACAAGAAGATTGCCACTCAACTGCAGCTGCCCATATCCACTGTGAGAGGAATAATTAAGAAGTTCAAAACAACTGGAACAGTGGTAAATAAGCCTGGACGAGGACCCAAGTTTATTTTGCCACCACGCACAGTGAGGAGGATGGTAAGAGAAATCAAAAGATCTCCAAAGCTCACTGTTACAGAATTACAACAAATGGTAGCATCCTGGGGTCACAAAGTCTCCAAATCAACCATCAGGCGCTGTCTACACGCCAACAAGCTGTTTGGGAGGCATGCACGGAGAAAACCTTTCCTCACTCACAATCATAAACGCAAGCGTCTGGAGTTCGCCAAACGGTATTGGGGCTTCAACTGGGACCGTGTGCTTTGGTCAGATGAGACCAAGATTGAGCTTTTTGGCAACAAACACTCTAAGTGGGTCTGGCGTACCACGAAAGATGCGCATGCTGAAAAGCACCTCATACCCACTGTGAAGTATGGGGGTGGGTCAGTGATGCTGTGGGGCTGTTTCACTTCCAAAGGCCCTGGGAACCTTGTTAGGGTGCATGGCATCATGAATGCTTTGAAATACCAGGACATTTTAAATCAAAATCTGTTGCCCTCTGCCCGAAAGCTGAAGCTGGGTCGTCACTGGGTCTTTCAGCAAGACAATGACCCTAAACATATGGCCAAATCTACACAGAAATGGTTCACCAGACACAAAATCAAGCTCCTCCCATGGCCATCTCAGTCCCCTGACCTCAACCCCATTGAGAACCTGTGGGGTGAGCTGAAAAGGAGAGTACAGAGGAGAGGACCCAGGTCTCTGGATGATTTAGAGAGATTCTGCAAAGAGGAATGGCTGAAAATCCCTCTTTCTGTCTTTGCCCATCTTGTGAAACATTATAGGAGAAGATTAGGTGCTGTTTTGTTGGCAAAAGGGGGTTGTACAAAATATTAACACCAGGGGTGCTAATAATTGTGACACACATTATTTGATGTCAAATAATTATTTCTTTATGTGGGATTTTTTCCCCACTGAATAAATGCACTTGTATTGAAGGTTGGATTTTTCTCTTTTTTTCCATTAAGGTCCCATATTATTTAGAAAAAAAATAAAATAATTGGAAGCTAAAAAACACATCTCAACCAGGGGTGCCAATAATTATGGAGGGCACACATACACACACACATACATACATACATACATACATACATACATACACACATACTGTACTCTTTTCAATGTCAGGTACAAATCAAAGAGTGGCCATGGACTGTTAGTATGTTGATGGTCTGCACAATTACTCGTGCATGCAGAGTTTAAATATACATACATACATACATACATACAGTGGGGCAAAAAAGTATTTAGTCAGCGACCGATTGAGCAAGTTCTCCCACTTAAAATGATGACAGAGGTCTGTAATTTTCATCATAGATACACTTCAACTGTGAGAAGAGACAGAATGTGAAAAAAATCCAGGAATTCACATTTTAGGAATTTTAAATAGTTTATTTGTAAATTATGGTGGAAATTAAGTATTTGGTCAACCATTCAAAGCTCTCACTGATGGAAGGAGGTTTTGGCTCTAAATCTCACGATACACGGCCCCATTCATTCTTTCCTTAACACGGATCAATCGTTCTGTCCCCTTAGCAGAAAAACAGCCCCAAAGCATGGTGTTTCCACCCCCATGATTTACAGTAGGTATAGTGTCCTTGGGATGCAAAGTATTCTTCTTCCTCCAAACACGATGAGTTGAGTTTATACCAAAAAGTTCTATTTTGGTTTCATCTGTCCACATGACATTCTCCCAATCCTCCACTGTATCATCCATGTATCCATTTTGGTATAAACTCCACTCGTCGGGTTTGGAGGAAGAAGAATACTGAGTTGCATCCCAAGAACACCACACCTACTGTAAATCATGGGGGTGGAAACACCATGCTTTGGGGCTGTTTTTCTGCTAAGGGGACAATACGATTGATCCGTGTTAAGGAAAGAATGAATGGGGCCATGTATCGTGAGATTTTGAGCCAAAACCTCCTTCCATCAGTGAGAGCTTTGAATGGTTGACCAAATACTTATTTTCCACCATAATTTACAAATAAATTATTTAAAATTCCTACTATGTGAATTCCTGGATTTGTTTTTTACATTTTGTCTCTCACAGTTGAAGTGTACCTGTGATGAAAATTACAGACCTCTGTCATCATTTTAAGTGGGAGAATTTGCACAATCGGTGGCTGACTAAATACTGCTTAAATACTCATTTCAATGTTGGGTACAAGTCAAAGAGTGGCCAATGACTGTTAGTATGTTGAAGGTCTGCACAATTACATGTATATGCAGAGTTTAAACATGCATACATACATACATACATACATACATACATACATACATACATATGTACATACATACATACTGAACTCTTTTCAATGTTGGGTACAAGTCAAAGAGTGGCCATTGACTGTATGTATGTTGATCGTCTGCATAATTATACATGCATGCAGAGTTTATACATACATACATACATACATACATACATACATACATACAGACAGACAGTTTATAAATACAGACATACATATATATAGGGGACGGCGTGGCGCAGTTGGGAGAGTGGCCGTGTGCAACACGAGGGTCCCTGGTTCACACTCCACCTAGTACCAACCTCGTCACGTCCGTTGTTTCCTGAGTAAGACACTTCACCCTTGCTCCTGATGGCTGCTGGTTAGCGCCTTGCATGGCAGCTCCCTCCATCAGTTTGTGAATGTGTGTGTGAATAGGTGAATGTGGAAGTGGTGTCAAAGCACTTTGAGTACTTTGAAGGTAGAAAAGTGCTATACAAGTACAACCCGTTTACCATTTGCATACATACATACATACATACATTTGCACCTAACACTTTTCAATGTTAGGTACAAATCAGAGAGTGACTATTGACTGTTTTTACACCAATATTCTTCAAACTATTCATCTCACTAACACTCACTGGACACATTTCTGTTTATTTTTAATTTTGTTGGCCTGCAAACCCCAACATTCTTTAGATATGCACATCGACCTTGTTCCCATAGTTTCAACATCTGACTCTGGAATTTTGTGGGTGTGTATTTTGTCCAAGTATTTAGGTTATTAATGTTGCTTTAACTGTGCTGCGCACAGTTGTCATCGTAGAATAGCTTTTAGTTTTATCTACTCTAATACACAGACGGTTTTTTGGTTGGTTAGAAGCTTTAAATGTTGATGTTGGTTGTTTTTAGATTAAATCTCCAGCCCTGCATACAATTCTTCATCTAAAAATATTTTTCCTATCAATTACTTTTTTCAGAATTCATGACATCCAGTTTGAATGGATAGTATAATAACAATACATATTACCCATCATGCACCGTAATTCATTTACATATGTGTAATTTTGTATATATACACGTGTGTATATGTATGTGTGGAGAGGCGGAGCCGACAGGCCGACGGCGGGGCAGGACATGCTGCAGCCCTGCCCAAGATGGCGGCAAGGAGGTGGATATTGCGGTGGCGTCGCTTCCAGTAAGCCCCGCCTCTCCGCTCCGCCGCTTTCTCCGCCTCCTTGCTGCCATCTTGGGCAGGGCTGCACCGTGCTCTGCCCCGCCCTCGGCCCGTTGGCTCCGCCTCTCCACAGTATGTATGTCTATAACTACATGTGTGTATGTATGTATGTTTGTATAAAAATACACGTGTGTATATGTATGAATGTGTATATATATCTATATAGATATACATATCTATATATATAGATATGTCTATATATAGATATATATATATATATATAGAAGATATATATATCGACATGTCTGTAAATGTATGTATATATATGCACATGTGTGTATATGTATTTATGTATGCATGTGTATATATACGTGTGTATATGTATGTATGTATTTATACACATGTGTATATATGTATATATACACGCATTTATATATGTATATATTTACACGTGTGCATATACATGTATATATACATGTGTGTATACATATATAGGTAGATATACACGTGTGTGTGTATATTTATGTTTGTACATACACACGTGTGTATATATATATATGTATGTATACACGTGTGTATATATGTATAGTATGTATATATACACATGTGTGTATATATGTATGTATATATACACGTGTGTGTATATATGTATTTATATATACACGTGTGTGTATGTATGTATATATACACATGTGTTTATATGTACATATACACGTGTGTATATATATATGTATATATATATTTAAAAGGGGATATATCCACGTGTGTATACATATGTTTGTATATATACATGTGTGTGTATATATGTAGGTAGATATACACGTGTGTATTTATGTATGTACATATACATGTGTGTATATATGTATGTATATATACACGTGTGTATATACGTATGTATGTATACACGTGTGTATATATGTATGTATGTATATATACACGTATATGTTGTGAAAGCGCGACTCCGACCTTGTTTATTTCCGTGACATCCTCCTTAAAGTTTTGTAAACAATCAGAAATAACAAATCGCTAAAATGCCCCAAACATGGATAAGTGTGGAGAGAGTGCACTTTTCCCATCATGCATTGCAGGGGATTTAAATGAGTGTCATTTAAATTATGTGTCCTGTTTGGACATGTTCTAGAAGAGGCCTGGGCAATCATTTTGACTCGGGGGCCACATTTATGGGCCGGTATATCTATTTTTAGGAACACTAATACAAAACCTCACAATAATGTCTGATTGGATGCTAAAAATGTTATGACAGACCGCCTTAAAAAATGTAATGTAATTTTACATTTTTCTATAAAGGATAAAACACTGAATACTGACAAAATATGAATGTCACACCCCCTTTCGATTGACATATTTTACATTAAAGTGACACGCAATAAAAATGCAACAAACAGTAAAATATGAACGCGAAGGGTACAAAATAAACCCACCTACAATCTTATACATCTGATAATTGCTGAATTTCCCCCAGGGATCAATAAAGTACTTTCTATTCTATTCTATATATCACTAAGCTTTAGAACTTTTTGTTGTGAAAATTTCCTTCCACGTGAACACATAGGGCCCTATGGGTGCTTGAGCCCCTGCCCTTTTTTGCTTCGTCCTAAAAAGTGCCATCTGCCTGTGTGTGTGTGTGTGTGTTTTTTTTGTTTTTTTTAATCAACATTAATAAATTCCTGTTAGGTATGTAAAAAAACTAAACAAAACCAAAAAAACAGCGGTACAAAAACTCCATGTTTTCTTGTAATACCGGGTTGTTTGAGCCTGCGCTTCCGCCAGAGAGAGAGAGAGAGGGTGAGTGAGTGAGAGACAGAGAGAGGAGAGAGAGCCAACTGCGGCCTGAGGAGACGTGACAGTGGAGCAACTTGAACCTGTGAGTTATGGTCTAGTCGCCGTCCACTTATTCAGCATCTAATATGGGTCATATTTCAGAAAAACGCTGTATTATTCTATTATTCAATGTGTCAACTTCTGTTTTTGTCGGACGTCGGAGCACAGCGCATCAATTGAGCACGGCACATCTATTCCGCACAGAGCAGAGCGGATGGTGCGGGACAGGAAGTAGTGTACAAAATACAAAATAAAACACCGGGTTAATTTTCAAAATAAAGTGCACTGTGTTTACGGCGGATCACATTTCTCTCAGAGTAGAGGTTTAGATATAAAGTTGTATTGCGTTTCAGTTGTTTAGTCTGAGCGTTAAGTGAGAAAGACCATAAGTTACATATTGATGGTGTTTTCATCAAGTTAAGGGAAGAAGGACAGATTTTCCCATTGAAGTTATTTCCATTTGGGTATTTTTTTTTTTTTTTTTTCGAAGTTCATGTTGCACTGTTAAATGTTCAATATCAAAGTGCTTATCTTTAACAATAAATAGCCTAATGATAAACCAGTGTTTCGTTGCTTTTCATGTCTTCCAAGCCTATGATAATGTGAATTAACTCATTATGACAATAATTTGTTGACACAAAAGAAATGGCAATCACTTTTACCTACAAAGGACACACAACTAAGTAATTAGCTTCCTATTAGCAAATTTATTTTTACATTCATTTCCATATTGTGTAAAAGACCAAAAAAAATGTCCTGCCCTTTTCTGACTTTGAGCCCCTGCCCCTTTATAATCACGTGCACGTCCCTGACTACCACATGTCTTTTTATAGAGTCCTGATTGAAAAACTTGTGAGATCCATCTGACCTTGTACGTGTGTATGTTTTGTATCATTCCGTCACTAAAGAAAGTGACGGAATAATGCATACCTGGCATGGCATCCTTTCACTCAACCATTTGTCAGCAACATGAATGAATGACAGAAGACAGAGCGCGTGCTCCCCACCTGACAAAGAAGTAGTAGTTGTTGTTGGGGGTCACGCTGTAGGAGAAACACGGGAAGTAGCCCAGGCCGGTGACGTTGACCCTGGAGCCCGCCGGCACCTCCAGCATGCTGCCCCATGCCTGGTCGCACAGCAGCTCGATCTCGGCCGAGTAGAGCAGGTCCGTGTCCTGCTGCCAGGGCAGGTAGTTGTAAGGCTCCTTGTGCAGGGCCAGAACCTTGGCGAACACGATGATCTCCGCCAGCTCGGCGCGGCACGCCTCCGTCTGGGGCCTCCAGTCGCTCGGCAGCTGGCACCCCCAGCTCCAGCCGGGACCGACCGTCGTCAGGAGAGCAGCCGCGATAATCCACATGATGGAGTGTTGCTGCAGATGGACGTTTGGAAGTCGCTCTCACGCTGTGGATCCTTCAGCGCATCGTCCAAATGTTCTGGAGAGGAAAGAACTCATCGGTCAGATTCTTCTCTGGTCTGCAGAAATAATACCTGTGATGTTTGGAGAAGAGGAGAAGGAGGAGGCTCAGCCCCTTCTCTCTCTCTCTCTCTCTCTTTGCCTCTCTCTCTCTCTCCAGCTGCATCCCCTCTCAGCCTCACCTCCTATGGCACAACTCGGCGGAGCAAAGGAAATACCGCACTCAGCCAAGCATGGGACTTTTTTTGTAAAATATTATTTTGCATAAGCCATACATATTCTTCCATTTCAAAACGAGTACCTAATACATTAGGAATTGTTTCGCCAGTCTTCAGCAAATTGAGGAAAGTACACAAACAGCACCCTCTTGTGAGAAAAAAGTATAATGTCAACTGTACCAAGGCTTCTTAACCTTATGGACTTTCGGGCCGCCCTGCGATGAGGTGGCGACTAGTCCAGGGTGTACCCCGCCTTCCGCCCGATTGTAGCTGAGATAGGCGCCAGCTCCCCCCGCGACCCCGAAAGGGAATAAGCAGTAGAAAATGGATGGATGGATGGACTTTCGGGCCCGAATGTTACAGTATGGAAGGGCCTGAAAGCCCTCTTTAATATTAAGACTGAATTACAAAATCCAAAACAAGTGAAGTTGGCACGTTGTGTAATGTGTAAATAAAAACAGAATAAAATGGTTTGTAAATCCTTTTCAAGTTGTACTCAATTGAATAGACTGCAAAGACAAGATTGAGAAACTTTTTTTTTTTATTGATTCCAGAAAAAACAGAGTGAGATGTTTTACCTCTTGTGCGAAACACAAATGCATAAAATGACTTAACACATTAAAATGAATAGTAAAACATTTCAAAACACAACAACCAACTTCTAAAACATTAAAAACGACTCCAAAACACATAAAATGACTCCGAAGAGATGCACAGTGACATCCAAAACGTAAAACACTCCTAAAACACATAACAAGACTCCTAAAACACATAGTAAGACTCCTAAAACACATTAAAAAAAACTCATAAAACACGTAAAAATACTCCTAAAAAACATGTAAAAAGACTCCTAAAACAAATTAAAACAGAATGAGGTGTTTGCATCCTTTGTGAGCACATACACTTGGTGGCCTTGTAGGTGAACAGTGAACGTGAATGGAAGACCTGAAGGATAAAATAATTTACGGGTGCGCATCATCAGTAGTGTTCCTCTGGGTCACTGGGTGTTTCGGCCTTTAACACTATACACCCTCTCCAGAGGCGGCTAGCTACAGGATGATCAGACCTGAGCTTGCGACCCAAGTCCAATTAGCCATGAGAGTCACCTTGTTGGCAGACTTATCAGGGGACTATGCATGGCAGGGGCGTCCGGTTCCCTGAGTCAGATTTTGTTCTGCCTGACCGCATACCTCCTGATGCACTAGTTGGGGGCCCAATTGGGGTCATTCCTCTTCAGCCAGAGCCACCGGCTGCTCTTTTCGGCTGCTTCAGATGCGGCTTTGATTGCTGTACGCAGGCACTGGCCCCTGACTACCAAGTACCTCAGCAGTTTTGTGGTAGAGGTTCCCACAAAGCCTCTGCACCCAACCTCCACAGGGCGGACTTCAGTATTCCGGCCACGATTTTTAGCTTCCGCGGCCAGTTCGGAATACCGCAAATGTTTCCACTCATATGCCTCCTCCATGGGATCCTCCCAGGGTACAGTGAGCTCAACAATGAAGGCCTATTTGTGGGAAGAGTACAGTGAGCTCAACAATGAAGGCCTATTTGTGGGAAGGAGACCAGAGCAGGGCTTCACGGTGGCAGAGGGGTTAGTGTGTCTGCCTCACAATACGAAGGTCCTGCAGTCCTGGGTTCAAATCCAGGCTCGGGATCTTTCTGTGTGGAGTTTGCATGTTCTCCCCGTGAATGCGTGGGTTCCCTCCGGGTACTCCGGCTTCCCCCCACTTCTAAAGACGTGCACCTGGGGATAGGTTGATTGGCAACACTAAATTGGCCCTAGTGTGTGAATGTGAGTGTGAATGTTGTCTGTCTATCTGTGTTGGCCCTGCGGTGAGGTAGCGACTTGTCCAGGGTGTACCCCGCCTTCCGCCCGATTGTAGCTGAGATAGGCGCCAGCGCCCCCCGCGACCCCGAAAGGGAATAAGCGGTAGGAAATGGATGGATGGATGGAGACCAGAGCACTAGGTCAGGCCTCAAAGTGGTAGTGGCGATCTCGGTGGGGAAAATCAGCTGTTTGCCAACATCTGCCAGCATCTTCCAGTCGCATGCTGGACTCAGCTGATTTCTCTCTGCAAATAATCATTAACTTGTAATTTAATGGCAGCAACACATTGCAAAAAAGTTGGCACAGGGGGGCATTTTTACCACTGTGTTACATGGTCTTTCCTTTTAACAACACTCAGTAAACATTTGGGAACTGAGGAGACCAGTTTTTGAAACTTTTCAAGTGGAATTATTTCCCATTCCTTCTTGATGTACAGCTTAAGTTGTTCAACAGTTTGGGGTCTCCGTTGTGGTATTTTAGGCATTATATTGTACAATCCTTTTTTTTTTTTACTATGAAGCCACGCTGTTGTAACACGTGGCTTGCCATTGTCTTGCAAAAATAAGCAGGGGCGTCCGTGATAGTGTTGCTTGGATGGCAACATATCTTGCTCCAAAACCTGTATGTACATTTCAGCATTAATGGTGCCTTCACAGATGTGTAAGTTACCCATGCCTTGGGCACTAGTACACCCCTATATCATCACATATGCTGGCTTTTGAACTCTGCGCCTATAAAAATCCAGATGGTTCTTTTCCTCTTTGTTCCAGAGGACACAAAATCCACAGTTTCCAAAAACAATTTGAAATGTGGACTCGTCAGAAAACAGAAAATGTTTTCCCTTTGCATTAGTTCATCTGAGATGATCTCGGACACAGCGAAGCCAGCGGCGTTTCTGGGTGTTGTTGATAATTGGCTTTCGCGTTGCATAGAAGAGTTTTAACTTGCACTTACAGATGTAGCGACAAACTGTAGTTTCTGACAGTGGTTTTCTGAAGTGTTCCGGAGCCCATGTGGTTATATCCTTTACACACTGATGTCGCTTTTTGATGCGGTACTGCCTGAGTGATCGAAGGTCCGTAATATCATCACTTACGTGCAGTGATTTCTTCAGAATTTCTAAAGCTTTTGATGATATTATGGACCGTACATGGTGAACTCCCTAAATTATTTGCAATAGCTTATTGAGAAATGTTGTTCTTAAACTGTTCAACAATTTTCTCACGCATTTGTTCACAAAGTGGTGACCCTCGTCCCATCCTTGTTTGTGAATGACTGAGCATTTAATGGAAGCTGCTTTTATACCCAATCATGGAACCCACCTGTTCCCAATTAACCTGTTCACCAGTGGGAAGTTCCAAATAAGTGTTTGATGAGCATTCCACAACTTTATCAGTCTTTTTTGCCACTTGTGCCAGCTTTTTTGAAATTCCAAATTAGCTAGTATTTGCAAAAAATCACTAAGTTTTCTACTTCGAACGTAAAGTATCTTGTCTTTGCAGTGTATTACATTGACCATAAGTTGAAAAGGATTTGCAAATCATTGTATTCTGTTTTTATTTACGATTTACACAACGTCCCAACTTCACTGGTTTTGGGGTTAGTAGTAATTTTACACTTGATTTAACCTACTTACGGTACACTTTAGTAGGGTAAACCTTGTTAAATAAAATGAAACCACATTTTAATCACTTAGATAATTGCATGGGAAGGGACTCACAAGAAAGTGTATACAATTATTTAGTGCTCAAATAAATTAACTAAATTAATAATGAATAATAATATATATGTTTCTTGACTGAATTTTCAATAAAATTAAACTGGAAATGACAATACAATTTATCACTTTGCTCATATTTTTTGCGCTTAAGAAGTCTTCTATAGGACTTGAGCTCCTGACTTCTTCTGTTTAATATTGTCAATACTGCCACAAGTGGTGGAAGATTGTATTACAACTGAGTACAGATATTTTTTGGTGGGTGCTCACGGCCCGACAATAAGAAACACTGAGCTATGCTGTATGACAGGGGTGTCCACATTTTTTCCACCGAGGACCGCAAACTGAAAAATGAAAGCATGTGGGAGCCATTTTGATATTTTTCATTTTCAAAGCCATCAGGGGGTCCCCTCAGTTTTGGAGAATGTTAAAGATCCAGGCGACCCAGAAGCTTCTCAGTCGTTAAAGTGTTAAAAAAAAGTCATATGATAAATACATTTATTTTAAACTTTCAATACTTAAATGTCAATAAAATAACGTCAGATCTATCCATTGCCATTAAGTTTTATATATTTTTTTATAAACCCTTTTCCCCCACAGAAAACTCTGTTTTTACGGCAAAACCACCACATGTGAAACATAACATTTTTCAAAATGTAATATTTGATAGTAAGAAATCTGATTCTTAACCAGACATTGCTTTTGAAACACTATTATTATTTGAACATTGACAGTTATAAAATGAAATATTAGACTAAATGCCCTCACTCATAAAAGTGTTAAAAAATAAGTCCTATTTCAATATTTATTCTTATTTTACTTTCAATGCTGAAAACTCGAGGCCAGCTTCAGGTCTAGCTGGCGATTCTTAGTTTTTATTATTTTTTGAGTAATGAAAGTTTTCATGTGAATAACTTGTGTTATTTGTGTCCACATTACAGCATTTTCTCATTACATTAAACCTGTTTGTTCTTTGATTCAACTTTTTATAATATCTTATAATATTTTTGGAAGATAATTAGACAAGAAAGTATCACCCAATAGGTGAGACATCATCGTTCCGTATTTGAACTGTTCTGTGTGTGGTTTTTTTTTTATATGTATATATGTATATGTATATGTATATATACATTAGGGGTGTAGGGAAAAATCGATTCGAATTTGACTCGCGATTCTCACGTTGTGCGATTCAGAATCGATTCTCATTTTTTAAAAATCGATTTTTTATTTAATTTTTTTAATCAATCCAACAAAACAATACACAGCAATACCATAACAGTTCAATTCAATTCCAAAGCCAAACCTGACCCAGCAACACTCAGAACTGCAATACACAGAGCAATTGAGAGAAGACACAAACACGACACAGAACAAACCAAAAGTAGTGAAACAGAAATTAATATTATCAACAACAGTATCAATATTAATTATAATTTCAGCATAGCAGTGATTAAAAATCCCTAATTGACATTATTATTAGACATTTATAAAAAAATTAAAAAAGAACAACAGTGTCACAGTGGCTTACACTTGCATACATACATACATACATGTATGTATGAATGTATGTATGTATGTATATGTGTACGCATTAGAAATGCGCGGATAGGCAATGATATCATCCGCAACCGCGTCACCAAAGTCGTCATCCACCCGCCGTCCACCCGAACCAACATTTTATCAGAAACGCATCCGCCCGCCACCCGCCACGCGCCTGCTGAAATACATCAGCGGTCGGGGTGGCGGGGTTTGCTGCTAGCGGGGTGTATAAAATAGTCAGGAAGTGTCATTGATACAAAGGATTTTGGGTATTTGTTGTGTTGCATTTATGTTGTGTTACTGGGAGGATGTCCTCCCGAAATGTGTTTGTCAATCTTGTTTGGTGTGGCTTTACAGCGTGGCGCATATTACTGAGAGTGTTAAAATTGTTTATATCACAACCATTAGTGTACTCTGTGTCACCCAGTATCCCTTGCAGTCGTGTGCGTGTTGCTGCGGAAGCTACATACAACATGTTGCTGGACTGACAAGCAGATCGTGCATGCTGTAGAGGGCGACAAAGTCAATGACTTCATAGCACGCCCTAATACTTATTATCTGGATGACTGCCAGTAGTCATTCTAGAGAATATTAGCGTCTCCTATTGACTTCTTCGCTTTGTGACACAGGTCTTAAATGGCTCTTTGAATGGCAAAGGTGAAAGGTTACCGATCCCAGAACCATGTATATCAAATATTTCCGGATGATTCAACCGCCACCCGCCCGAATCTAATTAAAAGCTATTTTTTCGTCATGTCACCCGCCCGGACTCCGCGGATGAGACCGCAAACCGCGCATCTCTAGTACGCATGTATGTATGTATGTATATGTACATATGTATAATATATATACATACTTACATACATAGATAATACATACTTAGCAACATACATATATGTTGCTTTGTTGGGTCTGCTCCTGTCTCTGGCCATCCTCCCTCCACCCCAGCGGACGATGGCGTGGAACACCGCAGAGGCCGCCACAGTGGATATGTTTCTTTTACTTTTTATTCATAGCTGTATGTAGAAGTGTCTGGTTGTATCTGCTACTTTAATGTCTTTAATGTCCTATGTGTTCTTTGATGTTTGATGTTTCCCTCTTACACACATGTAAGAGGGATGTGTACTATGGCTATGAGTTGTTGTTTTTTTCCCTTGGCCTCAGTCTGCACCCCCTCTCCAGGGCCCAGGCTAAGACCGATTTTTTTATTTTATTTTAATCTTCTATTTTTTCCTCCCCCCCCCCCCTGTTTACCTGTATCTCATCTTTTTTTGTAAGGGGCGCTGGAAGCCGGCAGACCCGTCAGCGATCCTGTTCTGTCTCCCTTTAATGTTTGTCTGATCTTGAATGGGATTGTGCTGAAAATTGTAATTTTCCTCAAGGAACTCTCCTGACGGAATCAATAAAGTACTATCTAATCTAATCTAATATATACATAGTGACATACATACATGTATGTATGTATGCATGTGTCTACGCATGTATGTATGTGTATGTAAATATATATGTATACATGTATATGTAAATGTATATATGTGTATGTATATATACATATATATTGTTCCATGTGTGTATATATGTGTATATATGTATATATATGCATGTATGTATGTATATGTATGTATGTATGTACATATGCAATACATTTTTTGTATCATTACTTTAATCAATATCAGTGTGCATACATCAAATGTACAGCTAAAGCACAGGACTTTGTAGACTTGAGTTTATAACAGACGGGACTTAAACTCATTCCTGTACACTCTTTAAAACACTATTCTATGTCTTAAAGCTCATTATGACACCTATCACCCCATCCTTTTGTATAAATAGAATAGATATGGGTGGGTTTCTCAGCGGGCCAGTGGCGCAATGGATAACGCGTCTGACTACGGATCAGAAGATTCTAGGTTCGACTCCTGGCTGGCTCGATCGTTTTGAGATTTTTTACCGTGGCCAAATACTTGCATTGGAACTTTACAGTTATGACTGACAAATATGTCAATAATATCTTTGGAGGATAGAAGTCAACAAAATGATCATATTGGCCTTTTCAGGCAAATCTAAATATATTATTACTAAATAACATGCGCGCGGCAATTAAAGTAAAAAAACTCACTTGTTTTTTTTCAGGTGCACTGAACGCTATTGTGAATTCAACTTAAAACGTACTTGTATATTTATACAGTCACGTCTCTGTACTTTTTGTCTCTGTTTAAAACGACACAGATCTAATATTTTAATATCAGTTTTAAAAAAGTTTAGGATGGAGTTTTAGCAGTCCAACTTATTCCCGCTAGATGGCAGCACCACAGATAAAAATAAATTAATTCACTGCCTACAATAAATCAACAGAAACACATATAGACAAATAATTTGAAAATACGTCTGCTGATTAGAAATACACAATTTAAAAAGTCAATTTGTATACACTAGAAGTGAATAGTTTATTTTGAATGTAACCACTATATTTGCATATGATATATTCTCTTAAGTATAGATCTAATTTACAGAGAAAACTGCTGAGTTTACAGTACACCTCATAGCTCTTGTGTACAAATTATATATTTACTTAGTCTTTAAAGTGTTATATTTCTTGAAAATGCTTCTTTGAAAAGTACATTTAAAACAACAGACACAATTAAGCTGTTACCACGTCACATGCTGCTCACGGGACTTCCCCTCCCGTGTCCAATTAACACACACATAAACATGTAATGCAATATTTACTGCACCATTATGTTTACTTTAGGCAAGCAACCATTGTAAATAAAACATAAGTAATATTTTTTTTGTATTGTCTTTATTCATTTGTACGTGGCGGAAGAATGTCACACAACTTGTGTGGCGTTCAGGTACTGTGTGTAAAATTGACTTCCACGCGAACATGCAACTTTAGTAACGTCATATAAACAATAATTTTCGTAAAAATGGTTTGTTGGTTGCAAAAAAAAAAGCACGTTTTACTTGCATCAAATGCACCTAAGAGTTTATAGCTTTAATCATAGAAGCAAAAAACAAATGCCATCAAAACCAAACCACACCACATATCACGCTTAGAACAAACAGTTTCAAGCAAACTTTTTTACAATTTTCCACAGGCTATATTCAAAGGTTAAATCATTTTATTCCGGATAACTGAGCGGGCTGTATTTTTATTTTTTTTTATGATTAATTTAGCGAACCTCGAAGCTCTGATTTTCCGTTGAACTGCAACGCAGCATAACTGTTACGGGTTGGAACTCTCGCTAGAGTCGAAGAAGCATCCGGTTCACGATAAAGAAACTTTTCACTTCACAATGTAAGTTTATATTTGTTCTATGCATACACAACATTAGTCGGGAGTTCAGTTTGGAGGGTTAAACGTTGGAAGAACACCCCTCATAGTAGTTGTATGAATAAAAACGTAACAAAGCATACGCCCAAACTTAGCTGTTAGCATGCAACAAGTGCTAATACGTCAAATCAAGCAAGTGCCCGAAAGTTTGTGCTACTTTAGCTGGTTTGAGCCATTGAACTTCATATTCATCATGTAACTTATTTTTTCTTATTTTCATTATTAATGTCAACAACAACTGACGTGACGTCTGATAACTTCGTGCCTTTTAGCATCCCCGAGGAGCTAACCGATTTGCTACTGTTGCTATCATCAAACGTCTCTGATTCAACTCAGGCTGAATCGTTTTTTTTTTTTTTTGTTTAATGCGATTATAATCATGACTTTAGGACTATTTGATCTCAAAGTTAGGCACACATAATGGTAACATGGTTAAAAAGTAGTTTTCTTCCGGAGTTCCAGTAGGGCTTGAAAACAATCACGATATGCATTTCATATCGGTCGATATCGCTTTATTGCCGATATTACGATATCGTCCAATGCTTAATTACCGATTCTGATATATGCAGTCGTGGAATTAACACATTAGTATGCCTAATTTTAGGACTATTTGATCTCAAAGTTAGGCACACATAATGGTAACATGGTTAAAAAGTAGTTTTCTTCGGGAGTTCCAATAGGGCTTGAAAACTATCAAGATATGCATTTCATATCGGTCTATATCGCTTTTTTGCCGATATTACGATATCGTCCAACGCTTAATTACCGATTACGATATATGCAGTCATGGAATTAACACATTATCATGCCTAATTTTAAGACTATTTGATCTCAAAGTTAGGCACACATAATGGTAACATGGTTAAAAAGTAGTTTTCTTCGGGACTTCCAGTAGGGCTTGAAAACTATCACAATATGCATTTCATATCGGTCGATATCGCTTTTTGGCCGATATTACGATATCGTCCAACGCTTTATGCCGATTCCGATATATGCAGTCGTGGAATTAACACATTATTATGCCTAATTTTAGGACTATTTGATCTCAAAGTTAGGCACACATAATGGTAACATGGTTAAAAAGTAGTTTTCTTCGGGAGTTCCAATAGGGCTTGAAAACTATCACGATATGCATTTCATATCGGTCGATATCGCTTTTTTGCCGATATTACGATATCGTCCAAGGCTTAATTACGGATTTCGATACATGCAGTCGTGGAATCAACACATTATCATGCCTAATTTTAAGACTATTTGATCTCAAAGTTAGGCACACATAATGGTAACATGGTTAAAAAGTAGTTTTCTTCGGGACTTCCAGTAGGGCTTGAAAACTATCACAATATGCATTTCAAATCGGTCGATATCGCTTTTTTGCCGATATTATGATATCGTCCAACGCTTTATGCCGATTCCGATATATGCAGTCGTGGAATTAACACATTATTATGCCAAATTTTAGGACTATTTGATCTCAAAGTTAGGCACACATAATGGTAACATGGTTACAAAGTAGTTTTCTTCGGGAGTTCCAGTAGGGCTTGAAAACTATCACGATATGCATTTCATATCGGTCGATATCTCTTTTTGCCGATATTATGATATCGTCCAACGCTTAATTACCGATTCTGATATATGCAGTCGTGGAATTAACACATTAATATGCCTAATTTTAGGACTATTTGATCTAAAAGTTAGGCACACATAATGGTAACATGGTTAAAAAGTAGTTTTCTTCGGGAGTTCCAGTAGGACTTGAAAACTATCACGATATGCATTTCATATCGGTCGATATCGCTTTTCTGCCGATATTACGATATTGTCCAACGCTTAATTACCGATTCGAAAATATGCAGTCGTGGAATTAACACATTATCATGCCTAATTTTAGGACAATTTGATCTCAAAGTTAGGCACACATAATGGTAACATGGTTAAAAAGTAGTTTTCTTCAGGAGTTCCAGTAGGGCTTGAAAACTATCACGATATGCATTTCATATCGGTCGATATCGCTTTTTTGCCGATATTACGATATTGTCCAACGCTTAATTACCGATTCCGATATATGCAGTCGTGGAATTAACACATTATCATGCCTGATTTTAGGACTATTTGATCTCAAAGTTAGGCACACATAATGGTAACATGGTTAAAAAGTAGTTTTCTTCTGGAGTTCCAGTAGGGCTTGAAAACTATCACGATATGCATTTCATATCGGTCCATATCGCTTTTTTGCCGAAATTACGATATTGTCCAACGCTTAATTACCGATTCCGATACATGCAGTCGTGGAATTAACACATTATTATGCGGAATTTTAGGACTATTTGATCTCAAAGTTAGGCACACATAATGGTAACATGGTTAAAAAGTTGTTTTTTTCTGGAGTTCCAGTAGGGCTTGAAAACCATCACGTTATGCATTTCATATCGGTCGATATTACGATATCGTGCAACGCTTAATTACCAATTCCGATACTTGCAGTTTTGGAATTAACACATTATTATGCGTAATTTTAGGACTATTTGATCTCAAAGTTAGGCACACATAATGGTAACATGGTTAAAAAGTAGTTTTCTCAGGAGTTCCAGTAGGGCTTGAAAACTATCACGATATACATTTCATATCGGTCGATATCGCTTTGTTGCCCATGTTATGATATTGTCCAACGCTTAATTACCGGTTCCGATATATGCAGTCGTGGAATTAACACATTATTATGCCTAATTTTAGGACTATTTGATCTCAAAGTTAGGCACACATAATGGTAACATGGTTAAAAAGTAGTTTTCTTCGGGAGTTCCAGTAGGGCTTGAAAACTATCGCGATATGCATTTCATATCGGTCGATATTGCTTTTTTGCCGATATTACGATATCGTCCAAGGCTTAATTACCATTTTCGATATATGCAGTCATTTAATTAACACATTATTATGCCAAATTTTAGGACTATTTGATCTCAAAGTTAGGCACACATAATGGTAAAAAGTAGTTTTCTTCGGGAGTTCCAGTTGGGTTTGAAAACTATCCCGATATGCATTTCATATCGGTCGATATCGCTTTTTTGCTGCGATTGTTTTACCACCTGGCTACCAGATACCTTCTCCACAGATAAATAGCACCTTTGTTAAATTGGAAATTGTTTTACTGTATTTATTGGCCGGCTTATATGAGTCCTAAAAAGTATAAATTATTATTAATATTAATCACTATAAAGCACCTTAATTCGCCTAGCCCTTCATAAAGTTTATAGTAGAGGTTTAGCCAAAGTTAAAGTACCGATGATCGTCACACACACACACGAGATGTGGTGAATTTTGTCGTCTACATTTGACCCATCCCCTTGTTCCACCCCCTGGGAGGTGAGGGGAGCAGTGGGCAGCAGGTGATTTAAACCTCCAATTCCAACCCTTGATGCTGAGTGCCAAGCAGGGAGGTAATGGGTCCCATTTTTTAGTCTTTGGTATGACTCGGCCGGGGTTTGAACTCACAACCTACCGATCTCAGGACGGACAATCTAACCACTAGGCCACTCAGTAGGTGCATTACGCAAGTCCGCCGTTCTAGTCCAAATTTGTAGTCAACAAGTTCCTTTTTTCTTTGTCCTCTTGCAAGGCAAACTGGCTCGTACATGCACATGCATCCTACGCTGTTTCAGTTTGTAATACAAAGTAGGGTATACATAGAATAGAATAGAAGAGAAAGTACTTCATTGATCCCTGGGGGAAATTCAGCAACATAATTCTGGCATAGAAAAAAAATCATAATATGACATCTTTAAATCCTTTGGTTTTGGGGCTTAAAAGTCCTCCTTTTTCCAGAAATGTATTTCCTGAATTTGCAGACAATAACAAAAAGGCAAAATATTTTTTGATATTTAAAAAAAATATCGATTAAACCATTATAGTATTGACCTTATACTGATACTCTACTTTGTATCGTTACAGTTTGTGTATGAATCCACCAACCTTTGTTTATATTCAGGAGCTGTAGCTTGCGGCTAGCATATTTGTAGCATGTTTAGCTATTCCTCGTTTTTCAGTGATAATGATACCTGCAAGAAACATAGTGTATTTGCTACCATGGAGGCCTAAATTGCTGACGAAGACATGTCTTTTGCACTGTGGAGGGACATTAGCCGTTAGCAATAATGCTACATTCAGTTTAGGACGCATTCGTTTGCAGCTAGAATGTGTTGTCATTAACATGCATTTATTACAATATAGTGATAACATTAAAAGCTCTAAATGTATATAGTTTGTATCGTCCATTTCAAGTAACCATACACAAAACTTTTTCCTGGAAAGTGCCGGCTCTAAAAAAGTTTCTATTGGTTGATTTTCTATTCCTAGTTAGATTTGTAAAGTAAAAAAAATAAAATGCAATTTAATAAAGCACAGCAGCGCTAAGTCATAGAATTACTATATTGCAATAGCAACTCCACAGTTACCTTTAGTAACAACAGCCGTTGCTTTTTTTATTTTTAGCAATCAGTCCAACAAAATAATACGCAATAATACCATATTAATGCAGTTACAATTCCAAAACCAAACCGGGCCCAGCAGCATCAGAATAGCAATCAAAAGAGTAATTGAGAGGACACACAAACCTGAAACAAAACAATCCAAAGTAGTCAAACAAAAATGAATAGTATCAATATTAATAAGAATTCCACCATAACAGTGATTAAAAACCCTTCATTTACATTATCATCACAGCCATTTGTAAAAAATTTAATCAAAACAATAAAAAAATGAACAATAGTGGCTAACACTTATGTCGCATCTCATAAGCTTGACAACACATTGTGTCCAAAATAATATTTTAGGTTCATTTAATAGTTAAAACATTTAAATAATGGATCCCATATTACAATACGTGACTCATTATTATCTAATCTAATCCAGATTTTTCTATGATATCATCTCCATAGCTTGTGTATACCAGTCAGTATGAGTTGGACTATCAACATCTATCCATTTTTTTTAATATTAGCGTTTTTGTTATTATGCATATAGAAAGAAATGTGTTGTTATTCTTTGATGACACGTTACTAAATTGATGCAGATCACCAAGAATACAAGTTTGTCGTCTCCTTTTGTTGTTTTCAACCATAACTATTTTGTTCGTTTAGCTGTTCCTTTTAAAAGCTGAGATTCCAAATGACCTACAATTTCCAAAAAATCAATAAAATTTAGTAATGAATGTGATCGCTATTTGGTAATACATAGAGTACATGAAAGACTAACGGCATGACGAAGTACAGATAGAAATGAGATGCTATCATGAAGTAAACTCCAGCCACCCCGAGAGGGACAAGCGGTAGAAAATGGATTGATGGAATTTAAGCCAATTGTTTTAATTATTACTTTTGTTTAAAAAAAAAATACTTCACCTTCTGTAGATACTCTCATAATAACATGGTAGGGATAACACTGTGTATTCATTATAATTTCTCCCATGTCTTTCCAGGTCAGGCTCAGTTCCAGAGGGTGCCGGTGGAGTGCCTAGCAACAAACGTTTGCACCAGACTCAGGCCCAAGTTGACGAGGTACAATAACTTATTGGTCCAGCACAGGTGTGCCCGTATTTTTCGGATTAGAAGTTGCAGTTTTTTTCATAGTTTGGCCGGGGGTGCGATTTATACTCTGGAGCGATTTATACTCTGGAGCGATTTATGTGTGAAATTATTAACACATTAACGTAAAATATCTAATTATATTATTCATCTCATTCACGTAAGAGACTAGGCTGATATCAGCAACCGAAACCATCCTGTCTGCATTCAGAAAGGCTGGAATAATTGGAACTGCAACTGACGATGACTCTGACGTACCGATAGAAGAGGAAGCGGCGCGTTTTTTATCTTTGGAGTTGGCAGAGTTGTTTAGAAGCAACACCAAGGAAGAAGATTTCATTGGATTTAGCGATTAGGAATGAGAAATTGTTTGGTAAACGTATAGCATGTTTTATATGTAATAGTTATTTGAGTGACTCTTACTATAATATGTTACGTTAACATACCAGGCACATTCTCAGTTCGTTATTTATGCGTCATATGACGTTCATATATTCAGCCTGTTATTCACTATTCTTTATTTATTTTAAATTGCCTTTCAATTGTCTATTCTTGGTGTTAGATTTTCTCAAATAAATTTCCCAAAAAATTAGACTTATACTTTACTTCAGTGGTTCTCAACCTTTTTTCAGTGATGTACCCCCTGTGGACATTTTCTTAATTCAAGTACCCCCTAATAAGAGCATTTATGGTTGAAAAAAAGAGATAAAGAAGTAAAATACAGCACTATGTCCACAGTTTCTGATTCATTAAATTGTACAACAGTGGAAAATATTGCTCATTTGTAGTGGTCTTTCTTGAACTATTTGGAAAAAAAGATATAAAAATAACTAAAAACTTGTTGAAAAATAAACAAGTGAATCAATTATAAATAAAGATTTCTACACATAGAAGTAATCATCAACTTAAGTGCCCTCTTTGAGGATTGTAAAAGAGATCCATCCGGATTCATTAACTTAATTCTAAACATTTCTTCAAAAAAAAAAAAAATCTTTAACATCAATATTTATGGAACATATCCACCAAAAATCTAGCTGTCAACACTGAATATTGCATTGTTGCATTTCTTTTCACAGTATATGAACTTACATTCATATTTTGTTGAAGTATTCTTCAATAAATGTAATTATAAAGGATTTTTTAATTGTTGCTATTTTTAGAATATTTTAAAAGAATCTCACGTACCCCTTGGCATACCTTCAACTACCCACAGGGTACCCCCATTTGAGAACCACTGCTCTATTGCGACTTATATATGTTTTTTTCCCTTTTTTATTATGCATTTTCGGGCGGTGTGACTTGTACTACGGAGCAAATTATAATCCGAAAAATGTGGTAATTGCGCCTCCAAAGGCCTAAGGGATAATTTGCCGAACACAGTGGTTTTGGGCCGGACCATGGCAAATTGAGGCCCGTGGGCCGCATGTTGCCTGTTAATCTTTTCAATCTGGCCCGCCAGAGATTTTCAAATAATTGTTTGCTGCTAGCGGGGTGTATAAAATAGTCAGGAGTTTCATGGATACAAAGGATTCTGGGTATTTGTTGTGTTGCGTTTATCTTGTGTTACTGGGAGGATGTTCTCTCGAAATTAGTGTGTCAATTTTGTTTGGTGTGGCTTCACAGCGTGGCGCATATTACTAAGTATTAAAATTGTTTATAACACAACCATTAGTGTACTCTGTGTCACTCAGTATGCCTTGCAGTTGTGTGCATGTTGCTGCGGAAGCCACACACAGCATGTTGCTGGACTGACAAGCAGATCGTAAATGCTGTAGAAGGCGACAAAGCCAATGGCTTTATAGCAAGTCCTAATACTTATTAACTGGGTGATTGCCGGCAGTCATTCTAGAGAATATTAGCGTGTCCTATTGTCTTCTTCGCTTTGTGACACGGGTCTTAAATGGCTCTTTGAATGGTAAAGGATACCGATCCCAGAACCATGTATATCAAATATTTCCGGATGGTTCAACCGCCCCCGCCCGAATCTAATTAAAATCTATTTTTTCGTCATGTCACCCGCCCGACCCGCGGTTTATCCGCGGACTCCGCAGATGAGACCGCAAACCGCGCATCTCTACTAGGCACCAAGCAGTGTGGGTGGGGAGCGTTTCCACTGGGTGTTTCCAGAGCAGCCAGCCGGGTGTCAGGTACAGACGAGGAATGAGATTTTTACTACAAAGTTCTAAAGCTTATTGACGGATCCTATATATTAAATTGTAGGTGGGGTTTTTTTTTACCCTTCGCATTCATATTTTGCTATTTTTGTTGCGTTTCGCTTGATTGTAAAATATGTCAATGGAGAGGGGAGGGGGTGTGACGTTCACATGTTGTCAATATTCAGTGTTTTCTAGTTCATAGTTAATATTGTAAACCCCACATTCTTTATTGCCATGTACATTATGGGTGTCTCATTCAGTAATAAAAAATATAAAATTCCATTCCGTTTTAGCATTCAATCAGACATTTGCCTACAAAAGACATGTCTTTGGGAAGCCATCCTTTGGTGGGCCTAAAGAAAAAACCTTGTCTAACAGGTCAAAGTTTCCCTTTTTGTAGTAAACAAAGTATCACTAGTGTACTGAATAGTAATCCTGTATATCCGATAAGTCAATTAATCGAACAATAAATGAAAATGAAGTATATAACTATTCCAGCCTTGAAAATCACCTTATTCACGCGTTGTTACGGCTGCAAGAGGCAGAGCAGTGACTCTTATCAGCAGCTGCCGACATTAGTTCTACATGCACATGGACGCTAAAATTGATAACCGCTGTAAAACTCCCTAACGTTAGTGGCAAAGAGGAGTAGTTTCGGAACCTGGTGAGGGACTTTGTTGTCTGGTGCCACACGAACCTCTTGCAGCCCAATCCGTCAAAGACCAAGGAGCTGGTCATTGACTTTGGGAGGTCGAGTCCACAGTCACAACCTATTGTGATCGAGGGAGTTGAGGTACAGACTCATTCAAGTACCCCTGGGTTTGGGTGGACAATAAGCTGGACTGGACTGTTAACACGGACCACCAGTACAAGAAAGGACAGACCAGGCTGTTCTTCCTCAGGAGGCTGCACTCCTTCAACATCTGCAAAAAACTATTGTGGATGTACCACCAGTCTGTGGTTGCCAGTGTTCTGTTCTACATGGTAGTGTGCTGGGGGGGCAGTATATCTAAGAAGGACAGCTCCAGACTTGAGAAACTGATCAGGCGGGCCGGTTCTACAATCGGAATGAAACTGGACTCATTGGTGACGGTGGCAGAGAAGAGGACTGTTGACAAACGAGTGAGCATCCTGGATGATGCCAGTCACCCTCTGCATAGCGTTACCAGTAGCCAGAGGAGCCTGTTCAGTGCTAGACTGCTTCATCCTAAGTGCAGGACTAATAGACTCAAAAACTCCTTTGTCCCACACGCCATTAGACTGTACAACTCCTCTCTGGGGCGGGGGGGTACAAGGATGACAGGGGATGCAAAACAATAACAGTGCAATACGTTTTCATAACATGGTCACTACTGCCTACTTTCCCTTGTTACATTCTTATTTTACTGTTATATTTTTATTCCCATTGTTGCTTTATATTTTTTATTCTTATTGTAATATTTCTCTATTTTGTTTCCATTTAAACCCCCAATATTTACTCTTTAGTTTTTTTTTAAATTTATCTCAACTCTGTACACTGCTGCTGGAATTTTAATTTTCCTGAAGGAACTCTCCTAAAGGAATCAATAAAGTGCTATCTATCTATCCATCTATCTATCTATCTATCCATCTATCTATCTATCTATCTATCCATCTATCTATCTATCTATCTATCTATCTATCTATCTATCTATCCATCTATCTGTAGATTCCTAATGAAGCCTTAGTTTGACAAGCTCCTCTACTTTCTCCTGCTCTGCTTGCTGCGGCACCAAAAAAATAAAACTCCAGACGCTCCTCTTCGTTTTGTATCGTTTACTTGTGAACTTAATTATTCAAAAACGTAAAACAATAACGATGTGGGAACAAATGAATGGAAAAATAAAGCGAGTTTGTTACAGTAAGAAAGAGTTAGAAAAAGTAAAGGTAAGAAAGAGTTAGAGTGAGATCAAAAAACAGTGTGGCTCGATTCACCATACCTGACTGCCATTACCCACAATACATTGTGTCCAAAACCATATTACCACACAGGTCCTTCCGCCATATATGCAATTAAGCAGTTATGTAATCTTCACTGTATTAAAGTGAAGTATTTTTTTATAGCACTTTTCCCTAGTGACTCAAAGCGCTTTACATAGTGAAATCCAATATCTAAGTTACATTCAAACCAGTGTGGGTGGCACTGGGAGCACAACAGCAGTGATTAGGATGGCGGAAGCGGGAATCGAACCTGGAACCCTCAAGTTGCTGGCACGGCCACTCTACCAATCGAGTCATACCGTCCCAGAGCAATATAAAATAGTAAGTCATCAAATTATTCAGACAAATGTAATACTTACAAATAAAGTGTACCTTATAAATATTCTAAGCATGCAATGTATACAATTTTGTATTATTTAAATAATGTAAATAGTCCCCTTTTGGCTGAATAAGATAGATATATAGATAGTACTTTATTGATTCCTTCAGGAGAGTTCCTTCAAAGCACCTTCCATAAAATGTAAATTAACTTAAAGATCATTTAGGCTCCTACAGTTAATATTATCGTATAAAAATCAAAAAGACTGAAAAACTGTGATTGATAATTGCAGTTTGAGAAACTTATAGAAGGATTAGCGTTAGCTTGCTAGCTAGCTTAAATGCTAACATGAAAACGAGAGACGTTTACGTCGTTTGCCATTAAAAAACGTCATACCAAGAAACGTTTACGTCTTTTCCCACTGAGAAATGTTGTACCATCAATTGAAACTTGTTTAAACACATTGCTGTCTAAACAACTACGATACAGTATTCACATTGGACATGACGGCTGTGCTGTCGTTGCACAAAGTAATCGATATCAACCAATGTCTGTTCAACAGGTCAACTTACGTGACCTCACATAAACCCGAATTAAAAAAAAAACGATCGCCCCAAATGCATTTATTAAAAAAAATAATGTAAAACTTTTGAAAGAAGACGAACATATTTAAAGACACACAAATAAATATGGCTTTTATTTACTTTCTTTTGCCAATAAACTATATTGTGTGGTGTTTTTTTAGTTATAAAAATAAACTTTTAGGGTTCTTTTTGGAAATACTTATTGAGCGCATTCAACAATACCACAAAATATTGGAAAACTGTGATTGCTTTGATCGCAATTACTTCATTCAGACATTTTATTTATTGTTTTTGTTGTGTCTATTTGAGGGTTCGCCACCCCACTTTTCACAGAGACAAAACATATTGTTTTGCTTTTGGTTGTGATTTTTATTTAAGTGCAAAGTTGATATATTTTATTTTAATATTTGTTTTTAATAAACTGGAGAGTTAAACGTTTGTTTATATTCTAATTACAGTGTTAAAATATACGACCAATACACATTTGAAAGGATTTACTTGCATTATTATTTTAGTGTTCTCGTGAGACGTGTAAAAAACGCCAACTCAACACCAAGCCAAACCGGAGTCAATGAAGAAAACGTCGTTGTAAGCTTGACCATTTACTTTTGACAATTCTTCATAGACAAGATGGTGAAAAACTGAAAAGAACAAAGAGACACAAACACACTTATTGCCTCTGTACGTATTTGTCTACAATGACATATAAAATGTAACGGTAATGTCCAAAAATGTCCAGCAGAGGGAGACTCCCGTCTACCCGAATGACTTGAACACATTGTATCCAATTCGACAATTATATCCAACATATCGGCACTATTACACTTTTTTAAAGTGTCTGACAAGTTGTTAACTTATTAAAGACAACTTAAGGCATTGCTTCTTTGCCGCTTTGTGTAGGATGGCAACAGAAATTACGAGAGAAGACCGCGACATGCATGATTTGCTTTCGAACGAATACCGAAAGTCAACCAACAGGAAGTAATTTAGCGGAAGTGACATCATCTAACTGCTGTTTACCGATTATAGCGTACAATAAATATAAACAACTTTAGCTCCAAATTAAAGAATTGCAGTCAATAATACAAAATATTATCAAGTAATTATGTAAATAATATTACCAATTGACTTCAGGACAACACAATTATTATGTATCATTATTACATCAATAGTTAATTTGGTCTCAAAATAAAGTTGACAATGATATTGTTTATCAGCAATCATTTGTAAGTCAATATATCGTCAAGCAAAATTTGTTATCACCCAGGCCTAACTATAAGACGTTTCTTTTAAGTTACCAGTTACGAAACGCAACACTTTCGAAGATGTAATGTAGGGCTGGGCAATATCTCGATATACTCGATATATCGTGTGTTTGTCTCTGTGCGATATAGAAAATGGCTATATCGTGATGTACGAGTATATGTCCTCACGCAGTCGCTTTTACCTGTGGGCATTACACTACAGGCGTTTCTCACACTTTCTTGTCATTGCTTCTCACAGAGACTTAAAACAAGCGCACCTTCTTACATACGTCATATACTGACGCGCGCGCACCGTCACACGCCTTCGCCGAGCAGAGAGGTAGCGACATGGGTAACGTTAGCAATGGTGCTAGCGGAGCGGTGCTAGTGGTAATACGAGAGAAAGAAGGTGCGAATCTGGTAACAAATGAAGGAACAATTAATTCCCAAGAAAAACAGCACGTTTGGCGGTGGTTTGGCTTCAAGTGAGATGTTTTACAAGCATGCGTCAAAAGCGTTGCTACAAAAAGTAGCAGCACACTGTTAATTTGTAGCACCATTTGAAAAGTCACTCACTAAAGAATGAATAGTGCTTGAAACTCCGCATGTCAACATCTCAGCCAGTGTCACACCCAACAAAATGCCCAAGCTTTCTACATCAACACCATATTAAAAAAATAGTCTGAAAAAGAAGGAGCTAACGTCCGCAGGAACCTACCACGTAGCGAAGGACATACACTATTTGATTTCCTACTATGCAGCGCATTTTTATTTGACATGGGAACTGGTGCCTATCTCAGCTATCGGGCGGAAGGCGGGGTACACCCTGGAGTCTGGACAAGTCGCCACCTCATCAGTTATTGAAATATTTTGTGTGACATCATGCAAAAAAATGCACTCTATATGTTTTAAACTATTGTAGTGGCGTTCTGTACAAAAAGTGCACTTTAATGTAGTGTTGTTTTAATATGTCATCTTAGTGAGATCATGCACAAAAGTGCACACATAGCTTGTTTTGAAATGTCTCTGACAATCTTGCACTTTGTAAGGCAAAATATCGAGATATATATCGTGTATCTTGACATGGCCTAAAAATAGCGAGATATTAATAAAAGGCTATATCACCCAGCCCTAATGTAACGGTATTTTAAATACCGCAGTATTTTGGTTTCAAAGACTTCTCAAAAATACCGTGACAAGTGACGGTTTTAACGTTGGCTGGGTCTGTAAATAAACTACATTTCACAGAGTCCTCTGCGCACCGTGGGAACGGCAAGGTGGGGGCATGAAATGCCGTAAGCAGGAAGTGAAGTGTGCTCGTACTCGTCGTAGACAAAAGGAATAGGTTTTTTTGGACTTTAAATCTGTGCATAGCTGTTTGAATTATGTTGCTTAACAAACCGACAAAAGAACCCTGGCAAAAACACAACCTCTTTGGCAAAGTCTGCGTTCTGCAAAGCGAAGCGCGGCACTTCGGTTTTTCGCATTTCCAAGGCGACACAGAGCCAGCCGATCTCGTCTCAACGCACAGGAAATTAACAAAAAAATAATAATAAATCAACACAGGAATACAAGTAAGCTAAAAAGCTACTTGAAACATTCTCAATTCATCCATCCATTTTTCTATCGCTTGTCTGGAACCAACATTGTCCAGACTGATACAAAAATCATATTACATTATCTGTAATGTATTATTTCATGTTTTGTTTGTACACAGCTAGCCATGTGTATATAGAACATATTACATATTGTTATGAAGGTGTCTGTTACTACATTATATATATATACTTGCAGTGTGTATATTGTAAATATTACATATTTTTATGAAGGTGTCTGTTACTACATTGTATTTATACTTACATTGTGTATATTGTACATATATATTGTTTTAAAGGTGTCTGTTACTACATTATGTATATACTTGCATTGTGTATATTATACATATTACATATTGTTATGGGGCTTCACGGTGGCAGAGGGGTTAGTGCGTCTGCCTCACAATACGAAGGTCCTGCAGTCCTGGGTTCAAATCCAGGCTCGGGATCTTTCTGTGTGGAGTTTGCATGTTCTCCCCGTGAATGCGTGGGTTCCCTCCGGGTACTCCGGCTTCCTCCCACTTCCAAAGACATGCACCTGGGGATAGGTTGATTGGCAACACTAAATGGGCCCTAGTGTGTGAATGTGAGTGTGAATGTTGTCTGTCTATCTGTGTTGGCCCTGCGATGAGGTGGCGACTTGTCCAGGGTGTACCCCGCCTTCCGCCCGATTGTAGCTGAGATAGGCGCCAGCGCCCCCCGCGACCCCAAAAAAGGGAAAAAGCGGTAGAAAATGGATGGATGGATGGACATATTGTTATGAAGGTATGATTAACTACATTATATAAATACTTGTAATGTGTATATTGTACATATTACATGTTTTTATGAAGGTGTCTGTTACTACATTATACATATACTTGCAGTGTGTGTATTGTACATATTACATATTGATATAAAGGTGTCTGTTACTACATTATATATAAACTTGCAGTGTGTATATTGTACATATTACATGTTTTTATGAAAGTGTCTGTTACTACATTATATATATATATATATATATATATATATATATATATATATATATATATATATATATATACATATACACATATATATATATATATATATACTTGTGTGTATATAAAATGTTGATGGGGGGTTTAGAAGTAGTTTAGAGACTTTGAAGGCTACAACAGTGACTCCTATTAGCCGCATCGTTTAAGCATTTTTTATAGTGATAGGGTTTTTCAACACCCATCCACCCCAAAAAATGTGTTCCTGTCTCTCATAATGATTGTGAACGATCCAAAAAAAAAGTGTGGTTCCCCTTTAAGCTGTTTTCCAACTTCTCTGCTAGTGGTGGCCATAATTTTATCTTTTGTGCTCCAGTTACAACAATGTCAGCGGGCAGGCATAACAGTGATTGGACATATGGGAACAATTGTTTTGAAATATGAACATGTGAGGTTGACCAGTATCTCGCAACGAATTATGTAACTTCAGAGTTACATGCTGGCTTTCAACGTCAACCTTTGGTGTTTGGAGTTGAGGTAAAATCCAATATTCATAGCCCTACAACTAGGGCTGGGAGATATATTGATGTACTCGATTTATCTCGGGTTTGTTTCTGTGGGATATAGAAAATGACTATATCGTGATATTCGAATATACGTTCTCACGCAGTTGCTTTTTGCTGCGGGCATTATACTGCATGCGTTTCCCACACTTTCTTGTCTCTCCTTCTCACAGAGACTTAAAACAAGCGCACCTTCTTACATACATCACGTGTGCAACGTCACACGCTCCTGCGCAGCAGACAGGTAGCAACATGGTAACGTTAGCTTTGATGCTAGCGGAGTGTTGCGGGTGGCAATAGGAGAGAGTGAAGGTAACAAATTAAATCTGGTAACAAATTAAGGAAGAATTAATTCCCAAGAAAAACAACCTTTGCCATCGCCTGGCAAAGGTTTGGTTTCAAGCGGGAAGATGTTGAACAATTATGCAGCAAAAGCATTGCTACAAAAAGTAGCACCACTGCTAATGTAGCATCATTTGAAAAGTCACCCGCTAGAGAATAAGGAGTGCTTGAAACTTTGCATGTCAGCATCTCTGTTCAGTGCCACACCAACAAAATGCCGTAACAACTTTTCCAGATCTACACCGTATGAAAAAAATAGTCAACAACAGAAAGAGATAACGTCCGCAGGAACCTACCATTTGATTTCTTATTGTGCAGCTCATTTTTATTTGACAGTTATTGAAATATCTTGTGTGACGTCATGCACAAAAGTGCACTGTATTTGTTTTAAACTATTGTGGTGGCGTTCTGTACAAAAACTGCACTGTAATTTAGTTTAGTTTTGATATGTCATCTTAGTGACATCATGCAGAAAAGTGCACTAATAGCTTGTTTTAAAATATCCGACAATCTTGCACTTACTGTTATGGAAATTACATGAATGTTTGTTCCACTGCTTAATAACTGGTTAATAAATACAGTTTTGGTAAATTGAGTTAGTTGTGATTCCCCTCTCTGCATGAAAGTTTAAAATAAGCATATATTAATCCAGTAAGAACAAGAATGTTTTAATGTAGACACATAGAATCATCATACTGCTGTGATTATATGCATCAAGTGTTCATTCAAGGCTAAGGTAAAATATGGAGATATATATCGTATATCGTGACATGGCCTAAAAATATCGAGATATGAATAAAAGGCCATATCGCCCGGCCCTACCTACAACTAACATCATATTTTTAGATTACACTGTTACTTGCTCTGCTGCATTATACAAATGTTCACCTATTAATTGCACTGTTTTCTCCCAGTTTTGTTTGGGGAAAGCGACGTCGGTGCACAAACCCCAGTATTGATCGTCCCTCCCGGCCCCCCCTGACTCTCTCGACTGAGCAACACTATGAGTCATTGTTCCTTGATGTGTGTCTCAAGCAGAGTATTGCATAACCCCTGGCATCACTCTCATGAATCACCACTTCGAGAAAATAGTTGCTCTCAAACAAGGCTCACATGTCTGTGCACATGCTTGACAATATTGTGTGGCAGACTTATGTCTGAGAGAGGAGAAAAGATATACAAAAATGTGCCCTTTTCTTTAAATTTGCAGCTTGCATCATCATATGAAAGCGAATCTTTAAGGTTCCCCTTTTTCCAGGTGGTTCTGCTGAGTTAAGCCCCGCCCACACAGAACCTTATGTCCACAGCGAAGGCAATTGGTTGCAGGAAGTTTATATAATCACTGTACATGGTTATGTAATACTTGCACGCTGCTCTGCACACTCCTGCTCTGTCTGAGGGGGTGGCTATAGTAAAATGGTTTGTGGATCAGTGGAACATGTCGGTGGCTTGGTGTACTTTCTGATAATGCTGTCTTGACACACACATACACAAAGACTGGTCTGGCCTTTGACCAACATGTTATTGTTATGTGTCTGTGCTGATTGTGTTCTGAATAACTGTTATTATAGAGAACATACAGAATATATTTCCACTCTATAATGGATGAAAGATTGTATGTTTGGCTTACAGCTGGGTGATGTGGCTTTTTTTTAATATCTCGATATTTTTTGGCCATATCACGATACACGATATATATCTCGATATTTTGCCTTAGCCTTAAATTAACACTTGATGCATATAATCACAGCAGTATGATGATTCTACTTGTCTACATTAAAACATTCTTGTTCATACTGCATTAATATATGCTAATTTTAAACTTTCATGCAGAGGGAAGTCACAACTAAGTCAATTTACCAAACGGTATTTATTATACAGTTATTAAGCAGTGACACAAACATTCATGTCATTTCCAAAACAGAAAGTGCAGGATTATCAGAGACATTTTAAAACAAGCTATGAGTGCACTTTTGTGCATGATGTCACTAAGATGACATATCAAAACAACACTAAATTAAAGTGCACTTTTTGTACAGAACGCCAATACAATAGTTTAAAACAAATAAAGTGCACTTTAGTGCATGATGTCACACAAGATTTTTCAAAAACTGTGAAATAAAAATGAGCTGCATATGAGATGCAATGGCCGTTGATGGAGGGGAGGTGTTTTCAGCTAGGAAGTGTGGTCTGGTTCCAGCCATGGTGGAGCAGTACAATGAAGTAATGTGCAGCAAACCTGAAGCATCGGCCTCCTACTTTGCTGTGGCTGTGGTCAAGAGGGGCTCAGGGGTGACCTGGGACAACCTGAGGGGGATGAGGTCCTACCACACGGGCTTTGGCAGAACGGCTGGTTGGAACATTCGCATGGGGGAAATCTATAAGCAAACTAAACTTTCGTTTAGTTTGCTTATAGAAGTTTAGTCCTTTGTTCTGTAGTAGGTTCCTACGGACGTTATCTCCTTCTGTTGTTGACTATTTTTTTCATACGGTGTTGATCTGGAAATGGTTGCTTGGGCTTTTTGTGGGTGTGGCACCGAACGAAGATGTTTACATGCAGAGTTTAAAGTATCAGAACGTATTTGCAAAACAATGTAAACTGTTAAATATATAACTTGACGATATATACAACCTCAATTTTTATAAGGCCCTGTCGAAAATAAACTTCTTAAACAGCACATACATTCTACGATCACGAAATTAAGTACGCCTGCCCACTCTCCGATCGATGCTCGTAGGTGTTTTGCGCTAAGTGTGCCGAATTAACGATTTTTTATCTGATTGTAAATTGATTACTAATTTTAAAAACTCGATTTAAAAAAAAATGAAAAAATATGGCCTTTTTTTGGTATCCCGATATTTTTTAGGCCATGTCACGATACACGAGATATAACGCAATATTTTGCCTTAGCCTTGAATGAACACTTGATGCATATAATCACAGCAGTATGATGATTCTATGGTTCTACATTAAAACATTCTTGTTCATACTGCTCATTTTAAACTTTCATGCAGAGGCGGAAATCACAACTTAGTCATTTGACCAAAACTGTATTTATTAAACAGTTATTAAGCAGTGGCACAAACATTTATGTCATTTAAAACAGAAAGTGAAAGATTGTCAGAGACATTTTAAAACAAGCTATTGCACTTTTGTGCATGATGTCACTAAGATGACATATCAAAACAACACTAAATGACTTTGTGTACAGAACGCCACTACAATAGTTTAAAACAAATGAAGTGCACTTTTGTGCATGATGTCACACAAGATATTTCAATAGAAAATGGTAGGCAACTGCAGACATCTCCTTATGTTGTTGACTATTCATACGGTGTTGATGTGGAAATGGTTGCCTCCGCATTTTGTTGGTGTGGCACCGAATGGAGATGTTGACATGCGGAGAAAGCACTCTTCATTCTCTAGCAGGTGACTTTTCAAATGATGCTACATATTAACAGTAATGCTACTTTTTGTAGCAATGCTTTTGCCCCATACTTGATAAATTATGGTTGTCTGTTCGACATTTTCCCACTTGCAGCCAAACCACCGCCAGACGATGGACCCACCTGCTGTTCTTCTTGGGAATTAATTCTTCCTTTAATTATTACCAGATTCGCACCTTCTTTCTCTCGTATTACCGCTCGCACCACAGCTAACGTTACCCATGCTGCTACCTCTCTGCTCCGCGACGTTGCACGTATGTGGCGTATGTAAGAAGGTGCACTTGTTTTATGTCTCTGTGAGAAGGACAAACAAGAAAGAGCGAGAAAAGCCCGTAGTGTAATGCCCGCAGCTAAAAGCAACTGCGTGAGAATGTTTACTCGAATATCACGATATATAGACAAACCCGCGATATATTAAGTATATAGATATATTTATTGCCCAGCCCTATTTTCAATAATGTTTTTTAGGCCATTCTTGCACTTACTTACATACGTCGGCAGCCAAGATAAACTCTTGTAACTTTTTTTGTAAAGGTTATCATTAGAGATGTTCGATAATGGCTTTTTTGCCGTTATCCGATATTGTTCAACTCTTAACTACCGATTCCGATATCAAACCGTTACCGATAAATACAGTCGTGGAATTAACACATTATTTTGCCTAATTTTGTGCCTCGCTGGATGCATTAAACAATGTACAGGTAACTTTACTGTGAATTGATTAACATGGACCTCGACTTAAACAAGTTGAAAAACGTATTCGGGTGTTAACATTTAGTGGTCAATTGTACTGAATATGTACTGTACTGTGCAATCTACTAATAAAAGTTTTAATCATTCAATCAAAAAGAAAGTTTTCCAAAATAAGAGAAACACTACAACTCCAGTTATGGAAAAAATAACTGCTATATTTATTTTTGAAGTCACAATGTGCATTTTTTTTTAACATGCCTCAAAATATCTTGGAATTTGGGACATGCTCTCCCTGAGATAATCCTGATACCCATTACAACTATGGGAAATACTATACTTTGACTTTCACAAAGTACATTATTATTATTTTTTTTTTAAACATTCCTCATAACAACAGCTACAAAAACAAAGAAGGCACACAGCTTCAGTCCAGAGTATACTAGAGTAATAAAGTAAACACTAACAGTCCTCCTTTAGTGCAGGACTGCCTGGTATACTGTATAACAGAAATTATAAACTCGGCTCAATCTGCCATGCTCTAACGCAGTGGACCCCAACCAGATTTTTTTTGGATTTTTTTTATTAAATCAACATAAAAAACACAATATACACTTACAATTAGTGCACCAACCACAAACACCTCCCTTTTTCATGACAAAGAAGAAAAAAGAAAAAAAAAAAGGACCACCCCCGGGCCGCGGGACAAATTATTAAGCGTTGACCGGTCCGCGGATACAAAAAGGTTGGGGACCACTGCTCTAACGTAATTGTACGAGTAAAAAATGTGGTGCAAGCGAGTGGTGAGTGCTTGAAGTGGCCTACCAGTCAGCCAGAGCTTCTGATATGCTGCGTTAAGACAGGGCACCTCTGTTAATTGCAAGCTGCAATATGTGTGCCTTGCAGGGCAGACCAGCCACACCAAACTCCACCGTAGGTTTTGCGATATTGCATGGGCTTTCGCCTTGGGATAGTTTTTGTTGTATTTTTCTTTTTTCTCGGCGGAGTCTTTAAGCGACAACCTTGTGGTCCTACTTTTTTCCGGTGTTTGCTTTTCATCCATCTTCCGCTTGTATTCATCGCGTATCTCCTTATGATTATTGAAGAGGTGGGAGATCTAATTGCTCGTTTTAAAGGAAGAGGTCTTGGTTCCTCCTCGCATAACCAACTTTTTGCAGTCATTGCAAATTGCCAGTTTTTTTTCCATCAGACAGACTTTAAAATAATCCCAAACCATAGACATGGTGTAGTGAGTCAGTCACTTGTTGTTGTTATGCACCGGTTTGATGAAGACATCAAGTGTCGTCAGTGTGTGAGAGAGGATAAGGGAGGGGCTGCTGACTGGCAGACGCACCTGCTCTGTACTTCCCCCTATGTCCGAGTTTTACCGGATATGTACCGTTCGGTACAGCTGCGTTTTAAAAAGTTATTAATTTTACTTTTTGAAACCGATTCTGATAATTTCCGATATTACATTTTAAAGCATTTATCAGCCGATAATATATAAAACATTAGCTGCAGGCCGATATTATCAGAAGTCTCTCCTAATAAATATAGGTTTTATGTATTAACTTTATGATTTGTCGCCTTGGCCTCGTTTAACACTGAGTATCCGACGTTCCAACATTTATAAGTCAGGAAAGTGAAATATCATCCTAAGTCCCCTCTAAGTGCTTGTGGACTTTTGATTGTTTGTGTCCCAAGCAACTAATCAAGTGGTGTTTTACGATCAGGTGGTGGATATAATGCGTGTAAATGTGGACAAAGTGCTGGAACGGGACCAGAAATTGTCTGAACTGGACGACCGAGCAGATGCACTGCAGGCTGGAGCTTCCCAGTTTGAGACCAGTGCTGCCAAGCTCAAAAGGAAGTACTGGTGGAAGAATTGCAAGGTACCAGAACACACGATTTTAATTAAATGTTACATTGTTACCTCCACTTAACATTAGCAGTACATATTTGTTATTTTTATTTTTTTTACAGCGGGCCAACTGTATACACTGTATTACATAAAGTAACGTTGTTCTGTCCACTTCAGATGTGGGCCATCCTGATCGCTGTCTTGCTGATCATCGTGATCATCATTATCAGTAAGTAACATGTAAACAAACACTGTTCAAGCGAAGCGTGTTGATGAATGGGACTGTGTTTTTCCGTTTTTCCATGAACTCAGCTTGAGGATGATGTCTGTACTCAGGCTCATAGCACGCTTAGTCAGCATGTTGTTTATGGCAGCACGTCGTACGACTTGTTTTAGTTTTTGTTTATTTATTAGATGGGACATTAAATCAAAGATAAGAAAAACTGGCAAAAAACCATGACGGATTGTATGGAAATGTCCCATAATTTCCATCAAATCTTAGCTGACATAATGTGCTTATACATTATGTGTGTGCTAATACATACCGTGCTTTATGTTGCAATCAAATATTTTCACTGTTCATTGTTCTGTATGCGTTCTATGAACAAATAAACACCTAGCAACCCACATGCTTTTAACAAAAACGATTATAGGATTGACTAGCCCAAGTGTGACTATATCTTGTCATCAGTGTGTGAATGTGGAAATAGTTTCAAAGCGCTTTGAGTACCTCAAAGGTAGAAAAGCGCTATACAAGTATAACCCATATATTCTGTAGTCAATCAATAGTATCTTTTCTTCACCAACAAACTACTTTACTACGCACAATTTTTGGCCCTACAATAATAATATTTAATATATTTGCATGTGTGTATGTATATATATATATCATGTATATGTGTATATATATCCATCCATTTTCTACCGCTTATTCCCTTTCGGGGTCGCGGGGGGCGCTGGCGCCTATCTCAGCTACAATCGGGCGGAAGGCAGGGTACACCCTGGACAAGTCGCCACCTCATCGCAGGGCCAACACAGATAGACAGACAACATTCACACTCACATTCACACACTAGGGCCAATTTAGTGTTGCCAATCAACCTATCCCCAGGTGCATGTCTTTGGAAGTGGGAGGAAGCCGGAGTACCCGGAGGGAACCCACGCATTCACGGGGAGAACATGCAAACTCCACACAGAAAGATCCCGAGCCTGGATTTGAACCCACGACTGCAGGAACTTCGTATTGTGAGGCAGACGCACTAACCCCTCTGCCACCGTGAAGCCCCTGTGTATATATATATATATATATATATATATATATATATATATATATATATATATATATATATATATATATATATATATATATATATCCATCCATCCATCCATTTCTACCGCTTATTCCCTTTTGGGGTCGCGGGGGGCGCTGGCGCCGGGGCCTATCTTAGCTACAATCAGGCGGAAGGCGGGTTACACCCTGGACAAGTCGCCACCTCATCGCAGGGCCAACACAGATAGACAGACAACATTCACACTCATATGTATATATATTAAGGGTGTAACGGTACACAAAAATTTTGGTTCGGTACGTACTTCGGTTTATAGGTCACGGTTCGGTTCATTTTTGGTACAGTAAGAAAACAAACAAAATATAATTTTTGGGGTTATTTATTTACCAAATTTGCAAAATCTTCCACCAAAAATATTTTTCTTAGTGGAATATTTGATGTGAAGTAATGGGAACCTTGGATAGGTCAATAATTCATAATAACATTAATTTTGATTCAATATTATGTTTCGAACAATAACAGTTTGAAAGAAAAAAAAACAGCTTTGTTTTATTAGTCAACATTGCAACTTTTTGTAAATTACATTTAACCTTCAAGCTTTTTTATTTCGCTTTTGTTATGTTTTTATTTTAATAGTATTTTTAGAATGTGCCGGGCACACTTTTGACACCCCTGCTATTGATAATAAAAAAATAAATCTGATAAATCAAAGGATAAAAAGCAGAGCCTGGAGACGTATGCGCGTTTATCATAACTCTCTCTCTCTCTCTGCCCCTCTCTCACGAATGCTGCTATTGCGCGCACAATGTGTTTTGTTTTTAACCCCTTCTTAACCCTGAACGTACATTGTTAATACACTCAACCATAACTCAAAGTGCCGGACATTTGAGGCATTTAAGAAACTCTGCCCTGACAGTTCCGCAAAAGAGGACATGCCCGGTGAAAAGAGGACGTAAGGTCAGGCTATCCTAGCCTGGTTGCTGCTAGCATGCTAGCAAAAGAGGACATGTCCGGTGCTAGCAGCGATCGTGCTAGGATAGACAGACCATACGTCCTCTTTTCACCGGACATGTCCTCTTCTGCGGGGCTGTCAGGGCAGAATTTCTTAAACGCCTCAAATGTCCGGCATTTTGAGTATTGTTTATGCTACTTAATATGTCCGTCTGGAAACTCTTTCGTTACAACTCCTCACCGTACCGAAATCCCTGTACTGAAACGGTTCAATACAAATACCCGTACCGTTACACCCCTAATATATATATATATATATATATATATATATATGCATGTATGTGTGTGTATATATATATATATGTATATATATATATATATATATATATATATATACATATGTGTGTGTTTATACAGTATATATATATATATAAATAAATAAAACAGTGTTTCCCCCAGAATATTTGTTAGTTAAGGTGGTGTCTCTCCAGGGGGAAGTAGGCGTCACCCGGGACAGGCGGACGGACAGGGAAGGGGTTGGGTGGGTGTAAGGAACAGTGTCATTTGGCCTGTCACCACCATCACGTTTCCATCTTATCGCTGCCTGGGGGGGGCAATAGACTACAGACTCTGGTGAAGTAGGCCAGCTTCATTGAATGAAGAAACCTACAATTTTTGGTTGTGTTTTCCGCTCCGTATGCTGAATGGCAATATACGATATATATCTCAATATTTTTTCCGTAAAGTAAAAACAAAACACAAAACAGTCCTAGTTACCTGAGATACTAAGTATGACATTATTTTGTCTTAGTAAGTCAATATTTACTAAGTGATTAAGTCAAATTAATGACTTACTGTACATAAGCGTTTGAAAAAAAGAGTTAAATGTGGGGCCACATGCTGACACATGTTCAACTCATCATGCTTAATTTATTACAGCATTTGGGAAGCCTGAAGTTGATTTTTATTATGTTAATGTTATATTATTATATTGTTATCAAAATATGATAGCAGGGACCCTGCCATTCAAAACTAGGCTGCTCCATTACTAATGATTAATGTAACTATAGCTGAAAAAAATTGTACAATAGCAATAGGAGAGACTATTCATCCCTGAACAGAATGGAGTTCATGTAGGCTTTATGATTATTATATCACTAGCATACAAAACAACACACACACACACACCGCAAAATGAGCTAATGTTACGCTAAAAGTTAATTAGCCTTCACCTCAAGCCAGGACTGCGAGCGAGCTGAGCTGCAGTTTGTTTCTAGAATGTTATCTACAACGTTGACTGGGAGGTGTTTATTATAATTTGGGAAGAGTCCACTGCTCACCTGCTAAACACCTATCTGCTCGACGCTGAAGCGCTGACTACATGCGCTCTGAATACGCACTGCTGATTTGCTGTTACCGCTATATATGTAACCAATCAGATGGTTGTGTCGGTTGCACAATGCTGGGTGCTGTGTAGGAGACAGAGGCAGAACAGAGCGGAGCAGATTGTTAAGACTTTAGCTTAGGCGGCTACTTCATATGTTCGTGTGGAAAATCGTTTAGTACACCTCCGAACCGAACCGGAACCCCCGTGCCGAAACGGTTCAATACAAATACACGTACCGCTACACCCCTAAAATATATATATATATATATATATATATATATATATATATATATATATATATATATATATATATATATATATATATAAACATCTTGAATCTTCTATAAAAAATGTAGTACTGTTATTCAGCTTTGAGGTGAACCATAAATTACTTAACTATTTATTCATTTAACTTCTAATTATTGAGTATATTTCATTAGACGTATTGAAAAGTCTTAATATTTATGCCTGTTTTTAATATTTGTTTACTTATTGTATATTAATTTTATTTTTCTCATTAATTGATTCAACAGAGAACAAAGAAATAAGATAAAAACGATATGAAAAGGGGTGGGGTTAAATAAGCTTTGCTTCTTTTTGCTCCTCTTTGGGTGTGCTGTAATGAAACAACTGGAAATATGTGATGCATCACATTGTACTTTTTTTGTATGCATGTTTGACATAAAATGAAACAATTTAAACAATAATGTCTGTAATATTTATTGACTTTTTCCCTTCATTTTCAGTTTGGTCAAGATCGTAAAACACTGCCAGGCACAGGAGGAAGGAAGAAGAGATGAGCAACACGCATCACTGATGTTTTAGAGGCAGAAGTCACATGATTAGTGGCTTCTTTGTTCCATATTTTCTCCCTGAAAAGGCAAGCGGGCTATCATTTCTTGTCCTCATTGTGCATGCACGCCTATGTGCCTCTGTAAGGAATAACTGCTAAGTACCGGTCTTACCGGCATTACTACACTATACCAGATTTAGTGTCAAGCCACATACCAAAGACACACGCAGCTAATTAATTGAACCCAAACTCAACCAGTGTCACGTGTTGAACGCTGACTTGCCTTTTTACATACAAGCATTGGTAACCATTGGACAAGCAATAAGATGTATCGTTGTGAAGTCCTCTGAAAATTGTGTTCAATATTTTATTTGCCAACAATGTGTGTGTGCAAAGTTTAGATGTGCCTTTAGAAATACGTAACGTTTTCTTTGAGACTGTTCTGGTTATCACTGGAGCAATGTTCAACATCTGAATTGTTCCAGTCATTAAAAATATTCGGTACAGCCCAAAAGTTTGGATACACCTTCTCATTCAATTTTTTTAATTATTTTCATGACAATTTACATTGTAGATTGTCACTGAAGGCATCAAAACTAAGAATGAACACGTGGAGTTAGGTGACATAATGGAAAACTTGTTTTATATTGTAATTTCTTCAAAATAACCACCCTTTGCTCTGATTACTGCTTTGCACATTTTTGGCATTCTCTGGATGAGCTTCAAGAGGAAATGGTTTTCACTTCACAGATGTCATCGTTTTGATGCCTTCAGTGACAATCTACATAGTAAATAGTCTTAAAATGAAAGAAAACGCATTGAAATGAGAAGATGTGTCTAAACTTTTGGCCTGTACTGTATATACTGTATATACATTCTGCCTAATTTCAAAACAGTGCTGTTAAGAGTTGATCATGCCACTTAATGCCTTAACTTATTTATACACATGGGCTGAGTGCTTATGTCCTTCTATTTTGAAGACATTAGATTAAAGTTGCAATATATTTTCATTTTCTGAGAGTAAAATATGATTGTGAATGCAGGAAAGCCTGTATGCATCTTGGTGTCAGGAAGAGTTTTTCCATTGAAACAAGTGCCTAAAGTTTCTTGAATTGGAAGAACGTTTTTCCTTTTGATTTATTTTGTCTAAAAGAACAGCAATATAATTTTCGACAAATGTCACCACGGACAGAAATGAATATGCCTTTATTCTTTTTGCAATAGGAACATTTCGGATACATCTACGCAGCACTCCATGGAATATTCACTTCCAGAGTAGTGCCTTCTAAATTCATAGAAAGGCAGCTCTCGTTATTAATGTATGTATCCCATCTCTGTCAAATTCATCTATATTTCATGCCCTTTTATTACGCATGTAGCTATGTTTTGAAACTAATGTATGTAGAACTAATATTGAAGGTTGGTTTTGTTTGTGTCCACTCCTGCCAAGCATTACAGCTGCTTGCATTTGTATTAAACGTTGGTTGGGAAGTGAGAGTGAGAATTCTATGTGCTGTGCCAACACTGGATGATTGCATACCCTGCTGTTGCTTCTGTCTAAATAAAATAATCCAAAAAAAAAAAACGTTTCGTTACTACGTTTATAGCCAGTGACGTTTTAATACATTAAGTGTTGTGACTGTTGTAAACAAAGGGCGTCCAATGTTCGCCTCAGGGCCCATTTGTAGTGCCTACATGTCTAACACGATAAAAATGTAGTCAAAAAGACTTAATGTAATGAGGAAAAAGCTAAACAATTGACAGTTGAAGCATTTAAAAGCCTACTGAAATGAGATTTTCTTATTTAAACGGGGATAGCAGGTCCATTTTATGTGTCATACTTGATCATTTCGCGATATTGCCATATTTTTGCTGAAAGGATTTAGTAGAGAACAGTTCGCAACTTTTGGTCGCTAACAGAAAAGCCCTGCCTTTAACCGGAAGTAGCAGACGATGACGTCACATGTTGATGGCTCCTCACATCCTCACATTGTTTAAAATGGGAGCTGTCACGCCAAATTTCTTCCTCCCTAAAAAAACCTTCCACCCGGAAGAAACTACTTGAAGGACCCCGTGAGGGTGGAAGGACCTTAAAGCAGCCCACACAGCTGCCTGTTTTAAAAGCATTATAATTGGCTGACTGTCATGGGTGAAAAATAACGGTGAGGAAAAAATAGCATTCCAGCATGCTAACCTTTCACACTATTTTTGAATCGCTAATTTTGCAGCTGTAACCCTTAACGGTCGGGAAAAAATATTAGCATTCCAGCATGCTAACCTTTCAAACTATTTTTGCTTTGCTAATTTTGCAGCTGTAACCCTTAAGAGTCATATAACTTGGTATTGTCACGCCCTTATTGGGGTCCTTCAGGCATAGGAGGGGCTGTCACGCCAAATTTCTTCTGGTGGGAAGGGTTTTTGTAGGGGGGAAGAAATTTGGCGTGACAGAGCCTCAAACAAAAAGAGCTATTCGGACCGAGAAAACGACAATTTCCCCATTAATTTGACCGAGGATGAAAGATTTGTGTTTGAGGATATTGATAGCGTCTGACTAGACAAAAAAAAATACGTTTAAAAAAAAAAAACGCGATTGCATTGGGACGGATTCAGATGTTTTTGGACACATTTACTAGGATAATTCTGGGAAATCCCTTATCTTTCTATTGTGTTGCTAGTGTTTTAGTGAGTTTAACAGTACCTTATAGTCGGAGGTGTGTGTCCACGGGTGTCTTGACGCCAGTGTCTTAGGGAAGTCGACTGCAGCTTTATGGACGGCACAAGCTCAGCTTTTCTCCGGCAAGAAGCGACTTTTTACCACAATTTTCTCACCGAAACCTGCTGGTTGACATTCGGTCGGGATCCATGTTCGCTTGACCGCTGTGATCCATAATAAAGTTTCACCTCCGGCAATTTTAAACAAGGAATCACTGCGGGTTTGTGTGGCTAAAGGCTAAAGCTTCCCAACTCCATCTTTCTACTTTGATTTCTCCAATATTAATTGAACAAACTGCAAAAGATTCAGCAACACAGATCTCCAAAATACTGTGTAATTATGCGGTTAAAGCAGACGACTTTTAGCTGTGTGTGTGTGCAGCGCTCATATTTCCTAACAGTCCGTGACGTCACGCGTACACGTCATCATTACGCAACGTTTTCAAGAAGAAACTCCCGGGAAATTTAAAATTGCAATTTGGTAAACTAAAAAGGCCGTATTGGCATGTGTTGCAATGTTAATATTTCATCATTGATATATAAACTATCAGACTGCGTAGTGGGTTTCAGTAGGCCTTTAAGTCTCATCTTAAAACTCATTTGTTTACTTGAGCCTTTAAATAGACCCCCTTTTTAGACCAGTTGATCTGCCGCTTCTTTTCTTTTCTCCTCTGCCTCCCTCTCCCTTGTGGAAGGGGGGGGCACAGGTCCGGTGGCCAAGGATCAAATGCTGGCTGTCCAGAGTCGCGACCCCTGGGTGGACCACTCGCCTGTACATCGGTTGGGGACATCTCTGAGCTGCTTATCCGTCTCCGCTCGGGATGGTCTCCTGCTGGCCCCACTATAGACTGGACTCTCACTATTATGTTAGATCCACCTTGGATTGAACTTTCACAATATTATGTTACACCCACTCGAAATGGATACATTGATGATACAGCAGAGGATTGGGAGAATGTCATGTGGTCAGATGAAACCAAAATAGAACTTTTTGGTACAAACTCAACTCGTCATGTTTGGAGGAAGAAGAATACTGAGTTGCATCCCAAGAACACCATACATACTGTGAAGCATAGGGGTGGAAACATCATGCTTTGGGGCTGTTTTTCTGCTAAGGGCACAGGATAATTGATCCGTGTTAAGGAAAGAATGAACGGGGCCATGTATCGTGAGATTTTGAGCCAAAACATCCTATCAGTGAGAGCTTTGAATGGTTGACCAAATACTTATTTTCCACCATAATTTACAAAAAAATTATTTAAAATTCCTACAATGTGAATTCCTGGATATTTTTTTTCACATTCTGTCTCTCACAGTTGAAGTGTACCTATGATGAAAATTACAGACCTCTGTCATCATTTTAAGTGGGAGAACTTGCACAATCGGTGGCTGACTAAATACTTTTTTGCCCCATTGTATGTATATACAGGGCGGCCGAAAAAGGGGGGGGGGGTAAAGGAGACGGATTCTAGGGGTCCATGATGGAGGGGGGCCCAGAGAAGCCCCTAATGATGATGAAATTATGTGTTGGGGGCCCTGTAAAGATTATTTTCATGGGGCCCAAAATCCCTAGCGACGCCCCTGCATATATATACATATACACACATATATATATATATATATATATATATATTTAATGTACTGTGCTACAATTACAGCAAAATATGTTGTACCCTGAAAATGAAATAATTACAAAATGTGTCCACATAGAGTAGAGTGGTAAAAGTGTAACTTCCTTCCTAGATGTTTCAGGCCCTACTGAGAAAAATATATTGTAAAAAAAAAAAAAAATAAACGTGTATAAAACGATATCAGATTAGCGTTTATTCCTTCACGTGGAGAAAAATGGCCAGGCCGCGGTCCGTGATGTCTTGCGCATGCGCAGCTTCCATCGTGAGCTTTGTCTTGCCTGTTACGTAACATGGGGCTCCACGTGAGTTTTCTCCAGGACACGCCCACTCCCCCTCGCAAGGGGCCAACTGCAGAGCATATGTAAATAAACGCGACCAATCACCGTCGAGTGGGCGGCGCCACGGCGGACAAGACTCACGTTGCCCAACTGTGTCAAGCGCACCGGAATACTCGGCGATTTAGTTTGGTGACAGCGTCCTAATTAAACATTGTTTCAACACCACCAGAGAATCAAATCACGGGGAAACTCACCGAAGTGGCGACACGCATGCTGTGGAAAAGGTAAATATTACACTAAAAGGTGATTTGTGTATGTTTTGGGTGCTATAGCTAACTGGGTGGCTGGCTCGCGCAGTGTCAACAGTAGAAGTAAACAAATTAAACGTGATTGTTTTTTCCATGGATTCTAATACAGATTAATATTGTTCCTTATTGTATAATATTTGTCCTCCGTGTCTTCTAAGTCGCGAACGTTGGATATGTCTGCCGTAACGCAAGCGACGTTGTGCTACTATTAAACCTTCCGAGCAGATCATCCAAATTTAGCACATAAATCATTTAAAGCCACCATAAGCTGACATCTAGCGGAACCCGGTGCATGTTTACGCTGTGATCGTCGTCGTGACACTTTTAATGAAGCCGTAGAAGGTGCAATTATGGCTGAACAAGATGTCATTTCCTTCAGTGGTCCTGTCGAGCTTGATGGCGTGAGGCTTCTTGAGGGCACTAAGTTCATGAGGGGAAGGGGCAGGAGTCAAGTTTGTTGTCACGTCACATTTCTAGGTTTTTAAAAATGTCACTTTTCCTTGTTAAAGTGTCCTGTTGCGTTATGCAACATCATTTTTTGAGTGCATTTATCCAAAACCAATCAATCAATCAATGTTCATTTATATAGCCTTAAATCACTAGTGTCTCATAGGGCTGCACAAACCACCACACAAACCACTACGACATCCTCGGTAGGCCCACATAAGGGCAAGGAAAACTCACACCCAGTGGGACTTCGGTGACAATGATGACTATGAGACCCTTGGAGAGGAGGAAAGCAATGGATGTGGAGCGGGTCTAACATGAAACTGTGAGAGTTCAATCCATAGTGGATCCAACACAGCCGCGAGAGTCCCGTCCACAGCGGAGCCAGCAAGCGAGCGATCCCACCTGGGTCCCGACTCCTAACGAGCGATCCATCCTGGGTCCAGACTCTGGACAGCCAGTACTTCATCCATGGCCATCGGACCGGACCCCCTCCACAAGAGAGAGTGGGACATAGGAGGGGAAAAAAAAAGAAACAGCAGATCAACTGGTCTAAAAAGGGAGTCTATTTTAAGGCTAGAGTAGACAAATGAGTTTTAAGGTGAGAAAACAAGGTATTTGTGTATATAATCAGGTAGGGCTGGGCGATATGGCCTTTTATTACTAACTGTATATTTTAAGGCCATGTCACGCCAAATTTCTTCCCTCTACACCAGGGGTGCCCATTACGTCGATCGCGATCGACTGGTCGATCTCGGAGGGTGTGTCAGTCGATCTCAAGCCAGGCATTAAAAAATAGACATAAAAATGAGCAATCATCAATCATACCAAGACTTCACTTTCGTCAGTTGTTTGACATTCTCGGCACCCGAGGATCTTGTGAGATGACAGCTGGCTGCTGCGAGCTCATATTTAAGAAAAAAAATCACTAACAGGGCGGACGCAGAGAAACACATTTTATTTCTAGAGACTCCGTACCTACTGTCAAAACTCTATAGACCGACAGCACAGTTCCTGTCTTCACCATAAAAGACCTGTTTCAACCTGCCTGTGCTAACAAAATAAGAGTCTCAGAAAGCTAGCGTGCACAAGCTGGCAAGCTACGGAGTTTGATGCCAATGTATTTCTCCCCCGCCCTCAGCGACCGCTTTCTCACTTGCTTGCCCACCCGCACAGTCACTGACGTCACTCACCTGCTGCCAGACATTAAAGGGCCACACACATATGCTACTCTCATAACAAAGTGTTTAAAAACGAGTATGCAAGTTGGACAAATGAGATGCCAAATCCAACCACTTTCATGTGGTATTGGACAGAAAGGAGGACTTTTTTTTTCCTCCATTTGAAAATGCGGACGTCATCAGCACCACTGTCTAATTCCAATCAATGCAAGTCATCAGAATCAAATACACCAACTTATATTCTTGTCTTCATGAAAGAAAGGAATCTATGTGTGTTAAACATACTTGTATTATCATCAAACACCATTAACTTGTTAACAAAAATGTCTCTTTCATAAATAAATAAATATAAATTATAAATAGGAATGAGGTAGATCTCCTCGACTTGGTCAATTGAAAAGTAGCTCGCCTGCAGAAAAAGTGTGAGCGCTCCTGCTCTACACAAACCTTCCCCCCCCCCATTTACTTCTGGCGTCATGATTAATACAGATGTTTTGTTAACGCTATATTATAAAAATACAGATGTTTTGTTGACGCTATATTATAAACATTTTTTAAATAAATGAAAAAAAAACAATTTACAAACACAAGCTATGGGATGACGTAAGAGGAAACGTGACCCCGGAAGTAAATGTGTCATCCCATAGCTTGTGTTTGTAAATTGTTTTTTTAATTTTTTTTTTTATAATATAGCGTTAACAAAACGTCTGTATTTTTATACTATATTGTTATATTTTTATAATACAGCGTTATATTTTTATAATATAGCGTTAACAAAATGTCTGTATTAATCATGACACCGGAAGTAAATGGGGGGAGGAAGGTTTTTGTAGGGGGGAAGAAATTTGGCGTGACAGCCATGTCACGATACACGATATATATCTCGATAATTTGCCTTAGCCTTGAATGAACACTTGATGCATATAATCACAGCAGTATGATGATTCTATGTGTCTACATTAAAACGTTCTTCTTCATACTTCATTAATATATGCTTATTTTAAACTTTCACGCAGAGAGGGAAATCAGCACTAAGTCAATTGACCAAAAGTGTACTTATTAAAGGCCTACTGAAACCCACTACTACCCACTACGCAGTCTGGACAGCCAGCATTTGATCCTTGGCCACCGGACCTGTGCCCCCCCCTTCCACAAGGGAGAGGGAGGCAGAGGAGAAAAGAAAAGAAGCGGCAGATCAACTGGTCTAAAAAGGGGGTCTATTTAAAGGCTCAAGTAAACAAATGAGTTTTAAGATGAGACTTAAAGGCCTACTGAAACCCACTACGCAGTCTGATAGTTTATATATCAATGATGAAATATTAACATTGCAACACATGCCAATACAGCCTTTTTAGTTTACTAAATTAAAATTTTAAATTTCCCGGGAGTTTCGTCTCAAAAACGTTGTGTAATGTTGACTTGTACGCAAGACGTCACGGGTTTTTAGGAAGTATTAGCGCTGCGCACACACACAGCTAAAAGTCGTCTGCTTTAACGGCATAATTACACAGTATTTTGGAGATCTGTGTTGCTGAATCTTTTGCAATTTGTTCAATTAATATTGGAGAAGTCACAGTAGAAAGATGGAGTTGGGAAGCACAAACACATTCCTTGTTTAAAATTCCTGGAGGTGAAACTTTACTATGGATCATGGTCAAGCGAACATGGATCCCGACCGAATGTCAACCAGCAGGTTTCGGTGAGAAAATTGTGGTAAAAAGTCGCTTCTTACCGGAGAAAAGCTGAGCTTGTGCCGTCCATAGCTGCCGTCGACTCCCGTGAGACACTGGTGTCAAGACACCTGTGGAGACACACCTCTGACTATCAGGTACTATTTAACTCACTAAAACACTAGCAACACAATAGAAAGATAAGGGATTTCCCAGAATTATCCCAGTAAATGTGTCTAAAAACATGGTAATCCGTCCCAATGCAATCGCGTTTTTTGTTGTTGTTTTTTTCCCCTAGTCCGTCGCTATCAATATACTCAAACCCGAATCTTTAATCCTCGCTCAAATTAATGGGGAAATTGTCGTTTTCTCGGTGCGAATAGCACTTTTTGTTGGAGGTTCCCATTAAAATCAATGTGAAGATGTGAGGAGCCATCAACATGTGACGTCATCGTCTGCGACTTCCGGTAGAGGCAGGGCATTTCTCTTAGCACCGAAAGTTGCAAACTTTAACGTGGCTGTTCTCTACTAAATCTTTTCAGCAAAAATATGGCAATATCGCGAAATGATCAATTATGATACATAGAATTGACCTGTTATCCCCGTTTGAATAAGAACATCTCATTTCAGTAGGCCATTAAAGTTAATAAGCAACGGGGCTTCACGGTGGAAGAAGGGTTAGTGCGTCTGCCTCACAATACGAAGGTCCTGCAGTCCTGGGTTCAATCCCAGGCTCGGGATCTTTCTGTGTGGTGTTTGCATGTCCTCCCCGTGATTGCGTGGGTTCCCTCCGGTTACTCCGGTTTCCTCCCACTTCCAAAGACATGCACCTGGGGATAGGTTGATTTGCAACACTAAATTGGCCCTATTGTGTGAATGTGAGTGTGAATGTTGTCCGTCCGATTTTAGCTGAGATAGGCGCCAGCGACCCCAAAAGGGAATAAGCGGTAGAAAATGGATGGATGGATGGGAATAAGCAATGGCACAAACATTCATGTCATTTCCAAACCAGAAAGTGCAAGATTGTCGGAGACATTTTAAGTGTCAAATAAAAATGAGCTGCATAATAGGAAATCAAATAATATTCGTCCTTCACTATGTGGTAGGTTACTACGGACGTTATGAAATTCTCTTCATTCTCTAGTGAGTGACTTTTCAAATGATGCTACATATCAGCAGTAATGCTACTTTTTATAGCAACGCTTTTGCCCCACTCTTGACAAATTACGTTTGTGTGCGTGTGTGTGTGAATGTATGTATATGTATATCCATCCATCCGTCCATTTTTTACTGTTTATTCCCTTTGGGGTCGCGGGGGGCGCTGGTGCCTATCTCAACTACAATCAGGTGGAAGGCGGGGTACACTCTGGCCAAGTCGCCACCTCATCACAAGTTGCCAAAACTGTATTTGTTAAACAGTTATTAAGCAATGGCACAAACATTCATGTCATTTCCAAAACAGAAAGTGTAAGATTCTCAGAGACATTTTATGTGTCAAATAAAATGAGCTGCATAATAGAAATCAAATAGTGTTCATCCTTCGCTATGTGGTAGGTTACTACGGACGTTATTAAATTCTCGTGTTGACTATTTTTTTCATACGGTGTTAATCTGGATATGTTTGCCTCGGCATTTTGACGGTGTGAGCGTGTCGCACCGAACAGGAATATTGACATGCGGAGTATGCGCTCTTCATTCTCTAGCAGATGACTTTTCAAATGATGCTACAGTATGGCTATTTTTTGTAGCAACATTTTTGGCCAACACTTGACAAATTCCCATTGTCTGTTCGACATATTCCCACTTGAAGCCAAACCACCGCTAGATGATGGACCCCCTGCTGTTTTTCATGGGGAATTAATTTTTCCTTAATTTGCACCTTCTTTCTCTCGTATTACCACTCGCACGGCTCTGCTAGCATCACAGCTAACGTTACCCATGCTGCTACCTCTCTGCTCCGCGAGGTCGTATACGTAATGTGACGTATGACGTGACAGTATGTAAAGTATGTACAAACCCCGTTTCCATATGAGTTGGGAAATTGCGTTAGATGTAAATATAAACGGAATACAATAAATTGCCAATCATTTTTAACCCATATTCAGTTGCATATGCTACAAAGACAACATTTGTGAGATGATTGGGTATAAAAACATTGGAACATCCCTCAGGTGTGCAGGCTAATTGGGATAAGGTGGGTGTCATAATTGGGTATAAAAACAGCTACCCAAAAAATGCTCAGTTTTTCACAAGAAAGTATGGGGCGAGGTACACCCCTTTGTCCACAACTGCATGAGCAAATAGTCAAACAGTTTAAGAACAACATTTCTCAAAGTGCAATTGCAAGAAATTTAGGGATTTCAACATCTACGGTCTATAATATCATCAAAAGGTTCCGAAAATCTGGAGAAATCACTGTACGTAAGCGGCATGGCCGGAAACCAACATTGAATGACCGTGACCTTCGATCCCTCAGGCAGCACTGTATCAAAAACCTACATCAATCTCTAAAGGATATCACCACATGGGCTTAGGAACACTTTAGAAAACCACTGTCACTAAATACAGTTCGCCGCTACATCTGTAAGTGCAAGTTAAAGCTCTACTATGCAAAGCAAAAGCCATTTATCAACAACAAAATGCAGAAACACTAAAACTATATTATCACACATTTTTTTCTTAAAATAAAAAATACATACTTAAATATATTCTTGATTCATGTATGAATTTGTAATAATAATTAGAGATTTCCGATAATGGCTTTTTGCCGATATTCCGATATTGTCCAACTCTTAATTACCGCGCCCGGGAATCATTTATGCTGATTTAACCCCCAATTCCAACCCTTAATGCTGAGTGCCAAGCAGGGAGGTAATGGGTCCCATTTTTATAGTCTTTGGTATGACTCAACCGGGATTTGAACTCACGACCTACCGATCTCAGGGCAAACACTCTGTGATGTCCCGCTGGATGCATTCAACAATGTAACAAGGTTCTCCAAAATAAATCAACTCAAGTTATGGAAAAAAATGCCAACATGACACTGCCATATTTATTATTGAAGTCACAAAGTGCATTATTTTTTTTAACATGCCTCAAAACAGCAGCTTAGAAATTGAGACATGCTCTCCCTGAGAGAGCATGAGGATTTTGGGGTAGGCTGGGTTTTTGTGGTAGCCGGGGGTGTATAATCCCGGAAGAGTTAGTGCTGCAAGGAGTTCTGGGTATTTGTTCTGTTGTGTTTATGTTGTGTTACGGTGCGGATGTTCTCCCGAAATGTGTTTGTCATTATTGTTTGGTGTGGGTTCACAGTGTGGCGCAAATTTTTTAAGAGTGTTAAAGTTGTTTATACGGCCACCCTCAGTGTGACCTGTATGGCTGTTGACCAAGTATGCATGCATTCACTTGTATATGTGAAAAGCCGTACATATTATGTGATTGGGCCGGAACGTAAAGAACAGTGCCTTTAAGGTTTATTGACACTCTGTACTTCTTCCTACGTCCGTGTACACAGTGGCGTTATAAAAAGTCATAATTATAGTTTTTGAAACCGATAATTTCCGATATTACATTTTAAAGCATTTATCGGCTGGCCGATATTATCAGACATCCTTAATAATAATTCTGGTAATGTTAAAAATGTAATGTTAGTGACATTTGTATGAATTTAGGTTGGAAAGTAGTTATCTCTGATAATAATGAACCATTAGTTTCAAGTTTCCTAATAATTTAACAAATATATTATCATGCATTTAACTTTTTTTGTTGAAAAAATGGAAATAAATATCTGATTGACTTATTTCAAAGCAAGTTGTTCATTAAATTATTTATCCATCCATTTTTTTAACGCTTGTCTCGTTTGGGGTTGCAGGGGGGTGCTGGAGCCTATCTCAGCTGCATTCAGGCGGAAGGCCAGGCGGCCAGAATTTTATCATTACAAAAAAAAAACATTGGTACCATTTTTTTCTATTTAAAGTAATACACCAAAAAAACAACCACCACAGAGTTCATTACTAACACCGGCTGCTCTGTTGACCAGAATTTTACCGTTAAAAAAAACATGGAAGCTTTTTTCCACCGACAGTAAAGTCCTGTAAAGAAAAAAAACGATCGAATCCATCTGCCAGACTACAAAAAATTTTTTACGGAGTACGTCAAAAAAATCAACATTTTTGTGCAATAATATGAGGGGAATATTACTCTCCGTTACAAGCGGCCGTTTGAGGGCCCTCGATGAAAAGGAGTTTCACACCCCTGCTCTATGAACAGCATGTCAGTTTCAACCCTATCAATAATTACTGACCAACAAGTGTTGTCGACATTGCAACATGGCTATGTTACCAGTCTCTGATACTGAATGTTTCATTTTTACCACAAGGAAACAATGCATACATTCTGCTGGGAATCCACGGTTGTATGTACATTTATATTTAATGTATGGCCGCCTCAGGTCTGCTTGTGACCTTAACATCGGATCAGACCATTACGCTTGCACCATCGTTGTAAAAAGGGTCCTTTTTTCTGAAACAAAAACAAAAGTACTAACCCCGTTTCCATATTAGTTGGGAAATTGTGTTAGATGTAAATATAAATGGAATACAATGATTTGCAGATCATTTTCAACCCATATTCAATTGAATGCACGACAAATACAAGATATTTGATGTTCAAACTCATAAATTTTATATATTTTTTGCAAATAATAAATACATTTGAATTTCATGGCTGCAACACATGCCAAAGTAGTTGTGAAAGGGCATGTTCACCACAGTTTTACATCACATTTTCTTTCAACAACTCTCAATAAACGTTTTGGAACTGAGGAAATTAATTGTTGAAGCTTTGAAAGTGGATTTATTTCCCATTCTTGTTTTATGTAGAGCTTCAGTCGTTCAACAGTCTGGGGTCTCCGTTGTTGTATTTTATGCTACATATTGCGCCACACATTTTCGATGGGAGACAGGTCTGGACTGCATGCAGGCCAGGAAAGTACTCGCACTCTTTTTTTTACGAGGCCACGCTGTTTTTAAAACGTGCTGAATGTGGCTTGGCATTGTCTCACTGAAATAAACAGGGGCGTCCATGAAAAAGACGGCGCTTAAATGGCAGCATATGCTGTTCCAAAACCTGTATGTACCATTCAGCATTAATGGTGCCTTCACAGATGTGCAAGTTACCCATGCCTTAGGCACTAATGCACCCGCATACCATCACAGATGCTGGCTTTTGAACTTTGCGTCGATTACAGTCTGGATGGTTCGCTTCCCCTTTAGTCCGGATGACACGATGTCGAATATATCCCCAAAAAATTTGAAATGTGGACTTGTCAGAGCACAGAACACTTTTCACTTTGCATCAGTCCATCTTAGATGATCTCGGGCCCAGAGAAGCCGGCAGCGTTTCTGGATGTTGTTGATAAATGGCTTTTGCGTTGCATAGTAGAGCTTTAATTTGCATTTACAGATGTAGCGACAAACTGTATTTAGTGACAGTGGTTTTCTGAACTGTTCCTGAGCCCATGTGGGGATATCCTTAAGAGATTGATGTCGGTTTTAGATACAGTGCTGTCTGAGGAATCGAAGGTCATGGTCATTCAATGTTGGTTTCCGGCCATGCCGCTTACGTGGAGTGATTTCTCCAGTTTCTCTGAACCTTTTGATGATATTATGGACCGTAGATGTTGAAATCCCTAAATTTCTTGCAATTGCACTTTGAGAAACGTTGTTCTTAAACTGTTTGACTATTTGCTCACACAGTTGTGGACAAAGTAGTGTACCTCGCCCCATCCTTTGTTGTGAAAGAATGAGCATTTTTTGGGAAGCTTTTTTTATACCCAATCATGGCACCCACATGTTCCCAATTAGCCTGCACACCTGTGGGATGTTCCAAATAAGTGTTTGATGAGCGTTCCTCAACTTTATCAGTATTTATTGCCACCTTTCCCAACTACTTTGTCACGTGTTGCTGGCATCAAATTCTAAAGTTAATGATTATTTGCAAAAAAAAAAGTTTCTCAGTTTGAACATCAAATATGTTGTCTTTGTAGCATATTCAACTGGATATGGGTTAAAAATGATTTGCAAATCATTGTATTCCGTTTATATTTACATCTAACCCAATTTCCCAACTCATATGGAAACGGGGTTTGTAACACTAAAATATCTCACTGTCAACTTGAGCTTCCCGATTATGTAATCCTGCTGCCACGGGGCGGAATATTTCCTCCGGCCTCTCAGTGATTTGTTTGTCACACTGCTCTATATAAATATTACATGTGCTCATTACACTGAAAACCTTGATTAGAGATTGTACAAAGACACTTTATACTCCTCGGCTCCAAATACCAATAATATTTCTTACTTGTATTACTTTGTAAGCCCATTTGTCAGACATAAATCAAATCTCTTGTATTTGATGGTTATATACAGTACAATATGTTGCACATTGGAATGTATTATGAGGTTTAATGTGTGTTTTGTTTAGCGATGTCCGATAATGGCTTTTTTGCCGATATCCGATACTCCGATATTGTCCAACTCTTAATTACCGATTCCGAATATATATATATATATATATACATATATATATATATATATATATATATATATATATATATATATATATATATATATATATAAATTACCGATTCCGAATATATATATATATATATATATATATATATATATATATATATATATATATATATATATATATATATATATATATATATATATACACACAGTCGTGGTATTAACAAATTGTTATGCCTAACTTTGTTGTAATGCCCCGCTGAATGCATTAAACAATGTAACAAGGTTTTCCAAAATACATCAACTGAAGTTATGGAAAAAAAAGCCAACATGGCACTGCCATATTTATTATTGAAGTCACAAAGTGCATTATTTTTTTTAACATGCCTCAAAACAGCAGCTTGGAATTTGTTACATGCTCTCCCTGAGAGAGCATGAGGAGGTTGAGGTGGGCGGGGTGACGGGGAGTGTATATTGTAGCGTCCCGGAAGAGTTAGTGCTGCAAGGAGTTCTGGGTATTTGTTCTGATGTGTTTATGTTGTGTTACAGTGCGGATGTTCCCTGAAATGTGTTTGTCAGTCTTGTTTGGTGTGGGTAGACAGTCTGGCGCATATTTGTAACAGTGTTAAAGTTGTTTATATAACCACCCTCAGTGTGACCTGTATGGCTGTTGACCAAGTATGCCTTGCATTCACTTGTGTGTGTGTGGGAAAAGCTGTAGATATTACGTGATTAGGCCGGCACGCAAAGGAAGTGCCTTTAAGGTTTATTGGCGCTCTGTACTTCTCCCTACGTCCGTGTACCACTCCGTATGGCGGCGTTTTAAAAAGTCATACATTTTACTTTGTGAAACCGATACCGATAATTTCCAATATATTCAATTTTAAAGCATTTATCAGCCGATAATATCGGCAGTCCGATATTCTTGGCCGATAATATCGGCAGTCCGATATTATCGGACATCTGTAGTTTTGTTTCATAATTGGTTAATTCACATTTTGAAAGAAAAAAACACATTTATACTTTAGCACACATTATTTAATAAATATATACATCATTTGTTTGTTGTTACAAAAAGCCTGCGTTTTATTTGCGTGCTAATGCTGTGACGCGATTTCCGTAAACTCCAGACTACAAGCCGCTACTTTTTTCCTCCACTCTGGACCCTGCGGCCTTTAAAACGGTGTGGCTAATTTATGGATTTTTCTTCGCCATCATGTTAGAATACAAATTAAAGAAATACTTATCATTAAACAAAAAGCAGAGACACTGAAAAGGTGTGTTCTTTTATGTGCTATGGCGCCATCTTTTAGATGAGTTCGCTCACTGCAGGTGCTGCGGTGTGAACGTCTACAGTATTTCCTACCGTTATAATGCTTTAAACGGAAAGTACAAGGGCCTTTTTTGATTTACTCGTCCATATTGTTTCTACTCATTTGGATTGTTCATTCATCACCCTAAGCAACGTTTGTAAGTTTTAAAATATAACTAAAACAATTCTTATTTATTAACCCATCCCATGTGTCATGTCTGTAGGAATGTTTTCATGCATATTTGTACGTGCTACTATAATGTAATCAAGCTACCGTCATTAGCATTAGTTAATATGCTAACACATATACGAGTGTCTGTGTTAGTATTGTTATGTTAATTGTTATCTTAGTATTGTTAAATTCACCAAAACGTCACAGTGGAAATATTCAGTGTTTATCTGCTTGGAGAGCTAGCTACAGCAGCTAATGGGTCCATGGCGATGACTTCTGTTTTGTTTGATTAGCCGTTTTACTGCCGTGTTACAGACACCATTCGGAAACAATTAAGGTATGGAAAACAAATTTCACAACGTATATATATGCGGTTTATAGTCCGGTGCGGCTAATATATAGATGTTTTTCCCCCTAAAATTTAGTGAGTACGCCTTTATAACCCGCTCTATAGTCCAAAAAATGCTGATCACAGAAGGATGGCTTTGAATCACCTTGCTTCAAATTCAATATAGCAGATATAATGCCTGACTTTTCTTAGAAATGCCATTAGCCTAATTACTGGCTTGATCAGCAGGTGAGTGTGTTTTGTGCTGTTTTCGCTAATGTGCATGCTACAAACAAAGAAAGACCAGCGATTCCAGACTGCATATTGCATTGAGTGGCCAGAATCAAAGACTAATCTTTTGTAGATAGCTTCTGCTACTGTCTCACATTGGACCATTTTCACAAGGGGTCAGCGTGCCTCCCCCCCCCCGTACCTCAACAACACCTGCCCTCAAAACACAGAATTTTACTCAACAGAACGGCAGCGATGCAAAAATATCCATTTAAAAAATACATTTGTTCAAGACTACATCTCCTTCGACGGCCGATTGCACGTAATGAAAGCCAGTCAACTTCATGTAAAGAACTGGCGTTCTGGGAGACTGCCTGTGTTTTTAGCTCAATAGTAGTACACTGCCCTTTTACACTGGGGGAGTGTGTTCGAGCCCCGCTCAGAGCAGTAAGAAAACAAAATGCAGCCGAGAGAGAGAGCATAGGGGAGCATAGAGTGGGTTTTTCCAATGCAGCCAAACCGGACAGGCGTTGGATAAATGCTCAGCTTTGACCAGCCCACGGACGCCCAGCGTTTTTGGAAGTGAATGAGAAGTGGGATCAGCCTCGGACGGCCTGAGTACTGAATCCCGTTTTGATTGACAGCAAAATGACCGAATCAGAAGTCTTGAGATATAAACCCCTGCCAGAGCATTTTTCAAGTTTCATTCTGTTGTTCCGTGTTGATATGGAGAACTTTACAATCCTGTAAGTGACGTTTTCTATATATAATTTAGTATCTTAATATCTTCTACCGGATATTTTGGGGACTGTATTTGTGTTTAGAAAGTAGCTGGAAAAAGAGCTCCCCCTAGTTGAAAGACCAGCAGCCGCCACCGGTTAACGGCCTGTGTTTCATTGTACAAAAGCAAAAACGATTAAAACATTTGACAAAATTCATATATTGTATTAAAATCTATGTTAATTATTACCAATAACACAGATTTGTTTTTAAATGTATGCAATTCAGGGTTTCCCGCAGAGCTTTGGTGTTAAGGCGGCCGCCTCAACAACAAAAAGCCACCACCTAACCTAATGTCATTACAAAAAAAATATATACATATATATATATATATATATATATTATTATTGTTATTTTATTTTATTTATTTATTTTTTTTCTCCTGTCCAGCTTCTCAGGCAAATCATATAGCTGATGTAAATGCCCATATCGGCTGTTCAGATTTACTTTACAACAGAGCAATGTAGGATACTTTTCTTGTTGCCTTATTTGTATTTGACTTTTATTGAATGTATATATATTATCATTTGGTGCTGATCTAAAGTCTTAACAAGCTGCTACGCTGTGTACTGCCTCTTTCTCTGTCAGTACGTCTCTGCAGCACCCAGCATTGTCCCACCCGCACAACCATCTGATTGGTTACACACAAAGCGGTAACAGCCAATCAGCAGTGCGTATTCAGAGCGCATGTAACAGCCAATCAGCAGTGCGTATTCAGAGCGGTAACAGCCAGTCAGCGGTGAGTTTTCAGAGCGCATGGAGTCAGTGCTCAAGGCACAGGCAGGAGAGACGGTGCGGGTTAGCAGAAAGGTGTTTAGCAGGTGAGCATAATGCAGCGGACTCTCCCCAAATTATAATAAACACCACCCAGTCAACTACTCGTAACATCACTATGAGTCCGTTGACGTTATAGAAATATAAGCGGCAGCTCAGCTCGCTCGCAGTCCGTGAGGTGAAGGCTAATTAGCTTTTAGCGTAACGTTATTTCATTTTGCGGTATGTGCGTACTTGTGTGTGTGTGTTGCGAACAGAGAGAAAGACAAGCATTATTGACCTGCAGTTAACAACTAAGTTATTTCACTTTACCTTTTTTTCTGTGTTGAAGCAGCAAAAAAGGACATTATGTTAAATGAAGAGTATCTGTCGCTGATAGTCGATGTAATAATGTAACTGCATCATAAAGCTTACATGAACTCCATGGTGTTCAGGGATGAATAGTCTCTCCCATTGCTATTTCACAATTTTTTTAGCTATAGTTACATTAATCATTAGTAATGTAGCAGCTTAGTTTTTAATTGCAGGGGCCGTGCTATTACATGTTGTTAGAAATAAAACATTTTTATAATAAAAATTAACTACAGGCTTCCCAAATGCTGTAATAAATCAAGCATGATGAGTTGATCATATGTTAGCATGTGGCCCCACTTTTAACTCTTTTTTTTCAAATGCTTATTGCAAACACTTATTTACAGTAAGTCATTAATTTTACTTGGTAATTATTTAGTTTTAGTAAGTCAATATTTACTAAGTCAAAATAATGACATACTTAGTATCTCAGGTAACTAGGACTGTTTTATGTTTTGTTTTTACTTTATGGAAAAAATATCGAGATATATATCGTATATTACCATACAGCATATAATTGTAGGCTTCTTCATGCGACAAATCCGAGCTACTTCCCCAGAGTCTGTAGTCTATTGCCCCCCGCCCCCAGGCAACGATGAGATGCCTGGCCCCCTTTCCCCTGGAGAGACACCACCTTAACTAACAAATATTCTGGGGGAAAAACTGCAATCATATTAATATTTTTTAAAGAAAATCAATACGTCATTGCTGATTATGGCAATTATATTCATCCATCCATTGTCATATTGTCCAAGCCCCTAGCCACGTCACCACTGCCACAAGTGTATTGGCAAGCTGGGGGGAACCTTATTGAACTATTTTCTTCTCTTCCCATTCCTATTATAACTTAACTTTTTTATTATTGTATTGTGACTCTGTTCTCACAGAACTCTGTTTTTTTTAGTAGTTCTAGACTCTCTCTGCAAATCGAATACTACGTTGTAGGTGGTAGATCATGTAGAGCAAGTGGATGGATGAACTGTTGACTTACATAACAGTCGAAGAGATCATCTGCGGTCATACTGCCTTGATGAGTTACCCGCTGGATTTCTAAAGTCTGTGCTGAGCAGTTTCTTTGCACAATTTTCTCATCTGGTTAAAGCCTCGCTTTTGACTGGAACATTTCCAAAGGCCTTAGAAACTGCAGTCATTAAGCCCCTTCTAAAGAAGACTTAGAAGAAAAGAAACTACCGGGCCATGTAAAACCTGCTACTGCTTGGTGACTTTCTTATGTCTTACGATGTGTTTGATACTTTCCGATCAGGCCCTGGGCCACACCACAGCACTATAAAAGATTTATTATACATCATATTGCGTATCATATTTATTAGTACAAACATGTTTTAACATTTTTCAAGGAATTGTGCAGTTTAAATTTCAAGCAAATATCTGACAATTGTTTTTTATGAATATAAATACCTCAAAAATTAATGTTTAGCTTCGCTGGCTTCAAAAACCTTTTACGGGTGATGGTTCATCCGCTTCTCATATTTCCCAGGGTGTGCAGTGTCCGTGCTATGACCCAACACTTTCCCTGTGCATCAGTGCCCCGTGACTGGCTTTGTGTGGTCTTGGAAAAGCTTAAGACGAAGGTGGCGCACCATCACACTCCTCCCGCATGCTTCTTCCGTTTCTTACCCTTCACTGTGTTCCACTTCCCGCCTCTGGTTCCGTGCTGCGCAGAGGATTATGGGAAATAAAGTTTAATTTTAGATCGGTTGATGCAATAGCACCAGAAAAAAACTACACCCACTAAGTTTTCGTTTCATACTATCAGACGTCAAGGCGTTATTGCGATGATTTTGAAACCGCAATACCGTTACATACTAATAGTGTATGTATATGCCGGGATTAAATATAAACCCCATTTCCCTCCACAACACACAAACATACATAATAAAATTTGTGTAAAAACATGTGATCAGAGTTTGGACTTTAAATCAGTGTCCTTGTCCTTTTATGGTCTAACGCCAAAGTACATCTGGGACATGTCCAAGCCGTGACCTCCCTTGTTGTTTGCTTCAAGCCCTAAAAAAAATACCAACATTCACAGCAAGAACATGCCGAGACTGCCCTTGACTTTGTACTTGTTAATGGACGAGGCATGTAACAAAAAATGGTATATTGATAATTTGCGATAAAATTCCAGACCGTTAGTAAACAGTCAAATTTTTTAATTACTCTCAGTCGCTTGTGCACTTGCATCGTTTGGCTTGATAATCATAGCGGAGGAAGGACACAGACTTTGCTCTGGAGAATTCCTCTCGTAGTAATCGCTTGATTTAAAGTAATTTTCCCTCGCTTCCCGCCGTGTGTTTAAGAGCGCACTGCTATGTTTGGATGGCGACTGGTGTGGACAATATTGGAGACACTTGTCCCCACACTAAAAGTATACAGCGAAGGAGAAAACTCTTTGATGTTTTGCAGCAGGCGATGTGTCGTGAACGTTGTCACAACTTGTTTATAAAGTCTTTAGTTTGTTTACTGGGATGTCCACTCTTCCTTTATTTAGCTGCAAACTGTATCAGTGCTCATATAACCTCAGTACTAGCTCAAATGTTTTGTCATCTCATCGAACTGAATGCAGGCTGTGAAGTTTGTGTATTCGATGTGAGAGGTGTCATTCCTCTTTATTTATGTTGGCCAAACTGTTGTACTGAACCAAGAGAAGAAGAGAACATATTTTCGCTCAAACTCCTAATGGATATGTCCCTATACATCATCTACATGTACATATAAATGTACATAACAGAAAAAAATAATAATAATAAAAAAAAATATCTCCCTCTATCTAAATGTAAAAATAGAGATAAAGGCATCATTAAATGACAAAAAGTTTATTTTGGTAATGAATAACATATATATATATATATATATATATATATATATATATATATATATATATGTGTTATATATACACATATATATATATGTTATATATATATATATGTTATATATACATATATATATGTTATATACGTATATATATATATATATATATATATATATATATGTTATATATACATATATATATGTTATATATATATGTATATATAGATATGTATATATATAATATATATATATATATATATATATATATATATATATATATATATATATGTATGTGTGTGTATATATATATATATATATATATATATATATATATATATATATATATATATATATATATATATATATATATAAAAGTATGTATGTATGTATTAGATTAGATAGTACTTTATTTATTCCGTCAGGAGAGTTCCTTCAGGAAAATTACAAATTTCAGCACAATCCCATTCAAGATCAGACAAACATTACAGGGAGACAGAACAGGATCGCTGACGGGTCTGCCGGCTTCCAGTGCCCCTTACAAAAAAGATGACATACAGGTAAACATGGGGGGGGGGAGAAAAGAATAGAAGATTAAAATAAAATAAAAAAAATCGGTCTAAGCCTGGGCCCTGGAGTGGGGGTGCAGACTGAGGCCAAGGGGAAAAAAAAAAAATGTTTGTCTTGGTTCCCTTCCAACTTGCCCTCCTTTACGGCAACAGTTGCCTTGACCTTAAAAAGTTAAAATTCGAGACCTGCATGTCCGAGCCATATGAATCTTCTTGGGCTCTGAGAACCTCTGGAAGTGGTTTTCTGACTTAACCAAACATCGTAAGGGCTTCGTTTGAGTTTTTATGCTTCACAGTCTTTCAGAAGATGCGATGGTTCTCAACTTTGTGTTCAAATCCTGGCTTAAAGCACTTTTATATAGCTATGTTAGCTATATTTTTTACTTTAAATTAAATGAATTCATGCCTGCACCCAATGAGGATTTTATCTGTATTTATGATTTTATTCGCCGCCTGTAGAGCACTTACAATTGCTTTGTGTACGAATTGTGCTCTATAAATAAACCTGTCTCACTTTGCCTATGACTAAACTTGGGTTTAAAATGTCCTTTTCTCATTTTCTAAAGATACAGCCAGTCCTGCATTTGCAGCATTTCGCACAGATGGAAGGACCTGTTTAGCGCCTCCACATGGAACCCATTCTGACTGCTTACCATATGAAGACCTCTGCTGACCAGTGTGATTGGATCCATTTCCACTGATGTGTGACCAAAGCCAAGAGATGCTCGGCGGGGACAGCGGCCCAGATGGGGAGGAGCCTGCTTTAACAGGAGAAAAGGGTTTGCAGGACAGAGGCGCTCAATCTGAATGTGTCCGAGGGGATGACAGCGGAGGGTCGGGTGGAGACGTGGGTCAGGAAGATGAGGAGATGACAAGTGGATCGCACAACCTCTCCTCAGACAATCCCAGCCCTGGTAGCGCCACAGGATCCACTTCCACAAAGAGGTAATTGTCCTCCTTGACTGTGAACTACATTGTTCACGTCAGTTTTTTTTGCTGTCAGATATATTCTTTTTTTTTTGTGAACAAAGGGTTCATCTAGTTGTAGGGATGGGAATTGAGCAAATCGATTCTGCTTAACGGTTCGGTTCTTTGTTGATTTTCATTTGGAAAAAATGATAGCAAACTAGTCCATTATGATCCACTTTGTTTAGTTTTAGACAAAAACACGAGCATACAAACACAACAGTGTGATCTTAAAAGACCCACAGCCTTGATTGGGTGCTGGGAAATAGTATTTTGCTTGGAAAATATCCTTAAATAATAACATAAATATTCTACTGTAGTAAAAAAAAAACAAAAAAAAAACAATAACAAATTATTCTGTGTAACATATTTAACATTTTTCAAATAGAAATGAAAACTGACTTTTTAAATGTATATTAAGCATATATACTGAGCGCTCAAAAGTAAGACAAATACATTCAAGTCAAGTACAACTGTGCAATTTTTCAACCATCAATTACAAAAATTAACCATAATTTTGCAGAAAATATGCTTTTTTGCTATGCCATTTTTCTGACTAATCCCAGTGTCTCCAGCTGTGTAGAACACCTCTTACGAAGGAGGTGTGTAAACTGCCGGTCAGCTGTCTCGTCATGTGATGCATGAGAAACATTAATTTCACGTTTACAGCTCACAAATAGTGCGTTTTAACATGATAGGCAATTGTAGTTTAACGTTGTTCATTCAATGTTATCACATTCTGTGTCTGCTAATGTTTCTGTTTGTATTTTCTGAATTTGATGAAATATCCACTTTAAATAATTTTAGCATCTGTTCGTGGGGACATCATGCATGCCAACTGGCATAAAACAAATGATTCCCAGAGATCATTTCAACATGAACTGTTTTTAATCCCATCCCTATACAAGTGTGTGTTGAGTAATTTTTGCAGACCAGGGGTCAGCAACCCAAAATGTTGAAAGAGTCGTATAGGACCAAAAATCCAAAAGATAAATCTGCCTGGAGTTGTGAAAAATTAAACGCCTTATATAAGTCTTATACTGAACACAACACATGATGTGTTTATTTTAGATATTTTGGCCTGCTGTCAAAATGACTATGTGTGTCGGAGGCTGACGCAAATCTTCGTTGACAGAAATTTTAATATTTATTCCACGCATTTTTACAACATTGGAAAACATTAGTAAAACGGAGGCTTCTCGGAGGGTGAGATAATTCCTGGAAATGACTGGCTTAAAATGGCAAAAGGTAAAGGTGTGTGTGTGTGTGTGTGTGTGTGTGTGTGTGTGTGTGTGTGTGTGTGTGTGTGTGTGTGCGTGTGTGTGTGCGTGCGTGCGTGCGTGTGTGCGTGCGTGTGTGTGTGTGTGTGTGTGTGTGTGTGTGTGTGTGTGTGTGTGTGTGTGTGTGTGTGTGTGTGTGTGTGTGTGTGTGTGTGTGTGTGTGTGTGTGTGTGTGTGTCAAAGTTAAAGGAAACTGCAGGCTGTCTTATTCTAATGAATTTAATACAATCTTTGCAAGCTAGGTAACGTTTGCTGTGGTCTGGAACAACATGGCACACAAACAACTATCAGAAATGCAGTCAATATTACATACAGCTAATGTGCCATGACACAGTAAAGGAAATTAAATGAGCTCAAATATACCTACAAACAAGGCATAATGATGTACATACCGCTGGCCTAATTAGCATGTTAGCCTGGATTACCATTGGATTTACAATGAATTGATTAACGTGGACTCCGATTTAAATACGTTGAAAAACTTATTCGGGGGTTACCATTTAGTGGTCAATTGTACGGAATATGTACTGTACTGTGCAATCTACTGATAAAAGTTTCAATCAATCACTCAAATTAGCTTGCAGTCATGCACTGGCCTAATATGCTTGACTGGTACTTTACACAAGTCAGTAATCTCAACAAAGCTCATCTTTGTGCATCCATGCACAGCATAAAGTGTTTGTTGGACAAAATCAGACAAAAAAGGAGTGGCATAAAGTTGGAGAAAGTTGTACATGTAAACCAGGGGTGCCCATACTTTTTCTGCAGGCGAGCTACTTTTCAATTGACCAACTCGAGGGGATCTACCTCATTTATATATATCATTTATATTTATTTATTTATGAAAGAGACATTTTTGTAAACAAGTTAAATGTGTTTAATGATAATACAAGTATGTGTGACACATATAGATGTCTTTCTTTCACGAAGACAAGAATATAAATTGGTGTATTACCTGATTCTGATGACTTGCATTGATTAGAATCAGACAGTAATGATGATAATGCCCACATTTTCAAATGGAGGAGAAAAAAAGTTGTCCTTTCTGTACAATACCACATGAAAGTGGTTGGTTTTTGGCATCTAATTCATCCAGCTTCCATACACTTTACAAGAAAAACATTGGCGGCAAATTCCGTAGCTTGCTTGATTGACATTCACGGCACCCGAGGGTCTTGTGAGATGACGCTGGCTGCTGCCAGTTCATTATTATGAAAAAATGACAGAGAGGAAGGCGAAAAACACTGCTTATTTCAACAGACTTTCGCGCCGTCCCTTCCGTCAAAACTCTAAAGGCCGACTGCACATTTCCTATCTTCACAATAAAAGCCCTGCTTCATGCTGCCTTCGCTAACAAAATAAGAGTCTCGGAAAGCTGGCGTGCACAAGTGATGTGCACGCCAGCTTTCTGAGGGATCGCTTGTGCACGACAGTTTTCCGAGACTCTGTATTTAGTTAGCGCAGGCAGCATGAAGCAGGGCTTTTATTGTGAAGATAGGAAATGTGCAGTCGGCCTTTAGAGTTTTGACGGAAGGTACGGCGCGAGAGTCTGTTGAAATAAAAAGTGTTTCTCGCCTTCCTCTCGGTCATATTTTAATAATAATGATCTTGCAGCAGCCAGCGTCATCTCACAAGACCCTCCGGTACCGTGAATGTCATTTAAGTGACGTCTTGGTGAAGATTGATGATCACTAATTTTTAGGTCTATTTTTTTTTTTAAAGCCTGGCTGGAGTTCGACTGACACACCCCCCGCGGTCGACTGGTAGCTCGCGATCGACGTAATGGGCACCCCTGATGTAAACAAACTGTTGCGTCACATTCCACACAAGTACGACAAGTTTAAGGGTCACCGAACTTAGTAGGACACAACAACGCTCGCTAAATTCTGTAATCAGAGAAGCATGAACACAAACATATCAAACAGCGGACTTTCTAACAATTAGGAAGGTTTGTGTCATGTTTGTCCTCCTACAGAAACCATATTAAAAAAAAAACATGTTTTTTTTCCCCTATCTTTTTCCATTTTCATACATTTGCTGAACCTTGGTCCAGACAATGACATGACATAACATATACTGTAGGTCAATAGCATTTAAGGCCTCTAAGGCTTCTAATCCCCCCGGTCCCCCTCATCCTTGACAATGTGTGCAGCAGTGTGAATGCCGATGGCGGCAAAGGTCACACCCACAAACAGGTGATGAACACAGTGGCTGAGATGAAGAAGAGGCTTCCATCCGACAAACGCAGCCGCAGCAAAGCGAGCACTGTAGAAGCCTTACATTACGCCCTCAAGTGTGTCAAGCAGGTGCAAGGTAACTTGCTGCTCTGCAGTTTTTGTACCTGAAGAGGAGCCTTAATAACGTGTGTGTGTTGTTGTCCACAGCCAACAGTGAGTACTATAAACTGCTGATGCGAAACGGCCAGAATGAGAGGAGGGATGCCACCGTTTGCACTCCTGAAGAGTTGGAGAGAGTGACATCTGAACACAACCTGAAGAATACGGTAGGCACGCACCTGCTGTGTGCACCAGATATATTCAGCTGATCCTAGTTTTAGGTCATGGCTCACTTATGTTTGCCTCACACCAGGGCAGGTGTGCGAGTGTTTGTGGGTTTACTGCTTTTGACATGGCTTGTGTCTTGTGCGTGTTTGGGTAGGACTCCTTTGTGGCGGTGTTCTCCCTGTCGAGCGGCCGTGTTCTGCACGCGTCCGAGCAGGCGCCCGGCATCCTGTGCTGCAAAAGGAAGTTTCTGGAGTCGGCCAAGTTTGTGGAGCTCCTCTTCCACCAAGATGTGAACGTTTTCTACTCGCATACTGCACAGCCGCATCTACCGCCCTGGACAAACTCACACACAGGTGGGTGTTTGACACTTACAACATTAAGAATGTTTACAAAACTATAAATGATAATAAATAAATGGGTTGTACTTATATAGCGCTTTTCTACCACCACTAGCACACAAAGAAAGGATTTCACTTTTTAGTTTTTGAATTATTCTTTCTAATACTCTTTATTACACAAGCTTTTTTTTTATTGGAACTTATGTATTTGAATTTTTTGCATGAAAATTTTGGTGAATTTAATTTTTTTTTACATCAGATGATGCTTACTATTTCAATGAAAAAAAATTGTAAGCTAAATTCAGTGTTTAAAAAATTCATTTTTTAAAAAGTGAGGTTTTTTTTATTCAGTGTATAAACATCAGGGGTTTTTATATTCAGTGTATAAAATTCAGTTTTATTTTAAGTTCAGTATATAAAAAGTCAGGTTTTTTAATCCAGTGTATAACATTTTTTTTTAATTCAGTGTATAAAAAGACAGGTTTTTTAAATCAGTGTATAAAAATTATCTGTTCATAAATAGTTGATTTATATATTATTATTATATAATGTGTATATATATATAGTATATACGTGTGTGTGTGTGTATATATATATATATATATATATATATATATACACAGTGTATATATATATATATATATATATATATACAGTGTATATATATATATATATATATATATATACACAGTGTATATATATATATATATATATATATATATATGTATAATATATTAGGGCTGCAACAACTAATCGCTTAAATCGATTCTGAAAATAGTTGCCGATTAATTTAGTCATCGGCGAGTGGTAATACGAGAGAAAGAAGGTGCAAATCTGGTAATAAATGAAGGAAGAAGTAATTCCCAAGAAAAACAGCAGGGGGTCCATCGTCTGGTGGTGGTTTGGCTTCAAGTGGGAATATGTCAAACAGACAACCCTAATTTGTCAAGTGTGGAGCAAAAGCGTTGCTACAAAAAGTAACATTACTGCTAATATGTAGCATCATTTGAAAAGTCACCTGCTAGAGAATGAAGAGTGCGTACTCCGCACACAACATCTCCATTCGGTGCCACACCAAAAAAATGCAGAGGCAACCGTTTCCTCATCAACAACGTATGAAAAAAATAGTGAACAACATAAGGAGATAACGTCCACAGTAACCTACTACATAGCGATCTGATTTCTTATTATGCAGCTCATTATTATTTGACAGTTATTGAAATATCTAGTGTGACCTCAAACAAAAAAGTGCACTTTTTTTGTTTTAAACTATTGTAGTGGCTGGCGCTCCGTACAAAAAGTGCACTTTAATTTAGTGTTGTTTTGATATGTCATCTTAGTGACATCATGCACAAAAATGCACTCATAGCTTGTTTTAAAATGTCTCTGACAATCCTGCACTTTCTGTTTTGAAAATGACACTCTGCATGAAAGTTTAAAATGATCATATAATAATCCAGTATGAACAACCATGTTTTAATGTAGACACATAGAATCATCATACTGCTGTGATTATATGCATCAAGTGTTAATTCAAGGCTAAGGCAAAATATCGATATATATATCATGTATCGTAACATGGCTTAAAAATATCAAGATATTAAGAAAAAAACACATTGCCCAGCCCTAGTTAGGAGATTAACTTAGGAGTGCCGCATTTTTTGACTTGACCTCCTCCAGGTACTGCAGACCTGCATAATGACACTCGTTTGCAATAAAACAAGTTTTTGTTCAGCAAAGCGTCTCTGACGTCTCTTTTAATCCAGCCGCACTTCCATGTCGCTCTTTTGTCCGGGACAGGGTGACAAAACCAGAAATACACATCACTAACATTTTTTTTCAATCAAATTCAAACCCCAAAAAATCGGTTACAAAAATGCAGGGTCCTAAAAAAGCTTTTGCGATGTACACTCAAATTAACCTCCATAGTCAATAGACGTTTCTGTTCCCAAAAACTATACTCAGCAGCTAATCGAGGCATTTAGCAGCAGTTCCAGTTGCAATGTGTTGTGTTTACACAATGAACAGTTGGTGCAGATCAGTAAGGTTTACGAGATTAGTGCAACTTGGCGCATTGTTTTCCATTAAGTGTATTGTACTAATTGTTTAACAGGGAAACTAAACTGCATTTATTTATTTCTATCTCCTCAGCGGGGGTTCTATTTGACAGTGCCCAAGTCAAATCCTTCTTCTGCAGAATCAGGTCAGCATTTACGTGCCTCCCATCAGTCTGTGTGGGCTCAGGCCAAAGTATTTAACAAGCGGCTGTGGAAAATGACAAATCTTTCACTATACCTTGGTAACAGAAGGCTCGGCTTACACCCAGCCGGGTTTTCCTGTCAGTATTATCATGTGATCTGGAAATTTATGTATTTGTTTAGGGGTGGGAAAGACCCTGAGGGGGAGATGCGCTACAACCCTTTTCGAATCACACCCTACCTGCTGAAAGTGCACGGAACTGGAAGCAGCGGGAAGGGGGAAGAACCGTGCTGCTTGGCCCTGGCTGAACGCATCATTTCAGGATATGAGGGTATGGTGATGACCAGCACTTCCAACACTGTCACTGTGCATCTTTACCACCAGCCAGTGCACTACTGCCTTGCTTGCATGTTAACTGCATTCATGTAGGCACTGTTTCAGTTGGATATTTAAATGTCTACATAAGCGGCTGTCCAAACTTTGACTTGGGGCCGGCATTGGGCTTAAAAAATCTGACCCGCAACCGAAAGCATGCAAAATAACTACAGTATACTGTATATGTATGTGTGTGTACGTGTATGTATGTATTAGGGTTGTACAGTACCAAAATGTATTTCAATACTTTTCTAAATAAATGGGACCACAAAAAATTGTAATATTGGCTTTATTTTAACAAAAAAAAAATCTTCCGGTACATTAAACATATGTTTCTTATTGAAATCGAAGAACAATTTTGTCCTTAAATAAAATAGACAACTATTTTTTAGTAGTAAGTAAGCAAACAAAAGCTCCTATTTGGCTGATAATTCTATTATTTTGTCGGAATTATGAGGGACAAGCTGTAAAAAATTATTATTAATCCACTTGTTCATTTACTGTTAAATATTTGGTTGTTTTCTGTTTCAACATGCTCTATCCACACTTCTGTAAGAATGTAAAAAGCCCTTATTCTTCTGTTGTTTGTATACTTTACTTTAGGTTTGGATGATACCACAGCTGTAGGTATCGATCCGATACCAAGTGCTAGTTACAGGATCATACATTGGTCATATTCAAAGTCCTTATGTTTCCGGGAGTGTATGTCCTGAGTTTATAAACATCATAGGAATTTAAGAAAAAAAAAAGATTTTGTAACAATAAAAAATATCGATGTAATTATAGTAGTATCGACTAGATACGATACTATACTTGGTATCATTACAGTGAATGCCAGGTGTAGATCCACCCAAGTGCTATCTTTTGTTAGCGATGACGCCGGTGAGCTATTGTAACCTCCTACGGTGTGGAGCAGGGGCCACCAACCTTTTTGAAACCAAGAGCTACTTCTTGGGTACTGATTAATGTAAAGGGCTACCAGTTTGATACACACTTTAAAAAATTGCCAGAAATAGCCAATTTTCTCAATTTACCTTTAATAAATACATCTATATATATATATATATATATATATATATATATATTTTTTTTTTTTAATGGGTATTTCTGTCTGTCATTTCGTCGTACATTTGTTTTCTTTTCATGGAAGGTTTTTTGTAGAGAATAAATGATGAAAAAAACACTTAATTGAACGGTTTAAAAGAGGAAAAAACAGGAAAAAAATTCAAATTAAATTTTGAAACATAGTTTATCTTCAATTTCGACTCTTAAAAATTCAAAATTCAACCAAAAAAAAGAAGAGAAAGGCTACCTAATTCGAATCTTTTTGAAAAATTTAAAACAAGAATTTATGGAACATCATTAGTAATTTTTCCTGATTAAGATTAATTTTAGAATTTTGATGACATGTTTTAAATAGGTTAAAATCCAATCTGCATTTTGTTAGAATATATAACAAATTGGACCAAGCTATATTTCTGACAAAGAAAAATCATTATTTCTTCTAGATTTTACAGAATTTTTTTTTAAAAGAAATTCAAAATACTTTGAAATAAGATTTAAATTTTATTGTAAAGATTTTCTAGATTTGCCAGAATTTTTTTTTTGAATTTTAATCATAAGTTTGAAGAACTATTTCACAAATATTCTTCGTCGAAAAAACAGAAGCTAAAATGAAGAATTAAATTCAAATGTATTTATTATTCTTTACAATAAAAAATAAATGTACTGGAACATTGATTTAAATGGTCAGGAAAGAAGAGTAAAGAATTTAAAAGGTAAAAAGGTATATGTGTTTAAAAATCCTAAAATAATTTTTAAGGTTGTATTTTTACTCTAAAATTGTCTTTCTGAAAGTTATAAGAAGCAAAGTAAAAAAATAAATGAATTTATTTAAACAAGTTAAGACCAAGTCTTTAAAATATTTTCTTGGATTTTCAAATTCTATTAGAGTTTTGTCTCTCTTAGAATTAAAAATGTCAAGCAAATCGAGACCAGCTTGCTAGTAAATAAATACAATTTAAAAAATAGAGGCAGCTCACTGGTAAGTGCTCCTATTTGAGCTATTTTTAGAACAGGCAAGCGGGCTACTCATCTGATCCTTACGGGCTACCTGGTGCCCGCGGGCACCGCGTTGGTGACCTCTGGTGTGAAGTGAAGAATGTTTAGCTATTCTTCATCCTGCAGGGATGATACTTGTGAGAAACTTGTTTTATTTGTCGCCATGGGGGCGAGGATTAGTGATTTAGAAGTAGCTAAAACACTCCCAACTGCAGATGGATGTTATCTGCTAGCTAGCTAGCCATGTCTCAAGGCACCTCTTGCTGAGCAGCTTCACCTTTATTGTCAGTTTTTAAGCCAAAATGCGTCCATTCTCCCATTTCTGTCTACACACCGTGTCTGCTTAAAAAAAAAAAGAAAAAATATTACCAAGTATATTATCGTTTTTGATTCATTAGCACCACGATAATTTACTCCTATTGGTATTACTGTACAACCCTAATGTGTATGCATATTTATGTGTATATGTGTGTGCGTATATGTGTGTACATGTATATTTCACCTGTCAGACTGTCGGATACTTAAATGTAATATGAAAACACCCCGCCCAGCCGGTTTGCTTATTGAACTCCTGCCAGTCTTGCGGGCCAAATTGAAGACGTAATTGGCCCGCGGGCTGTAGTTTGGGCACCCCTGGTCTAAATACTACTTTTATTAATCAGGCGTATTATATTTTCCCACAGCACCTCGAATCCCCATGGACAAGCGCATCTTCACGACCACCCACTCACCTGGATGTGTATTCCTCGAAGTGGACGACAGGTAGGGAATGTCAAAAAAAAATGTTTTGAATGAATCAGATTTTTATGTGCAATGATTCTTAACCTAGTCAAAATATAAACAATCAATTATTTACCCTTTTTTTTTTTTTTAAATGTCCTGTCCACCTACTCTGGTAAATTATATTGTGGATGTAGATCAGGGTTATTCAAACTCATTTTCATTGAGAGCCACATTAAAAGTTAAAGTTGAAGTACCAATGATTGTCACACACACACTAGGTGTGGTGAAATTTGTCCTCTGCATTTGACCCACCCCGTGGGAGTTGAGGGGAGCAGTGGCGGTGGCCACGCCCGGGAATCATTTTTGGTGATTAACCCCCAATTTCAACCCTTAATGCTGAGTGCCAAGCAGGGAGGTAATGGGTCCCATTTTTATAGTCTTTGGTATGACTGAGCCGGGGTTTGAACTCACAACCTACCGACACTCTAACCACTAGGCTACTGAGTAGGTGTAGTTGTTGTAACAACAAATTTTATATGAATTTCCTCTGCATTTGATTTTTATACATTTTTTATGTACTGTAAAAAGAAATCTGTATTTTTTACAGTAAAAAACTAGCAACTCAATCACCAGAATTTGACGACAAAATGTACAGTGCTTTTGCAACATATTACGGTAAATGGAAAAACTTTACCATAATATGTTATTTTTATTTTATTTTGTTCTGGCAACTCAGCTGCCAATTTTTTACCTTTAAAAAAAAAACTGTGATTCTGTTTTACCAATAAAACAGTAAAAAAAAACAACCATAGATGTTACAGTAATGACACTGGCAGCTCAGTCGACAGAATTTTTCGTAAACAGTGATAGTTTTTTCAATTTACAGTGATATTCTGTAAAAAACATTGCAAATTTTACAGTAAAATGTATTGTCATTTTTACAGTGTGCAATTGATGGATAACTTGCTCTAAAACTGTAAGTCAAGCAGACATGTATGTATTTTAACTTGTGATGTCCGATAATATCGGACTGCCAATACTATTGGCCGATAAACGCTTTAAAATATAATATAAGAAATGATCTGTATCGGTTTCAAAAAGTAAAATTGATGACTTTTTAAAACGCCGCTGTATGGAGTGGTACACGGACATAGGGAGAAGTACAGAACGCCATTAATGCAAGGCATACTTGGTCAACAGCCATACAGGTCACACTGAGGGTGGTTAGATAAACAACTTTAACACTGCTCCAAATATGCGCCAGACTGTATACCCACACCAAACAAGAATGACAAACACATTTCGGGAGAACATCCGCACCGTAACACAACATAAACACAACAGAACAAATACCCAGAACCCCTTGCAGCACTGACTCTTCCGGGATGCTACAATATACACGCCCCGCCCACCTCAACCTCCTCATGCTCTCTCAGGAAGAGCATGTCCCAAATTTCAAGCTGCTGTTTTGAGGCATGTTGAAAAAAATAATGCACTTTGTAACTTCAAATGTGCCTTGTTAGCATTTTCTTCCATAACTTGAGTTGATTTATTTTGGAAAACCTTTTTACATTGTTTAATGGATGCAGCGGGGCATCACTACAAAATTAGACATAATATTGCGTTAATTCGGCGACTGTGAGGTGGCGACTTGTCCAGGGTGTACCCCGCCTTACGCCCGATTGTAGCTGAGATAGGCGCCAGCGCCCCCCGCGACCCCAAAAGGGAATAAGCGGTAGAAAATGGATGGATGGATGGATGTACCTATCGGAATCGGTAATTAAGAGTTGGACAATATCTGAATATCGGATATCGGCAAAAAAGCCATTATCAGACATCTCTACTTTTTACAAAACAAAATGTTTAAAAGTATGATTATATATTTTTTGCTATATTGGATAATATTAAAGTTTAAAAGGTATGCATGAATTCAATTGAATATGGGTTTAGAAGGATTTGCAAATCATTGTATTCCGTTTATATTTACATCTAACACAATTTCCCAACACATATGGAAACGGGGATTTTATAACAATGGGTCATTACCCACTCAGATATTTGTAGACAGTGTCCAGTTATTCAGCTCGTATGGTGACTTCCCACAGGGCCGTGCCACTGCTAGGATACCTCCCTCAAGAACTGATTGGCACGTCGTTGCTCACTTGCATTCACCCAGAGGACTGTCCACTAATGCTATCAATGCACCGAAAGGGTAAGTTTGTACTTGCGAGATGCTGTCTGACACACTCACTCTGCTCACTTCTGCGTTTTGGTGGTATCGAAATCTTTTGCAGTGTTAAAGTACGCAGGTCAGTCACCGTTTGAACACTCGCCGGTGCGTATGCGCTGCCAGAATGGTGACTACATCACGTTGGACACCAGCTGGTCCAGCTTCATCAACCCTTGGAGCCGCAAAGTGGCCTTCATCATCGGACGGCACAAAGTCCGAACGTAAGAAGCAATAACGCACACTACATGTGTGTGAAACATTATTGTAATCACTCTGTTTGTCCTCCTTGTGTGTAGGATTCCGCTAAATGAGGATGTGTTTGCTGCTCAAATTAAAGGAGATGTACCTGTCACCCATGAGGCAATTAAAGGTTTACAGGCCAAGATCTATAAGCTCTTCCTGCAGGTACTTTAGATTCAGCATTTAGTTTTAAGTAGGGTTGTACGGTACACCGGTACTCATATAGTACCGCGGTACTAATGAATTACTATACTGCCTCTGGAAAATACCGCTATTTTATACTTTTTAATAAAAAATTTTAAGGACATTACTGTGCGCCGTCGTCTCTTAGTGACATTACTGGTAATACGAGCAGAGGTGTTTTTTGGGCAATGCACACGTACGGAGTGTTTACAAGCAGACAAGGTGTGGAGACATGTAAGGCAAAGTGGACGCATTTTGGCTTAAAAACTAACGACAAATGTAAAGCTAAAAAACACTGAAGGGCGGCTCTGTATGCGGTGCTTCAAAACAAAAGCTCGCTAACCTCTAACATCGGCTGTGTTTTCGCTACTTCTAAATCACTAATCCACGCCTCCCTGTCGACAAAGTATCAGCCCTGCAGGAGGAGGAATAGCTAAACATGCTTCACTACACACCGTAGGAGGATACAATGGCTCACTGCTATCAGCAAGATAACTCTACTCAATGTTAACAAATGGGTGGATCTACACATACATCGATTGTAACGATACAAAGTACAAAAGGCGCATCTCGTCAATAATACAATGATTACATTGATATTTTCTATTATCACATAATTTTTTTGTCTTTTTTCTTGTTTATAAAGTCTGGAAATCATACCTGCCAACCGACCTCCGAATCCGGGAGACGGGGGCGGGTTTGGTGGTAGCAGAGGGTGTATAATGTAGCGTCCCAGAAGAGTTAGTGTTGCAAGGGGTTCTGGATATTTGTTCCGTTGTGTTTATTTTGTGGTACGGTGCGGATGTTCTCCCGAAATATGTTTGTCATTCTTGTTTGGTGTGGGTTCACAGTGTGGTGCATATTTGTAACGGTGTTAAAGTTGTTTATACGGCCATTCTCAATGTGACCTGTATGGCTGTTGATCAAGTATGCATTGCATTCACTTATGTTTGTGTAAAAGCCGCAGATATTATGAGGCTGAGCCAACACGGTGTTTGTATGTCGGGAAAGTGGCTGTGACGACAGGTTGTAGAGGACGCTATAGGCAGTGCCTTTAAGGCATGCCCCCAATATTGGTGTTCGATTGAAATTCGGTAGAATGGTTGCCCCGGGAGATTATCTGGAGGGGCACTGAAATTCTGGAGTCTCCCGGTAAAATCAATAGGGTTGGCAAGTATGCAAGTATGGACACAGTAGAACTTTAATTACCAATGTATGATCCTGTAAGTACTTCGTATTGGATTTATACTGTAATATGTAGTATCACCTAAAACTAATGTAAAGCATCTAAACAACAAGTAGATAAATAGTCCATCATGATTTTGACAAAATAATAGAATGGGAAATGACACCGTATGTTAGTACATACAGTACAGGCCAAAGGTTTGGACACACCTTTTCATTCAATGCATTTTGTTTATTTGCATGACTATTTACATTGTAGATTGTCACTGAAAGCATCAAAACTATGAGTGAACACATGTGGAGTTATGTACTTAACAAAAGTAGGTGAAATAACTGAAAATATGTTTTATATTCTAGTTTCTTCAAAAAAGCCACCCTTTGCTCTGATTACTGCTTTGCACACTCTTGACATTCTACTGATGAGCTTCAAGAGGTAGTCAACTGAAATGATTTTCACTTCACGGGTGTGCTTAAAGCTCATCGAGAGAATGCCACGAGTGTGCAAAGCAGAAGAAACTGGAATATAAAACATATTTTCAGTTATTTAACTTTTTTTGTTAAGTAAATAACTCCACATGTGTTAATTCATAGTTTTGATGTCTTCAGTGATAATTTACAATGTAAATAGTCATGAAAATAAAGGAAACGCATCGATGAGAAGGTGTGTCAGAACTTTTTGCCTGTCCTGTACGCCAGCAGCAAAATTAGGAGCCTTTGTTTGCTTGCTTACTACTAAAAGAATATTCACTGTCTTATTTTATGACAAAATTCTTCTTTAAAAGTAATTTTTAAAAAAACATATTTAATCTATCATAAGATTTTCTGTTAAAATAAAGCCAATATATTTTTTTTGGGGTGCCCTTTATTTTGAAAAGTATCAAAATACATTTTAGTACCGGGAATGTGATTGTCTACTTTTCACACAATATATGTGCCATGTTCTGTCCTTCTCCAGCCTGTCCATAACAACGGTTCCAGCGGTTACGGCAGTCTGGGAAGTAATGGTTCTCACGAGCATTACATCAGCGTAGCTTCTTCCAGCGACAGCAATGGGAACATGTGGGAGGACACCCACCGGGAACCTGTAAGTCATCCGAGTCACTTGTTTGCCTTTATAGCCAGTGCTCCTCAACGCCTAATCATCTTGTATGTTTGTCTCCTTGCAGATGACTCTTCAGCAAATCTGTGCTGACGTGAACCGAGCCAAGAATTGGGGGAAGCAGGCATATTTTGATTCCAAAAACAAAGTTGGACATGGTAAACCAGCGCCAGGTAAGACACTCACACAAAAAATTTACATTTCTTCCAAGTTTATGAATTCATATTTGTATATTTGTCCTCCAGCACACTTGCCTCCAGTTTTCTCCAACCCTGAAGTTAGAGATCCTGATGAAAGCAGAAAGCAAACACACATTCCCTCCTACCAGCAAATCAACTGCGTAGACAACATTATTAGGTGTGTGTGGTTGTTTTTTTAAATATATATTTTATTTGACCAGGTAAATCTCCATTGAGATTAAAAAATATCTCTTCAGCTCCATACATTTCTGACTTAACATTCTCAGTACACAAGGCACTATTTACAATCTATAGTAACCCCGAACAGTTTAAAAACAGTAACATTGACCAGTCTCATTGATTTCATGTTCAAGTACCAAGTCCAGATAAACTGAAGTAATTTTGCAGGTCATTCCATGCATAAGGTGCATCATACCGGAATGCTGTCTTATCCAACTCTGTTCTGACTCTAGGAACCACCATCAGTATGTTTTTCTGAGAACGCTGAGCATACTGTTGATGGTTTTCATGCATGAAGGTGCAGAGGTAAGATGGGAATAATACATTTGTAAATATAGGTTAACCAATCAGACCACCTACGAAACTCAGCCGCAGAAAACCACAGACTATGGTGAACACCACCACAGCTAGTTTATAAAGGGTAAAGCACAGTAGCAGACAGTGTGCAGCTTTTTTAAAATGTGCTGACGCATTCATAAAAAGGAATCCAGTAAAGGTAAAAAAAAACATGTAGCAGAAAATAACCGAGAAAGGATTTTTTTCTGTTTTAGCTTCAGTTTACATACAAGATGCTCAAATCATGTATGTATAAGTGAGATGTTCATTGAATGCCCAACTTCCTGTCGTCTGATAATCTGTGTCTGTGTGTGTGTGGTGTTTCCAGATATTTGGACGGTTGTACAGGCCCAGCCCTTAAGCGGAAAAGTGAATGTCGTTCCCTTGGCACCTCTTCTTCCTCATCCTCTACCTCAGAAGATGACAAGCCTGCTGGAACCAATGACACAACTCAAGCTACTTCCGATGGTATGCACACGCGCATGCCCGTTCGCCGTGTCCTCTAACATGCGACATTTTAAATCTGCTGCTTCTCTCTGTGCAGTAGTGGTGCTAGACAGCGGGGTGTCTGTGGGCCCAAGCACAGCAGCGGTGGTCGGAGCTCCTCTGACGGACATCACCATGTCTACTAAGGCAATGAGTGTGGTGTCTGTCACCAGTCAGTGCTCATACAGCAGCACAATTGTCCATGTGCCTCAGCCTGAATCAGGTAGAGTACATCCTCAGTACCAACACTAAAGTAGTACACCGAGCTGTCCCATCTACATATTCTAGTTCATTCCGATAATGTTTGGTGCTTTGTTTACGGGTACATGATTTCCTTTTCGGTGCCATTTTTTGTTCAGCCCATCTCAGTTTTTATAAGTTACCGCGAACAATGAAATTATCCATTTTATTAGCTACGGCAGTACCATATAGCAGTTAGCATTCCATGACCCACAATGCACTTCTGCCATGACCCTCCCCCGCCGAATTTTTATTGGTTGACGTGTGTGTGACGATTGCTGACGTGTGTGTGACGATTGCTGATATTTTCTTTGTCTCATATTAATTGATATTTTACGGTAATGTGTTAATAATTTCACACTTAAGAGTATATGTCGCACCCCCGGCCAAACTATGAAAAAAACTGCGACGTATAGTCTGAAAAACACGGTATATAAAACGTTGGAGGGTTTTGAAGTTGTTTTAGAGGCATTGTTGACTCCCATTAGCTGCATCTTACAGACCCCCCAAAAAAACATGTGTGTTCTTGTCTCCAATAATGATTGTGGACAAGAAGCACAATTCCAAAAAAAACTGCAGTTCCCCTTTAAGGGTTTGTCTGCTTTCCCATCACAGAGGTTACAGCTCTGGAGGATGTACCAATGGGAAGCGAGCCTACCGATCCTGCTCCAACCTCCGTCCGCTTGGCTCCGAGCCCTGCTGCTGAGGAACCAAGGTTTGTTGGTCTCACCAAAGAGGTGCTGTCGGCTCACACACAGAAGGAGGAACAAGAGTATGTGGACCGATTCCGGAATCGAATCCTGCAGAGCCCCTACAGTTCTTACCTGCAGCTGGACAACAGCTCAATGGCTCCCTCCCATCACAGAGGTTTGTACTGACAAACGTTGAATGAGTGGGGAAGTCACAGACGATTTTGTGTTCATTCAAATGTTCAACTAAACCTGCAACAGGTGAATACCCACGTCCAGTAAGTGGTGGGTTGAACCGCTCTCAAAGAGGAAAGCCCCGACCTAAGCGACCCAAACCCCAAGGCTCCTCAGACAGCTATGCCTCCCCAGCTGGACCTCCTCGTCGTGTCCCAGAGTCCTCCTGGCCCTCCTCAGAATCCTCCCAACCCCAAATGGCAGCACCCCCTCTCCAAGCACCGTTCTTTCCCATGATGGCGACCCAGCCGGCCCCAGCACAACCCCCAAGACCACAACAGCTGTCTGGGCCCTCTCCTATGGCGATGCAGCCCCCTGACCAGAGCCAGTTCAGCTACAACTACAGCTTCGTGCAGCAAACCCAGAACATGCCAGGCATGCAACCTATACAGATGGAATCCATCCAGAATCTACAGAGTATTTATAATTTTCCCTGCATGCAGCCAATGGCTCCAGTGCAGTCTATCAACCCCTTCATGACACCTGTCATGGCTGTCATCCTTCCCAACCACCCATCTTTCACTTCAGGTTATCCTTCTATTTACCCACCCTCCACTGTCTCTATGCTGCATCAGGCACCCATCACCATGGCAGGGTTCGCCCCTACTGCCCCCTTCCCACAACCTCAGTTCCAGGCGCAGCCTGTCCTTCAACCCCAGACCTTGCCTGGCCCCCTGCTGGGTTCGCCGAGACCCTGCTCTTCTGTCGGAGAGGAGGAGGAAGCTGCCGGCCCACGGGCTCTGTTCTCCAGCTCTCGCTCGAGTTCTCCTCTTCAGCTCAACTTGCTGCAGGAGGAGCTTCCCAAAATGAGTGGAGGGCAGAGCAACCATGCTGAAAGCCTTCTTGAGCAGCGTGACAACAAGGTGATACATCACAAAGGAAATCATGAATCCCTTTGATACAAATGACATGTTTTGGGTTGAATCAATTAACTTTTGTTTTAGCTGTACTGCAACCACACAAAGATCTGACTTAACATTTCCCCCTTAGTGTGACGTCCCGAGTGACTCTGGGAACCATGACGCTCAGTCTACATCCAGTGAGCTGCTTGACCTGCTGCTGCAAGAAGATGCACGGTCAGGGACTGGTTCTAACGTCTCCGGGTCTGGGTCAGGGGAGTCTGGAGGCTCACTAGGATCAGGCTCCGGTTCTGGCTCCAATGGCACCTCTACCACACACACTGGTAAAGATATGTTTTACTTCTCGCACCTTCACAATGATATTCCTTTTCATAGAAGTAGAAATGTAACCATATCTGGGAATTATTAGAGAAATTAGTTGAATTAAAGGGCAAATACATTTTTTTACCTGATGCTACCTGCTCATGTGTATTTGGGATCTGCATAAGTCCTGAAAATGTGAATCTCGCCTTCCTTTCTACTGCCTCTAAACTGTCAGTTTGGAATTTCTCAGTCCTGTGACATTTTGCAGACCTGTGATGTCTGTGGATATCTTTATACATGGTAAAGGTTTAGTCAAAGGTCTTTGCCTAAGTCCGCCATTTGATTTAATGTTCAAGCATCTGTAGTCCAAACGACAAAATGCCCATGGCCCAAGAAGACGGAAAATGCTCTGTTGTTGTTTGCTTTAATCAGCACAAGCCACGACACAAACTTTCAGCCTCATCGGAAGTATTAAAGATAGATAGATAGATAGTACTTTATTGAGCCTTACTTGTAACTTTTATGATTCGTGGCAATGCACCTTCCAACTCAGAAGAAGTCTCTCTTCGTGTGCGCGAAGTACTTCAAACAGTCCTGCTTCAGAAACCTGCACAAGTGTGAAGATGGATTTTCCAATTAACTAATTTTAATGGCAAAGTCGGTGACTACTATTTATGGCAATGGAGGAGACAATGAACCAGTAGGTAATAACAGTAGGTTAGAAATGTGTGAATAATACGTGAGCAATGTTAGCTTCATTTGTTGTGTAGCTAGCTTAGCCTTATAAATGTAAGACAACTGCGTCTCTGTTCTCCGGCAATATTAAGAAATAATTTCCTAAAAACTAGTTTTAATTGGATCAGTGCTTACTGTCTTTGGTAATGGACGAGTACAATATATAATCCGCTGCTACGTCCGCGATGTCACACGATGCTGATAGCCTTTAGCCTCTGTTTTTTACAATTCAAAGCAGCCGAGCAACAGAGTTATTTACATTAGGGCTGGGCGATATGGCTTTTTATTAATATGTTCGATATGTTCAGGCCATGTCACGATACACAATATTTATCTCGATATTTTGCCTTAGCCTTGAATGAACACTTGATGCATATAATCACAGGAGTATGATGATTCTATGTGTCTACATTAAAACATTCTTGTTCATATTGGATTAATAAATGCTTATTTTAAAATTTCATGCAGAGAGGAAAATCACAACTAAGTCAATTGACCAAAGCTGTATTTATTAAACAGTTATAAGCAGAGGCACAAACATTCATGTCATTTCCAAAACAGAAAGTGCAAAATTGTCAGAGACATTTAAAACAAGCTATGAGTGCACTTTTGTGCATGATGTCACTAAGATGACACATCAAAACAACACTAAATTAAAGTGCACTTTTTGTACAGAACGCAACTACAATAGTTTAAAACAAATAAAGTGCACTTTTGTGCATGATGTCACACAAGATATGTCAAATAAAAATGAGCTGCGTAACAGGAAATCAAATAGTGTATGTCCTTTGCTATGTGGTAAGGTAATACGGACGTTATTAAATTCTGTTGTTGACAATTTTTTTCATACGATCTGGAAATGGTTGCTTCTGCATTTTGTGGGTATGGCAAAGAACGGAGATGTTGACATGCAGTTTCAAGCCCTCGTCATTCTCTAGCAGGGGACTTTTCAAATGATGCTACAAATTAGCAGTAGGCGCTACTTATTGTAACAATGCTTTTGCCGCATACTTGTTCGACATATTCCCGTTTGAAACCGAACCACCGCCAGACCATGGACCTCGTGCTGTTTTTCTTAGGAAATAATTCTTCCTTCATTTGTTACCAGATTGGCACCTTCTTTCTCTCGTATTACCACTTGCACCACTCCGCTAGCTTCACAGCTAATGTTACCCATGCTGCTACCTCTCATGCGAGGGCTTATGACGCAATAGTATGTAACGTATGTTAGAAGGTGCGCTTGTCTGTGAGGTGAGACAGGAAAGAGTGAGAAGAGCCTGCAATGTAATGCCCGCAGCTAAAAAGCAACCGCATGAGAACGTATACTCGAATATATCACAATATAGTCATTTTCTATATCGGACAGAGACAAACCCGCGATATATTGAGTATATTGATACTTTGCCCAGCCCTAATTTACATGATATAGAATAGAAAAGCCTTTTATTGTCAATATACACATGGATTCGTCCAGGACCTAGCATTAGAAAGTTAAACTCGGTAGATGTTTAACCTTAGTCAGCGTATAGTTCCAGACCTGTACGTCAGCGCGGCTTTATTGCTCACTTTCATCCACACGCATCGTCTTCTTCCTTGTTGCCGACAACAAAACGCGGTGAGCCGCTGGTATCACTGTATCATCTGGGATGCTGAGTTGTGGTGGAAGTCACTCAAAACAGACAACTTGTGGCGATCACCCATGTCCATAGTGCACAACCAATGCTTACTGCTTCTCAAAACAAACTGTTTTAAAAGGGGGAAAAAAGGCTTGAAAATAGGTCTGAAACTAAATCTATGCAAAATTTTGACCAGCAAACCAACATAGCATGTTATGTAGATCAGTGTTTTTCAACCTTTTCTGAGCCAAGGAACATTTTTTTCATTAAAAAAATTTCTGAGGCACACCACCAGCAGAAAAAAAATAAAAAATAACTCAGTAGCCAATATTGAAAGTAAAAAGCCGTTCTCGCAATTGTTGGATATGGATTCAAACCACAACCAACCATGCACCACTATAGCTCTTGTCTCAAAGTAGGTGTACTGTCACACGACATGTCACATCGCGCCGTATTTTATTTAAACTTTTTTGGTGTTTTCATGTGTGTAATATTTTAGTTCTTGTCGTGCGTTCCTATTTTGGTGGCTTTTCCTGTTTTGTTGGTATTTCCCTGTAACAGTTTCATGTCTTCCATGAACGCTATTCCCCCGCAACTGCTTTGTAATCAAGACTATATAAGTTGTGCGGATGCTATCCTTCTTTGCGGGGGACATTGTTGATTGTCATGTATTTTTAATGTACATTGTAGACGCCGTCTGCTCCACACGCTGTAAGTCTTTGCTGTCGTCCAATATTCTGTTTTTGTTTAACAACAACGGCACATTTGCAGATTATATTTACTGGTTTGCCATACAATTTTTCCATTTTTCTACCGCTTATTCCCTGTGGGGTTGGGGGGGTGCTGGTGCCTATCTCTGCTACAATCGGGCAGAAGGCGGCATACTCCCTGGACAAGTCGCCATCTCATCCCAGGGCCAACACACATAGACAACATTCACACTCACATTCACACACTAGGGCCAATATAGTGTTGCCAATCAACCTATCCCCAGGCGTATGTCTTTGGAAGTGGGAGGAAGCCGTAATAACCAGAGGGAACCCACGCATTCACGGGGAGAACATGCAAACTCCACTCAGAAAGATCCCGAGCCCGGGATTGAACCCCAAACTACTCAGGACCTTCGCATTGTGAGGCAGACGCACTAACCCCTCTTCCACCGTGAAGCCTTACTGGTTTGCAAAAAGTATTTTTAACCCAATCAGGTGAAATTACATAATCTCCCACGGCACAGACTGTATCCCACGGCACAGTGGTTGAAAAACGCTGATGTAGAGCTCAGGAAAGTGTTTAAAATGTAAAAAAAAAAAAAAAAAAGATCATGATATGACCACTTCAAAGACGAACTAGGCAAAGACGAATGCTTTATTGCCACTATCCGGCTTTGACTGCTGCTCTTGGTTAGTTAGTTAGTTTTTTTTCATTCCTCTTTACAAGATGCCTGAAAAAGAGTTGGAAGAAGGAACGTTGATTTAATCCTACCTCCTTTTCACTTCATAGCAGTTACTTACACATTGAAAAACAGGAAGTGAACAAATTTGTAACACAGTTCACATCATTGATTTTTTTTCAATACAATACCCCGCCTTCCGCCCGATTGTAGCTGAGATAGGCGCCAGCGCCCCCCGCGACCCCAAAGGGAATAAGTGGTAGAAAATGTATGGATGGATAGTTACTTACTGACTTTACTTAATGAGTTGAATTATATTATCAACTTCTGTAGATTATTTTTGCCCCTTGTACTTTGTAAACACTTTGAGTTTGCGCAGTTTCCTACACTGGATCACATTAGTACAGTGGTTCTCAACCTTTTTTCAGTGATGTACCCCCTGTGAAAATTGTTTTAATTCAAGTACCCCCTAATCAGAGCAAAGCATTTTTGATTAAAAAAAAATAGATAAAGAAGTTAAATACCGCACTATGTCATCGGTTTCTGATTTATTAAATTGTATAAAAGTGCAAAATATTGCTCATTTGTGGTGGTCTTTCTTGTACTATTTGGAAAAAAGATATACAAAGAACTAAAGACTTGTTGAAAAAGTGAAAAGTGATTTTATTATAAATAAAGATTTCTACACATAGAAGTAATCATCAACTTAAAGTTCCCTCTTTGGGGATTGTAATAGAGATCCATCTGGATTCATGAACTTAATTCTAAACATTTCTCCACAAAAACAGAAATCTTTAACATCAATATTTATGGAACATGTCCACAAAAAATCTAGCTGTCAACACTGAATATTGCATTGTTTATGAACTTACATTCATATTTTATTGAAGTATTATTCAATAAATATATTTATAAAGGAATTTTTAATTGTTGCTATTTTTAGAATATTTAAAAAAAAATCTCATGTACCCTTTGGCATACCTTCAAGTATCCCCAGGGGCATGTGTATCCCCATTTGAGAACCACTGAATTAGTACATTGACTTCTTTGCCTAATCCAGTTCGTAATTGAATTCAACATGCTGATATGGTAAAGTTCTTGAGTGTCGTACGTGCATACACATGTTTTAAGTTAGGTTTTTCTCTGCTCTTGGGTTGCAGTCAGCAGCAACAGCAGCAAATACTTTGCCAGCAACGATTCGTCCGACACTTCACGCAAAGCCAGAAAAAGCCAGGAAGCGCCGGCGGAGCTCCAACGCAGCTTTGACAATCAGGTGGAAAACTCGATATGGAGCATGATCCAGCACACGTCGGAAGGTGTCAAGATGACCTACCAGATCCACACAAGGTACACAGAAGTCTCAGTCCTGTAATTCTAGTGCATTTTGTTTTATGACAGACATAAAACATATATTGTAAATGTTGTTTTTTGGCAAGACTGAGCTTTTTGTTACTTGTTATCATAGTTCTATCTTTTGTGTTGACCACTTCACTGTTAAGACACTGATTTTCTGGACACCACTTTACAGTCGAACCTCAACTTACGAGCCTAATAGTTTTCTGTGATGGAGCTCTTAACTCAAAACATTTGTATCTTGAATCAACTTCATCCATTAAAATTAATGGAAATTAATATAATGGGTGCAAGGCCTGTTTAACTAAATATTACATGCCTTTTAACAAGAAAAATCACTTTTGGATAAGAAATAATTACATAAAAACTATACAATAGAATGTGCTAACAACTAGTTTTATAAAGTAATGTATTAATAATGAACAGTTTTTATCTCGGAGAATGGATTTATACGGTAGGGCTGGGAGATATGGCTGAAAACAGAATCACAATATGTTTTATATCAGTCGATATCGATAATTACTGATATGTTTTATGACCTATCGAGAATAAGGAACCTGGGAGAAAAATGTAATAAATGTTAGGAAATGTGAACTCAAACATGGCAAACAATCAATGTAAACAACATACTAAAATCACAATAAACACGTAATACACCTCGTTAAATTGAGGTGAAAAAATAAGGAATATGTAAGGAATGCTTCATTAAGTGTAAGAAAATAGTGTAAAATGTGAACAAAAAAACCTGAGAAGAATTTTTTTTCTGCAGGTTTAGTGCCTGGAAGTTACAGCTCAGCAGTGTGCTCTGAGCGAGCACAGGTGGTTTGGTCTTCTGTCTAACTACGGTCCGTTTTTTTTTTTTTTAAATCCAAAAAATGCCATACCGTCGAGATGACTTCTCCTGTTTAATCGACAATTTCTACGCTCTCTGCAGCACTAATTTTTACTTTCTCTTCTTACTCCATGCAAAGAATCAACTGTGAGACAACAATAAGGTGCAACCAATTGTGATAGTTGATACTGTTACCTGATTGGCTGTTAGCGTGTCACTCCCACTGATCACTTCCTGCATTACTCAGTTATCAGAGTGCGAATGCCTTTGTTCATGCACTCACCCTTGCTACGTAACTTTTGGTTTCTTACAACAAAGAAAAAAATGAATATATCGAATGTTTTATTAAACTTATTTTCTATTGATATCGATTATGTGTCTATCTTTGACTTAGAAAAACTTTAATGATCCACAAGGAAAATTGTTCCCCACAGTAGCTCAGTTACAATGATGGAAAGTGTAAGGATGGAAAGGACAATGCAAGTATAAATAGACTAAATATAGCGATATAAAATATGTCATATATACGTAATATTTCCATAATATATGTACAGTTTATTATATGTACTGATATATACTATTATACAATTTCCATATCATATATACAATATATAGCAATTACCATGTACAATATTACAGTATATGTGACAGCTGCAGAATAAAATAGAGAGTAAATCCAGCATAAAATAGAAAATAGACATTAAAATGAAGAACAGTAGCTAACATAGAAGGTGTCAGGTAATTGACAGATATCATCTATTGGTGTATGGCGAGTGATTATACAGCTGGATGGAGTGCAGAATGAAGGACTTCTTGAATCCAAATGTTGATAAAAAAATAAACTATCGTGTATTAGTGCCCAAGGCATGGGTAACCTACACATCTGTGAAGGCACCATTAATGCTGAAAGGTACATACAGGTTTTGGAGATATGTTGCCATCCAAGCAACGTTATTATGGACGCCCCTGCTTATTTCAGCAAGACAATGCCAAGCCTCATGTTACAACAGTGTGGCTTTATAGTAAAAGAGTGCGGGTACTAGACTGGCCTGCCTGTAGTCCAGACCTGTCTCCCATTGAAAATGTGTGGCGCAATATAAAGCCTAAAATACCACAACAGAGACCCTGGACTGTTGAACAACTTAAGGTGTCCATCAAGCAAGAATGGGAAAGAATTCCATCTGAAAAGCTTCAAAAATTGCTCTCCTCAGTTGCCAAATGTTTACTGAGTGTTGTTAAAAGAAAAAGCCATGTAACGCAGTGGTGAAATTGCTCCTGTGCCAACTTATTTGCTGTGTGTTGCTGCCATTAAATGATGATTATTTGAAAAAAAAAAAAAAAGTTTCTCAGTTGGAACATTAAATACCTTGTCTTTGAAGTCCATTCAATTGAATATAGGTTGAAAAGGATTCGCAAATCATTGTATTCTGTTTTTATTTACGAATTACACAACGTGCCAACTTCACTGGTTTTGAATTTTGTATATTGACATTGTCTTATCGCCCAGCCCTATTCTACGTTACGGCCTTCTCTGTCAAACACACCATCAGCTGCCGTTTAGATATTATTTTAACATCCTTGACCGACGCCAAACTCATTCTGCTTCAGTATGGTGTAGACTAGCAGTGATACGCTCCAATTGTTTCGCTAAGTTGTCGTGTTTTTGATAATGTCTGTCTTTAATTCTACAAACATCATCTACTTTTTTCTTCTCAGAGCTGTCCTTCACCATCAATGTGTTCCTTCCCATGATTGGAAAACAAAGTTGTGTTGATCTCTAGCTCTAAGATAAGATAAGATCAGATGATTTGGTTGGCTCTTACGGCACCAATTTATAGCAGGGATGCTTGCAATTTAAAGCACAACAGTTACCCAAAAGTCCGCTCTAATTGCAAAATACTCTTTAAGTCAAGACATTCTTAAGTTAAGGTACCACTGTCATTTGTCTGCCACTTGTAGGTGATTTGTAACATGGCTCATGCATTTTATCCATCTTGCTGCAGAGCTCTACAATTAAAAATAACTGCTGAATATGTTTTATGTGCTTTTTGTCTCATTGTACATTTTTAAAGTCCTCACATATGCCTGACCCTCTCTTCCAGGGACCAGAATGAGGTGTTGGCTGAGGACAGAGAGAAGCTGCAGGTATTTCAGCCTCTCCAGCCTTGGTTCAGCCAGGAGCAGCAAGAGGAGCTCGCTGCCGTCCATCCCTGGATCCAGCAGCACACAATCCCACAAGCGATCGACACACAGGTGGGAATGTGCACAAACACACGTCTTTAGTACGGATGTATAACGTGAACCAGTTAGAATGTTAGGAAGAATGTTAAGATTCCGGACTTATGATACTGCTATCAGTGTTTTATTTTTTTTATCCAGCTGACATGCTGTCAAATTCAGTTCAAGTGTCACTACTAAGCATTTGTAGATGATAATCAGCTTGGAATAATCACAAATAAGAAAGAAACACCACACAAAAGTTTGTGACAACATTTCCTCCTAGTCCCCAGAGTCACGCACGCTAATAAGAGTCACTTAACTCTTGACTACCATGAATTGATTAACGTGGACCCCGACTTAAACAAGTTGAAAAACGTATTCGGGTGTTACCATTTAGTGGTCAATTGTACGGAATATGTACTGAACTGTGCAATCTACTAATAAAAGTATCAATCAATCAATCAAAGCCATTACAGCGCGTTACATCATCCCAACCGTCCTCTAAGCCGGTGTTTTTAAACCATTGTTGTGTACCGTGGGAGATTAGTAATGTTACCTGAGTGTGTTAAAAATATTTTTTGCAAACCAGTAATTCTAATCCACAAATGTGCCGTTGTTGAGTGTCTGTACTGTAAAACTCGGCAGCGTAACCATGTAATACTCTTCCAAATCAGTAGGTGCCAGCAGGTAGACAATGCTCTGTAGATGTTTGTCGTGATCACAACATGCAGACGACAGCTGGAGGCAGTGTGAAGGTAAAATTGTGTCTAAGGCTTAAACCAAAAATAAACAAAAGGCGAGTGCCGCTAAGAAAGGCATTGAAGCTTAGGGAAGGCTATGCAAAAAGAAACTAAAACTGAACTGGCTGCCAAGTAAACAAAAACAGAATGCTGGACGACAGCGTCCACAAAGTACATCCTTACATGACATGACAATCAACAATGTCCCCACAAAGAAGGATAAAAAACAACTTAAATAGTCTTGATTGCTTAAAAAAAAAAAAGCAGGTGTGGGGAATAGCGCTCAAGGAAGACATGAAACCGCTACAGGAAAATACCAACAGAACAGGAAAAGCCACCAAAATAGGAGCGCAAGACAAGCACTAAAACACTACACACAGGAAAACACCAAAAACTTCAAAATAAGTCACGGCGTGATGTGACAGGTGGTGACAGTACACCTACTTTGAGAAAAATATCTATAGTGATGCATTCTTGGTTATGGTTTAAAATTATATCCAACAATTGTCAGAACGACTTTTTACTGTCAATATCGGCTGCTGAGTTTCATTTTTTTATTTTTTCTGTTGGTGGTGTGCCTCCGCATTTTTTCAATGGAAAAAAATGTGCCTTGGCTCAGAAAAGGTTGAAAAACACTGCTCTAAGCGATCCAGTAATCCACAGGCCAGTATTACCATATTTTCTAGACTATAAAACGCACCAGTATATAAGCCGCATCTACTAAATTTTAGGAAAAAACATTTTTTTTTACAGATATTAGCCGCACCGAATTACAAGCTGCAGATATATACTTTGTGAAATTAGTTATAGGATAGGTCTTAATTGTCATTGCACAGGTACAACGAAACTTTGTTTTCAGCACAAACCCGTTCAAGATTAGACAAACAAGCAGTGTACAGGGTTACAGAACAGGACCACTGATGGCCCCATAAAAGATGGAGGGAAAAGGTAAAACGCTTGGGAAGGATGAGTCAAAAAATACAATCTAGACTGGGTTCCTAAGGTGGCCCAGTCTGGAGTGGGAAAAAACCTCCATTGCAAAGTACATATACATATTACAACGTACATCTCGAGATATCTAGCAACAAAGGGAAGGGAGTGCGGGGTCATGCTCTCAGGCGCTCACCATCCTTTCATCACCCCTATGGGATTTGCGTCGAGGGCGTTGGATTGGGGGTGGGGTGTGTATGTGTGTGGGGTATATTTTTGTGGATGCATGTTTGTGTGTAAACCTGCAGTGTGTCTCTGTTCCGCGGCCTTGATGTCGTGCAGTCGCTAGTCCAAAGTTAACAACAACAGGTGTGTGTCCATGAGAGACAAGAAGGGAGTTTGTTGTGTCTTCGCTGCACTGTCCTTCGGGAGAGTCTCGAAGCCAGGGAAACAATCCGAGTTAGAACGTTTTGTATACGATTGAAAATTAAATCTGCTTTTCACTCTAAATTGTCTATGACTGGTCCTCAAACCTGCGGGGCAAACAGTCCGATGTGATCCAAAATCACAAGAGTGTCCACAGTTTTTCCCGCATCCTCCAATCATTTGTGACAGCTTTGGGGTACCTTGAAGACTGCCAGCAACTTCCAATTTGTCGATAAACCAGAACAACGCTTACTCCAATCAGCAGATGTCCTGTTTGTCCTAATTCCGAATAGGTAGATATCTTCTCGTCCTCGACAAAAAAAGGGTCGCCAGGCACGCTAGTGGCACTCCTTTTTCTGCCCAGAGTCCGTCATGTGTCTAGCAACAACTGCTCCGTCACGACAAGCAGGTTCCCCTAAACCCAAGATCTTGTCATTTTCATTGAGGCCAGTTAAATAGTTCCAATGTTGATTTGTAGAGCATTGCTAAAAAAGGCAACAAAAAAGTTAAAACAAGACAAGAAAAAAAGCAAGCAGGTGAGTTAAGGGAGAGGAAAGGGGAGCGTCCACCCTCGATGAGTGCCAGAGAGAAAAGACCTATCCTTTCCATTGTGGCAGGCCGCAACTCTCAGAGGTTAATCAATTCATGGTAAAGTTACATTTTTTAATGCATCCAGCAGGGCATCACAACAAAATTAGGCATAACAATGTGTTCATTCAACGACTGTATATATCGGTATGGGTTGGTATCGGAATCGGTAATTAAGAGTTGGACAATATTGCATATCGACAAAAAATCCATTTTCGGACATCTCTAAAAAAAATTTGTTTCCCAGTGTAACGTCTCTTTATGTTTCTTAGGGTTGTATGAGCTGCAACACCGGTGCAGGGGTGACCCACTCCCCTCCGCCCCCAGACCCCGATAGCTCGTCCCCTCTGGAGATCCTGGAGCCGGACTCCCTTGTGGACACTTGAGAAAGCCGCGGCCCCCAAACAACCATCAACGTCAACAACTCTTACCACACATCTTGTCTAAACAGGCCGGAGGACTACGTCTCTGTGCTTTAATTGAACTTGATTTGTAAAGATACCCAGGGATGGATGAACCCTGAGGAGAGGCAGCAAGTGCGAAAGGCATTTTAATTTTACTGGTTTTCACTCCCAAAGTGACCCAAACTGACCGCTTTCATCGGACCATGACTATTACACCTCTCCGTGTTTTTTTCTTTTTAAGCGCAGGTTTATCCTCTGGCGTCAGTCCATGCATATTGCAGGAAGACCCCATGGTCGCCACTCCTGGATCATGAATACTGGGCACACAAGTGACTGGACAAAGGGCCCGATTCAAAGCATCAGAACACACAATGGAGTACAGGTTGGACCACTTCATCATGAGGGTTTTTTTTTTTTTTTGGAAACGGGTCTCACTGTTCCCATCCCTGATCATGGCACGGACACCATCTTGGATGGAGACATTGGTGGTCCAAACACAAACATTCATGGACCCAGAGTACTGTTTGTACAGTACATGTACCACAAGAATTATTTTTCAGTAACTCAAAGACACACGTGCTGAATTCTGTTAATATTGCTCTTCATCTTTTTGGTTCCGTTGCTGCCGGAAATTCATCTCTGGTGATTACAGGTTGATTGTCTCTGGTCGAGTACCTCCTCGTCATGTCTTTTGGACTCACAAAAACGTGGATTATTTAAAGGAGGTGTAATCTCTCTCAAATCCCGCCTCGTCCAGGTTCTTCTACTCACTCTCACATGAAGTTCCTTGTCTGGTGACGAATGGGCTGGTCCAAATGTTGTGCCGTTAGCGAAGGCGGTTGCGTGCGAGCTCGCGCAGGACTGCTGCTT